>NC_142601.1:71277837-71649538 GCF_041222555.1 Hakea prostrata | reverse complement strand
CAACCATCCATCATTTGATCCAACAATATAGATTAAATAATTTGCCAACATTCAAATCATTTATCTCTTAATGACATACTCATCGCTCCCCCAATTGTCAAAGAATTTAATTTCCATTTCTCAACTTACATCCCACAACAATTGTTCCGTTGAATTTTTCCATGGGGTTTTTGTGTTAAGGATTTGGAGTCGTGCATCACTCACCGAAGGGTCCACCCCCAAAGATAAATTGTATTCCTTCTCGCCAACGTCATGTGCCTCCTTTGGCTCTTTTATGGAAATAAAGCTCCTTCTCGATATTTGGCATCGACGCTTGGTCATCCTTCTTCTCAAAAGATTTACTCATTTGAGAAATAGTGTCTTATTTAATTCTTTTGACACACTTAGATCCAATAAAATTTGTGACGCTTCAATCTTGGCAAACATCACAAATAACCCTTTTCTATTTCAGTTAGTAGAACTACTCAACCATTACACCTTATTCATTGTGATTTGTGGGGTCCCACTAAAACTTTATCAATTAGTGGATTCAATTCATATATTATTTTTGTTGATGATTTCAACGATTTACTTGGTTCTATCCTTTGCATTTAAATCGATGCAATTTATTGTTTCAAGCATTTTAAAAATATGGCTGAAAACTTGCTTTCTACTTCTATTAAATTTTTTCAAAGTGATGGAGCCTTAGAGTTAACAAAGGGAGCTTTCAAAACTATCTTGATGAATGTGGCATTGTATCCAGGATTTCATGTCCTCATACTCCAAAACAAAATGGAGTTTCGTAGAAGAAAACACACACACATTACAGAGATAGGTTTATCCCTTCTATTCCAAGCTCACGTGCCCAAAGAATATTGGTTAGGAAGCCTTTACTGTTGTCTATTTAATAAACCGGTTACCTACACCAGGATTGAGGAAAATCTCCTCATGAAGCACCTGTTTGGCTTCAAACCAGATTATTGTTTATTGAGAGTTTTTGGCTGCCTTTGTTACCCCAACTTGACATCCTACAAAGAAGACAAATTATCGCCAAAGTCCAAGGCTTGTGTCTTTCTTGGTTACAATCTCTATCACAAGGGTTATAGATGCTTAGATAAGGACACCGCAAGGTATATTTATCCAGACATGTTATTTTTGAAGAAAAGGAATTTCCATTTTCAAATCCCCCATCACACCAATCATCAAACAAACCACCAGTTGAACTTATTTCTCTACCTGTTTTCATCCCACACATCCCACCAAATGTGCCTCCACTCACTTCTCATTCTTCTTCACCTATTTCAAACAACCAACCATCACAAACAACCCCTACAACATCATCACCAGCCATATCAATGGCAAATCCAACCCAAGATGTTAATTAATCCCCACCAACAATAGACCAACCACAGCCCCAACCATCTCATCCTATGATTACTAGGAGTAAAACAAATTCCGCCAAACCAAAAACCCCCTCTCTCTTTACTCACTATTAGACACCCAATACCTCAAACCTTTCTTACCACCATCTCCAACATCCCAACTGAACCTAAAACCTACAAATCAGCCTCAAAAGACCCAAAGTGGATTGATGCAATGCAAAAAGAATACAAAGCCTTAATAGACAATCAGACTTGGAACTTGGTGCCTTATTCCAAGGGTATGAATATTGTAGGCTGTAAGTGGGTGTGTACAGGATCAAGACAAAAAGTGATGGTTCCATTGAGAGATATAAGGCACGATTAGTTGCCAAGGGGTTCAACCAGCAGCGAGGAGTGGACTTTCATGAAACATTTAGTCCAAGTTTTTAAAGCCAACCACCATTCGGACAAGATTAACCATTGCACTCTCAAAGTCATGGCCAATACATCAACTTGATGTGAAAAATGCTTTCTTGAATGGCAACTTAGCAGAAGATGTTTACATGGAACAACCACAGGGTTTGTTTCCACATCTAAATCAACACATATTTGTCATCTACGAAAAGCAATTTATGGTCTCAAACAAGCTCCACGAGCTTGGTTTCACAGATTCAAAACATACCTACAAGGAGAAGGTTTCAAGCAAAGCGTCGCAGATTCTTCCATGTTTATACGCAAACCCGAGGTACAATGATAGTATTGTTGTTATATGTAGATGATATAATATTGACAGGAGCCAATGAAGCTGCAATTCAAGAGGTTATTCAAAGCCTGAGCAAAGAATTTGCAATGACAGATTTGGGACACTTGCATTACTTCTTGGGAATTGAGGCCAATCGAAGTTCAGATGGTCTTTTACTAACTCAAAGTAAATACTCCATTGATTTATTAAAGTCTACAGGAATGGAGACTTCAAAGCCATGCACAACCCCAATTGCAGTTGGAACAAAGTTATCATCAACCACAGGTTATCCTCTACCTGATCCAACACCATATAGACAATTAGTAGGAGCCTTACAATATTTGACGATCACTAGACCAGATATCTCCTATGCAGTCAATCATGTGTGTCATTCATGCAATCTCAATCTCCCACAGAAGATCATCTACAAGCAGCAAAACGTATTTTACGTTATGTCAAGCACACTATTGGTGCTGGTGTTCTCTTGAAACCAACCCAACTTTCTTTTATAGTGCTTACACCGATGCAAATTGGGCGGGATGTCCAGACACACGCCGATCAACTAGTGGGTTTTGCACTTTTCTTGGGGATAATTTGTTATCATGGTCTTCCAAGAAACAACCTACAGTATCTAGATCAAGTACGGAAGCTGAGTACAAATCCCTTGCTGTCACAGCATCTGAGTTACTATGGCTTTCTTATGTTCTACGTGATTTGCAAGTACAACTTCCAAGAGGAATGGACATTTATTGTGATAATGTGTCTGCAACACAAATGGCTGCAAATCCAGTGCTACATGCTCGCACAAAACATATAGAAGTGGACTATCATTTTGTCCGAGACTTGGTTCAGAACAACACCATAAAAGTGCACTTTGTTCGGTCAGATGATCAAATTGCAGATGTGTTTACTAAGGGCTTAACATCACAAGCTTTCTTCAAGCATAGAGACAAACTCTTGCACCTGCCAATGCAGAGTTTGAGTGGGGATGAAAGACCATAACGGATCTGTTATGGTTTGAATTTGATTTTTGAATTCAAGTTTTTGAATTCAATTTTTGAATTCAATTTTTGAATTCAAGTTTTTGAATTCAATTTTTGAATTCAATTTTTGAATTTAAGTTTTTAAATTTAAATTCAAGTTTTTAATTTTGAATTCAAATTTGAATATTGTAAACGAATCTTGTACAACAGCCATGTTTATTTATAAATACATAAGACTTACCCATCAAGGTAAGCAACCTACTTATCAAAAACAGAGTTTTCTTTGCATTCTTTCCGTTTGTAATTCAACTTTGAAAATAGAAGTTATTGGCTTGGGCATTATGGTCATTTTATTCATTTTGGGAAGTTTGAAAATAGAAATTATAGCCTTGGGTGTTATGGTCATTTTCTTCATATGGGGTTGGGGGAAGTAATCCCATTTGGAAGGATTCTTGGGAAATAAAATAAAAAGAAAAAGTGATTGTCTGGCTGGAGACATCTCTTGGGGCACAATGGGTTCAAGGCACACCAGCTTGTAATCCTTCCACCGTTAGGAGCGGGAGCTTATCGCTGCTCTGTGAAACCAGCCTGACGCATTGCCCTCCACTCTAAGAGTCATGAAGTCCAAGCCTTCGCCTAAACCACATGGCTCAACTCCTCACTTGGAACGGGCAAGCTAGGAACTGTACCATCAAATCCAACCCAGCAAGAGCTGTATCAGCATCCAATCACCTTGTTGCCCTGCTTGGTTACAAGCTCTAGCTACTGAGCTCGGCATTCAATCTTTGGAGACAAGACTTTATAAGATGACAACTTTTGATGAAGTTTCCAATGTGGGACTAAACTAGAAGCATGATTGTTCCCTATAGCATTGGAATTGGTCATCTAATTCTAAACAATAGATCGTTTTCAAATCTTAATTAAGATGGTATCCTTTTTTTGGTTCAATTAAGGTGGAATCCCACGCCTTCAATTTAGCAGCATCTTTTTTTTTTTATTATTTTTGGGTGAAAGATTACCATTATTGACCAGATGAGAAATCTGATCTAAATATGTAATGCTCACACGGAATCAAAGACCTTTCAAATATAAATATTTTCCTTAAACATTATCTTTGCTTATAATACTGAAAAACATCTTCTTGCTTATGTCGTATTGAATAAATATCATTTAAAACGTTTTGATATAGTTGTGCTATTTGATAAATGGTACGACAATAATATGAATAAAGATTTAATTGAACCATACTGCATTAATACGGTACTGAATATCTGATTCATTTTGTATGGAATCAATATACAGACATGGAACACATACTAGTACCCTTTCATACTCGATACAAAAATGGTGTGAAGTAAATTTATTCATAATCGTATCAATACCATACCTAATACCTATTCCATAACAAATTTCATTTTTTGGTAAAATTTCCATACCAAATTGACACCCTTAATTTTAGGTATTTACATGAGAATCATTTTCATAAGTTCTTGATCAAACAGATGCAATTCACTTCCTTTTGGCCATTGTTTCTACGTGTTCTTTAGTGCCTATCAAAATGGTTCTTGTATTAAGACTTGATCTAACATCATTTTAGGTTAGATAAGAATGAAGGGTAGCAAATATGCAATCATCTAAATGATTGAATCAAGAATAAAATGAATGATCACAAATTCTATTATAAATAACATCTAATTATTTTTTAGTTCTGAATTGTGATTTTAGACTTGGGGTTGTTGGAGTTTGGTTTTAAAACAAATATATAATAAAATATATTATTTAGATAAGTTTCAAAAACGCTCTACAACATTAAAACTCTATCTCCCAATTTTTTTTTAGAACTCTTGATTGATTCTTACTTCTATAGGACTCGTTTGGATGTAAAGATTTTGATCCAAGGAGTTTGGCAATTCGACAGTTACAAGGTAAACTAATTTACCATATTTGTTTAGTCTTACATCGGATGGAGCTAATGATAATATTAATTATACATACATTGATTGCTCCTAGTGGGGTGTATACTAGAGGTCACCTTACATACATATATCACTCTCCTCTATAGGTGTCTAGAACAGTTTAGGAGTCAAGATGAAGAATTAAAAAACAAGAGTTGGCTCTCCGGTTTTATCAAGAAAAATCCATGTTCTAAAAAGTGGAGAAAATCTCAGTTTTGCTTTCTTCCCTTCATGTGTTGTATACTACCTTCGTATCCTCTGCAAGTTGAATTTATTTGAGTGTTAGCCTTCAGATCTAAAGAAGTTGTTGTATCACCTTTTAGAAAATCTCGGTTTGCTTTCTTCCCATCTTGTGCTATATACTACCTTCATATCTCCTCTGCAAGTAGAATCTATTGGAGTGCTAGCCTTGAGATCTAAAGGAGTTGTTGTATCTTGGAGGTGAGGACTCCAAGGTGAAACCCAGTTTGCATTTAAGGGGCGTTCATATACCTTAAGGAAAAATATTGTTCGTACGCCTCTACTCAACATGTTCAAGTTCGTGCTATTCTATTTTCGCTTCTTTGTTTCATACGGGTAAGCTTCTTACATAAGATTATATTGCTTTGTGATTCTATGTCTTATCATTTGATATTGGTTTGTCTATAGGGTGCCTCTGCTATTTTGATTCTAACAAGAGTAAAGTAATATATTAATATTACTATTAGTTACTATTTTTTCTTCGGTGTCAAAAAAAAAAAAAAAAAATCACCCCAAGTACATAACCTCTTAATCAAAATCTGAGACAACCGGAGAAGCCAATGTGTCCAATGCACAATTTCAGAATTTATGAAATCTTTAAATCATTTAAACATGGAAGTGTTATTAAAAGTGTTAGTCAATTTTTATTTTTTTTTTTTTGGTGAAAGGCAAATTTATTGAGGAGACATCGAGAATACAGGGGGTACACCCATTAAGTCAGGGAGTAGAAAGTGATCAAACAGTTGGGACCTCAACCAACTAGGCCTTCTTGGCTAGAACATCTACCACAAAATTGCGGGTCCTAATAACAAAAGAAAAAACACAATACTCAAAGCACAAAACAAACTGAGACATCCAGCACAATTGAGGCAATATTTAAGATTTTTTACTTATATGAGTTTTTCCAATGCTTCGGCATTTATTCTTCCCCATACAATATTGAACTAACTCGAGATTGTCAGACTCGAAAAGGACGAAACGCCAATTCTCCTGAATGGCATATCATCGAAGTCCATATTGCAAGAGCTTCATGTTAAGAAGATTTTGTGTAGAAGTGATTTTGTATTACCTCTTCATGTGTATATATAATACAATCAAGTAAAGAATAAAATAAACGTGGCATGCTGTACATAAGGAAAGAATTTATTTGCAACGGTTATATTATCCAAGATCTCCAACGGTCATATTCTCCAAAGATCTCCAACGGTCATATTATGGCTAATACTCCCCCTCAAGTTGGAGAGTGAATATCAAGAACTCCCAACTTGTCCTTGAGGAATAGAAAAGAATCTTTGCCAAGGGATTTGGTGAAAATGTCAACAATTTGGGTAGAACTAGAAGTGTGGACGGTGCTGATGAGGCCAAAGCGTATCTTATCATGGATGACATGACAATCAATTTCAATATGTTTGGTGCACTCGTGAAACAAAGGATTGGCGACAATGTGGATGGTTGCTTGATTGTCATAGAAAAGAGGGATTGGTTGCTTCAAATGAACACCAAAATCTTGAAGGAGCGATGTTAACCAAATTAGCTCTCAAGTGGCCATTGCCATGGCTCCATATTTTGCCTGGGCAGAGGGTTGAGAAACTGTATGTTGTTTCTTGGTCTTCCAAGAGATTGGGCTAGCACCAAGAAAAACACAGTAATTGGTGGTGGAGCGATGAGTCATGGGACAACTGGCCCAATCATAGTCACAAAAAGCACGAAGTGATAAGGTGCTATTAGCTGGAAGTAAAATACCCTGACCAGGTGAGCTATGAAGGTATCGGAGAAGGCAAGTTGCACCATCTATATGTGGTTTGCGAGGTTAGTGCATAAGCTGGCTATGAATGTTGACAGTGTGCACAATATCGGGACGAGTGATGGTGAGATAAATCAATCATCCAATCAAATGACGATAAGATGCAAGTTCAGGAAGGATATCACCATCGAAGTCCGTAAGCTTGAGATTTTGTTCCATTGGAAATGAAGTTGGGTGAACACTGGTGAGGCCGACATCTGATAATATATCCAAAGTATATTTCCGTTGATTGAGGAAAATACCTTTTCGTAAGTGAGCCAGTTCAAGACCAAGAAAATATTTCATGGGCCCAAGATCTTTGATATGAAATTGTTGGTGAAGGAAACCCTTTAAGGTGGAAATTGCCAAAGCGTCAGAACGAACAATAAGGGTGTCATCCACATATACTAATACAAAGATGGTTGAATTCCCGTGGCCCTTAGAAAAGAGGGAATAATCTGCAGTCAACTGAATGAAGCCCACACTCATTAAGGCAGTAGAAAATTTGGCAAACCAATTACAAGAAGCCTGCTTTAAACCATAGAGAGATTTGTGGAGGCGGCAAACAACATTCTCCCCCTTACGATGATAACCAGGAGGTAGAGTCATATGTACTTCTTTGTCAAGATTGCCATGAAAGAAGGCGTTATTGACATCAGGTTGGTGAAGTGACCAATATTTAATTGAGGCAAGAACAAGCAAGACGCATACAATAACTAGTTTGGCCACAGGAGCAAAAGTCTCATGAAAATCAACACCTTCAGTTTGGGTGTACCCCTTGGCCAAACGTGCTTTGTACCGTTCAATAGAACCATCAGAGTGTCGTTTAATTTTGTAGACCCATTTACAACCAATGGCTTTCTTTTGAGGCGGCAAAGGAACAAGTGACCAAGTGTTATTGGTTTCAAGAGCCTCAATCTTTGACTACATGGCATCTTTCAAGTCAAGTGACAACATTGCTTTGGCAAAGCTAGTGGGTTCTTCAGAAGAGGAAAGAGACCTGATAAACTTAAGATGAGAAGGTGAGACTTTTTTATAAGATACGTAAGAATCAAGAGGAAGGAGTTTACCGGCATCCGAAGAAGATGATGTGGCGTGAGTAGCCGAGCATATGTATTCCTTCAAACGGGAGGGGGGATGATGCGACCGGGTGGAGTGACGTGGCAACAACACAATTGGAGGTGGGGAAGGATTGTGTGGTGGGGTTGGTGAGTCCAGTGGTGGAGATGGGAAAACTGGGTTGGTTGGGATGGAGGAGGATTCAAAATCAAGAACTGGAATAAGGAGGGCAGAGTTAATAGATGAAGGGGAAGTCTTTAGGTGGTAAGGAAAAATATGTTCAATAAAAACAGCGTCTTTGCTTGTGTAAACCTTGTGAGAAGTGAGATAAAAAAATTTATAACTATTTTGAGCAAAAGGGTACCCAATTAAAATTCCCCGGGAGAAGCACGAGGGTCAAATTTGTGCTTGATGGTGGAATGGTTGTGTCCATAGCACAAACAACCAAAAGTACAAAGATGAGCATATGTGGGGGTTTTATTAAAAAGAAGTTCAAAAGGAGTTTTCTTTTTTAATAGTTTAGTAGGCAACCTATTAATAATGTGTGTGGTCGTAAAAATGCAATCACCCCAAAAATCTTGTGGAAGATTGACCTGAAATAAAAGGGCCCAACCAACATTGAGTAGGTGTTGGTGTTTGCGTTCAACAACACCATTTTGTTGTGGGGTGTCAACACAACTATGTTCATGGAAAACTCCATGGTTGGAAAAATTGAGGTGGTGGAGTGATTAAAAAATTCACGATTATTATCAGTGCAATTTTTTTTATTTGAAAATTGAATTGAGTTTTGACCATTGCAAAAAAATCATGCAAATAAGACCAAACATCATATTTGAAGTTCATTAGAAAAACCCAAGTATAGCGAGAATAGTCATCCACAATAGTCAAAAATATTTAGCACCACATATAGAAGGAATATAATAAGGACCCCAAACATCGCAATGTATTAAATCAAAAGAAGATGAAGTGGATATGGAGCTAGATGGGAAAGGCAGCCGGGTTTGTTTTGCCAAAGGGAAAATAGTGCAAACACATTTATTAGAAACTGAAATGCAAGAATTAAAACGTGAGAAAAAATTAGTAATGTTGCGAGATGGGTGGCCTAAGCGTCAATGCCACACATCAAAGGAGTGGGAATGAGTGGATGAGGCTACAATAATGGAGGGAAGCAACTCCAAATAATATAAGCCATTATGCTCTTTACCCAATCCAATCATCTTCTTTGCTTGGTAAGTCCTGAAAGACAATTATAAGGAAAAAATGTTACTAAACAATTGAGAGCTTTAGTGATTTGACTAACGGATAATAAATTAAAACGGAATGAAGGAACATACAAAACATTATTAAGAGAGATGGAAGGGGTGGGGGTGCAAGTCCCTAAATGGGACACAGGGATTGTTTCACCATTGGGTAATGTAATCAGAGATGTATAAGGGACCACCGTATCAGTGTTAAAGAGATGTAACTTAGAAGCCATATGAAAATTTGCCCTAGAATCAATAACCCATGTGGAAGGGGAATTACCCGCAGCATTTGCTAAAGGAGTGGGATTACCCGATTCAATTAGTGCCAATAATTGATGATATTGCGCTGAAGTAAAGGAGGGGGCAGATTTGTTCCTGGGTTGATGGCTGCAAAGGATTGAGCAGAGAGTCTAGGTGATGTTGATTTAATGTGTATATTGTTGCTCTTGGGAGGATAATCGTGTTTCTTAAAACAACGGGAATTTGAATGGCTGTCCATGCCACAAAAATCATAGTGATACATAGGCTTCTTACCATTTTTAGAATGTGTACGAGGAGTAGTGGTTGCATGGGCAGATTGATGCAATGATGCATTTGGTAACTCATGGAGGGAATGATGATGCTCCTCTTGCAATAGAAGAGAATAAGCACGATTGATGTTAGACAAGGGTTCTATTAAAAGGAGTTGACTCCGAACAGAAGAATAAGAATCATTGAGGCCCATTAAAAATTCAATTAAGTGATCTTGTTGTTGAAGATCAGTGTGTTCTGACAAGAGACCACAAGTGCAAGGCGGGAACGAGTTGTATGAGTCGACTTCGTCCCAAAAACCCTTGAGAGTATTATAATAAGATGCCAAAGAAGAGGTTCCTTGACGATGATTAGAAATGCTACGCCGGATCTCAAAAGTTCGAGGAGCATTTTTTGAGAAAAACGATCACGAAGATCAACCCAAACCTCGTGGGCGGTAGAGATGTAGAAAATGCTATTAGCAATATCGGGTGAGAGAGCATTTAGCAACCAAGAAGGACCATGCTGTTGCATCATGTCCATGCTTGAAGCTCCAAAGAATTAGTGGCGGGTTTAGGCAAGGAGCCATCGATAAAGGCAAGCTTATGTTTGGCCTCAAGAGCCATCCGCATCCCACGATTCCAAGTGGGATAATTGTCGACGCGTAAAAGTGCGTGGTGACGAGTATAGCACCAGGATTATCCGAATGATGTAGAAATATGGAGAAGAACAATCAAAGTGGATGGAAATAGCATTATTGGAAGCCATAGCAGCTGTAGCAAGAGCATTGAGAGACGGATCCGTCATTGTAAAGGCAACGGAAAGAAAACAACAACGTAGGGATCACTTACTGCTCTTGGAAAAAGAAATTAGCTTCACTTGAAAAGGTTAGGATCATCTTAAACTGATACCATGTTAAGAAGATTTTGTGTAGAAGTGATTTTGTATTACCACTTCATGTGTATATATATACAATCAAGTAAAGAATAAAATAAATGTGGCATGCTTTACATAAGGAAAGAAATTATTTGCAACGGTCATATTATCCAAGATCTCCAACGGTCATATTCTCCAAAAATCTCCAACAGTTATATTATGGCTAATACTTCACCTGCCAAAGCTGATCCAAACTTCACTGGATCCAAAACAGACATAATAATACCCCCCAACCGATTGCAAGCCACTTGGCCAAGTTTACCTACATTAGCATGGGAAGCATCCAAATTTATCTTAATCCAGCCAGGAAGTAGAGCATCCTATTGCCCATCATCATGTATCCGAGAACAAGTGAATGTGAAAAGACGGTGTCTTCATAGCACCCAAGAATTCAGCAGCTCTACAACGGGATTCCATGGCAACCTCAATCTAAAACCACGATCTCTTCTTAAAAATAGCATCATTTCGGGCACTCCACAATTTCCAGCAAATAGAAAGCAATGGGTAGCGATCGCTGCTTTGTCTTCCTTATTACTAGCACGCAGAGAACAAAGTTCACAAGTCCAGTCAGCAACGTGAGCTTCAGAGATTAGAGGAGAGTAAGAAAAGGAACCAGCGAACCATACCGCTCTCAGAAACGAACACTCCAACATCACATGGTCAAAATTTTCCACCTCCTCACCACAATGAATACACGATGGGTCGACCTGAAATCTTCTCTTAAACATGGCATCATCAATAGCTAACCCAACCGCACACCACCTCCACATCATATGTTTTATTTTTGGTAGAACCAAAACCTCCAAAATAAATTTCCAACCCTTAGTGGGAATAGAACTCCAACGTGACACACCAGAAATGGATGCATCATCTATCACATATAATAATATCTCCAGCCTTAAAGCTTTATATACCACTTTAATAGTGATCTGCCCTATATTAAACCCCCATGATCCTAACCCGAAACCCAAATTACAAGTCCGAAGACCCAAGCATCAAGCTGAAAGAACTTGTGGGCCATTCGAATTAAAACCTATGAATTGGTTCCATAACTTATGGACCTAGGTGATGATGGTGAAGGACTTGCTTTGTTTGTAACGGAAGAAGATCCAATCGGAATCCGGATGGTTTGGGCAAGTGGATATCTAGTACAAGGAAAACGGAGTTTGGCGGTGCTTATGAGCAAGGTAAGAGCCTTTTAGGTGATGTTCAAAATTTTATTAGCGTCAGGGACCAACCGAGAGAGCAAAGTGCCCAAGTACCGAAAAGTACTAGGGGCGGTTGATTGGATTTGTACGAATAGAATTGCCGTTTTGCCTTCGGCCCTCAATTTAAGCCTCTTAAACCTTATTTTCACATTATTTGCTCGGGACTGCCGTGGATTGTAGCAAGGTCAGAGAGCACGTGTTGGTGAAGGAAGACCCCTTTTTGTGGAGAATCTTGTGGAACTTCATTGACTTTCAGATCCAAGAAGTAAATTAGCTAAACTCCCTTTATTTTTCCCCTATTTGGAGAGTGGAAGAAGATTTATGAAGAAAAATATTTATTTACCTTTGTTTAAAATCAAATCATCCTGGGAGAATAAATCTCATATCTATTTTAATGGCAAATACTTTCAGATAGAGTTCTTAATTGCTAGATTCAATTTTTTATTAGCTTTCCATGTTTTCAAGGTTTGGATTTTGTTGTTTTGGGGATTTAGGGTCGTAATCTAAACCTAGGGTCCTCCCAAAATCTGTTTAAAATGGGAGAACAGAAATTGGATTTCGGATCTATCCGTGCAACCAAGAGGTCGCTTGAGGAGGTCGCTTAAGGAGGTCCCTTGAAGCCACCGGCCCAAGCAACTGCCCCAATCAACCAATTGTTCACAAAGTTTGTTTGGGTGTTGATTTCGCTCCAGTTAATTCCTAAGCCTAAATGTAACTTTATGAACATAACTATAGGACTTATTGGGACCTTCTGGAGTATGTGATTGTGAGGATCAAGGTCATTTATCAGATCTTATCCATTAAGTCAAACAAGGAAACAATAGTATATTATGCTGGATTGATTGATGTGCTAACTTCTTTAATATTTCAACCATGTTTGTAATACTGTGGTATATGGTATTTACTGTTTATGAATATTCATTTACTTTATATGAATTACGAATAATAATCATTGTTCTTTCCTTCAATATATGATGTGATATGATGGTTGTGTGACTTTGACTTGGGGAATGTCAGTATTGGTATCCCTAGCTTTAAACGTCAGGGATTGTGGCCTAGACCATTGTCTTTAATGCTACTTGCACATTCCTTAGTTACTATCCTACATGATTAGGGAGTCTAGATGCAAGGTTAGGTTAGCTTACCCATTACATGCTACTACCCTTTCAAATGGGGAATTGAAGCTGAGTGACCAATAATGGCAATGGTTGGGTCCTTTGGGTATTCTAAAGAGTTAAATAGTCTGTGAGGAGACACAAGCATACTATTATCATGCAGCGGTAGAAATATATATCTTAAGGGTTGGGCTCATGGGCATCCAAAAGACAACTTGGGCGTTGTGAGGAGACATGAGAGGCATCCACCCTAGCATATGTAGATGACCATAGGGTTAGGGGGTGTTAATCCAATAGAGGTAACCAATCCATGAGGATTAGCATTCCTAAGTGGAAAAAGATATTGGACCAAAAGGGCACAAGGCATGAGGAAAGGTATCTGGACCACATGTAGTTTGTTATTCTATGACTATGCATTGGGTTTAGAATCCCCAACATGCACCAATACTCAAACCAATGGTCGTGGTGAAACAAGTGTGGACCTATACCCCAACCATGATGATGATGTGGACTGTACCCTTTACTTGGCATCCCAACAAAGATAGCCAGTCAGTGAGGGATCAGAGTGATGAGACCTACCAAGAGGAGGGCTGGTGTATATCTTAATGCATGTATGCCTAGATAGAGACTAACATGGTTAGATCATTATATGCATACTTAAATACATCATTGCATTATTTCATTTCATTACATTTTTGTGATCGTGGTACGTATGTGATTGTTGCCTTACTGAGTTCTTTATAACTCATTCCTTGTGGATTTCTTGCTTTCTTCAGATTACTTTGTGGTCATAAGGGGACCTTTCTCTATGAGAGTTGGACATTGATAGAGATTCTTGCTCCTGTATGGACTATTCCTTTAACCGGAGTCTAGCCTTTTCGGACTCGGGAGGTTATTTATGAAAGCATAATGGCCTTTTTGGGATTCCCACGTTTACATTTGTTCACCAAGTTAGGCGGGTCTAGAATGATTTGGGGTAGAAGAATTGTAAGCAATAATGAGATTATTTTCTTTGCTTCTACTCACTTTCTCTTTTACATTTATTCCTTAGCATTCATTTTGAAAATTTGGAACCTTTTTATTTATCTATTGCTCTTAATTATAGAATTGTGTGTCTTATTTATGGTTGTGGATCAAACCAGCGGTTGTTGGGGTGGATCTAATCTCGTTGGATGGGGTGTGACATGTCCATTCCTAGTTCTTGTCCACACAAGTCTATTAGAAGTTAGAAAAAGCGATAATGGCATCTTACGAATGGCCGTAGCTATAGTATCGAGAAAGAGTTGCTCTACCAAGTCCATTCTCCACACCCTTTCACAAGAATTAATCAAATTCCAAACTAATTGATTATACATACCTATTTGTGGCTCTTCATTTATTCATCTAGAATGTAGTCCTTGCAGCCAAATATCTTTCCATACCCGAAAATTCTCACCCGTCTCCACATGCCAAACCAACAGTGATCTAAGAGCATCCCTCGTGATCAAGGGTGGACCTATAGAGGGGCTGAGGGGGGCTATGCCCCCCCCCCCCCCCCAATATTGAGAACAGTTTTTAAAGGTAAAAATAATGGGTATAAATGACATTCCTAATTAAAAACTAACTCCTCAATTCCTATTTATTCTCTCATCTTTTCTTCCTATTTATTCTCTTCTCTTTCTATAAACATGGGTTAAGGAAATTTTTGAATTTTTTTTTATTAGGTATTCAAAATTTCATTCCTAATTTGAAACTAACTCCTCAATCCCTATTTATTCTCTCATATCTCTTCTCTCCTCCCATTTATTCTCTTCCCTTTCTATAAGCCTGGGTTAAGAAAATTTGGAAAAAACATATTCCACAATTAGGTACTCTTTCTCTTTCTCAATTTATTTATCATTTCTTTTTTTCTCCCTTTTTTTTGTTATTCTTTTTATTTGATTTTATATTCTATATTTCTTTATTTCTTCTGCAATTTTTGTTATTTGATTTTGTATTATGATTTGTGAATAAAATGTCTATGGTTAGTAAGGTAATTAACTACCATTGGTTTGCATCTTTCACCTAAAAAAGAAATTTGGTTTTCATCTCCTACCAATGAAAAATTTGGCTTGCATCTAACTTTTTAGGGTTGAAGTCATGTGTGTGTGTGTGTGTCTATAAATATATATATATATATATATATATATATATATATATATATATATATATTTTTTTTTTTTATATATATATATATATATATATATATATATATATATATATATATATATAATTTTTTAAATATGTGTGGGCCCCAGAAAATATATGTGGACCTTGTAAATGATAAGTCTCTGAATCCAAATTCAAATTCAAATCCACCGTAACTAGCTCTATCCTCGATTGATTTTATCTCCAACCGATCAAGAAGAGTTTGAGTTATAGTTAAAATATAAAAAGAGTTGTAGAGTTTGATTGAAAACAAGTTGTAGTTCAAATTCAAATATTTGAATTGTAATTCATATAATATTAATATACATCTCCCATTCACTAATCTGAGTGTGGAAGAATTCTCTCTCAAACGAAATTCTAACTTGGTATCACTTTTTCAGCCGCTGACACGAAATTCTTACTGGTCTATTCCTTAATATAATAAAATAATTTAGAGGTGAGACCTTCAATGGGTCTTATAAGGGCCCACACATTATGTGTGGCAAAAAAGCATTAGTGCTTCCCCAAGTGGAAGGTTCTCTGGCTTTCATTCTTTGCCCCCCCCCCCTCAAATATTGAATCCTAGGTCTGCCCCTACTTGTGATCAAACTCAGATATGCCCATGAAGATTGATTGCCTATAACAGCATCCAAAATATGAATGAGGTAAATAAACTGGACTGCAACTTTGATATCCATTTCCCTACACTCACAAAAAACAATGTATGCATTAGACTACAATACTTTCACAGTTGCAAACAAAAACAGCCACAATTCAAAATAGGATAAATAGTTACAATAACCAATATTCTAGAAAATCCCCAACAATTCTGGGACAGAGATAAAGTAAATGGCAAGATTACCCTCAAGTTCCCTCATACAATTATATTTGTACCAAGTATGAAATACTCAAAGGCAGATATACAAGAATTTGAATCCCAGCTTATAGAATTGCTAGAACTAAACCTCATCAGACCTAGCACATTCCAACATTCTTCTCCAGCCTTTATGGTTATCAAAGAGGCAGAATAGAGGAGAGGGAAAAAGAGAAAGGTAGTAAACTACTAGGAGCTTATAAACCATTGCATAGGTTAGACCTATTTCAGCAAGTTTGATTGTAAATAAAAGCCCCTGTTGGCGACGACTAGTATTGGACAAGGTGTAGATGAAGGATTGCAAAGGTCGCTGACAACAAGTGTTGTGTGAGTTAGGTTCGCATTTTGTCCCCGTCGGGGTTGGCGTTGGTACTACGTCTTGGGAGGACAGTGGGGGTTCACCAAAGTTGTCGGAGTTGTGGGAGTCGTCCCGAGGAGGAAGAGGCGATGAACCAAAAAACCCCCAAAAAAACTTCTTCGTGAAGCCATGGGTAAAAGGAGGTAAACTCAATTTTACAGAGGGGCATTTGGGATTTTACGTACACTGAGGGGTTATATGGTCATTTCAAACCCTCACTTGACAGTCAAAAGGCTTGACCGTCAAGAGGGGTGAATTATGGCTTAGGGGGGGTGTGATATAAAATGCAAATAAGGGGGCAGTCAAGAATTTAGCCCCCATTTAAAGCAGCACCCTTAAAAAAACTCAAAAATCAATTAAGGACATATCATAATTTTTATGACCACAATACCCTTACATCCTTTCTACCGTTAACTTGCACCACATTATCATTATTATATCCAACACTAGAAATAAAAAGCGTAAAGTACATACGTAAATCCATACTTTTATATTTACATTCGAAAGTTTAATTATTGTAAATTTACCAAGGAAAGCCCTTGGTTTTACTCGACTCTAAGTGTTGTTAAATGAGAGTGAGCAAGTATCAATACATACATCATGGTAATAGGTATTGAGAATATGGAATTTAAATATGAAAACTCTAATATTTAGCAAGGGAAGCAAAGTCAAATGTATAAAGTAGATGCAGTGGCTGCGATCATTAAATCTAGGTCTTGCCATATATTGTCTTCTGAGAGCCATAGACGAGATATTGGCGCGCAAGGACGGAGTTAGGATTTAATCTTTTTTAATTTTTTTGTAGAAGCTAGGATTTAACATTAGGCATGCAGAGGGGTCTCTTTAGCGAGATTTCAAAAAATTTATGTGGGAGGGGGGGGGGGCAGATGGAGGAGGATTCAGTGCTGGTGTTTTATACATGGAAGGAGGATTAGAGAAGTCTTTATAGGCAAATTTCAAAAAATCAAGGGAGAGTGGAGGAGCCATGGCCTCCTTGGGCCCTAGGGATTTTAGAAGTTAACAAAATTCTGACGGTTGGTATACTCATCTAACTAAGGTGAGCACCTCATTTATTTGGTGGCTTCATCTCGTGATGATCATCTACAACATTTGTCTTTCATGTAAAGTTTGCTTTATTTGCAAGATCAACTATTTCATTATATTTCGATTCTACAAGTTTGGAATTCAATCTTCAAAAGAGGTTCTTTAATTTTATTTTGACTTTTATTAAAAAATATTGCATGACTAACTCAAACAATAATGGAAATGACTCTGTTAGGGAGTAGTATGTATTCTATTTTTGGGATACCGTATGATGTACATATGAATAAAAATCTTAAGATACTTAGGGATATGAAATAATAAAAATCTCAAGACACTTACTCTCCCAAAAACTTTTGAATATTGTGAATTTGAGTTGATATTTAAAACTTATGAAGGAAACTAGATGTGATTGGGGTTCCAATTTTCTGTGAGTGCACTGTAGTTTGGTTTTCTAGCTGACATTGTTATTGTTTTCTTTCCTTTAGCTTCATTGGAACCACTATTAATTACCATATACACCCTGTTATGAACCAAATAGAAGCAGAAGTCCAGATCTCCCTAACTCTTTTTTTTTTTTTTTTGTATTATTCCACACTATAACTCTTTGTTTGAGGCAGCTAATATGTCTTTGACTTGCCCATGAAGCCAAGATTGAGGTCCATTTTCCATTATTATATCCCTGGTCAGTTCTGTGCTCAATAAAATCAATTAGAAGATAAGTGTCTATACATGGCTAGGGTGACACCTTGGAAAAGGCCCGGTTCTCAACTGAACTCAATGTTACTATCTTTTCCAGCTTTTGCATATTTTCTCATGCTATCAAACAAGTCCTAATATCCCAAACAAGTTTCTCCAGCATTCAGTACTAAGACATTTGCACCTTTGTTGTAAACTCTAATCCTACTTCCTACCTAGCCCATCCTCTGGTGTGTGCTGAAATTCCTGGGAATGAGTTGGAGGTTTATATTTTCATTTATTATACAAATTTCTATCCATCATAACTTTTGACTATTTGCTAACTCTATGGCATTTTGATAACCAGATAAAATAGATTTTGTTGTTCACATCCTTAATTATGTTTTGCTAATTTAGGCTCCAGGGAAATTGCTGCATTGAAACTCTAAGGACAGCCATGATATGTTTCTTAAACTTTTTTCTTATGCTTCTACATTTTCACTCTTGCATCAGTGGCTGACACTGAGTAATCTAGAGGTTTGCCATATGATTTGCTCTCTTGGTATCGGCAATACGATATGCATTAGATGAGAAGCTCATGCAGTTAGGGTAGAATTGAATGAAACTATATCTGATTGACCTCAGTTTAACAATCCAAATGAAGCTTTCTCATCATCTTTATCATAGGATATCAAACCAGCCCGATAAGAGCGGATCAATCCGGTTGGGTTTGCTTCTGGCCTGCCTTGTCATACAGAAACCGATCCCCTACTATTAACATCAATTAATATGAATTTGAGTCAGTCTTGTCAGAGTTGGAGCCAATTGGTTAGACGACGGCTACTTCACTTATTAGAATAGTAATAACAGCTATCCCAGAATGGAATAGAAAGAACGCAAACAGCCACGTTCATCAGATCATTGAGATGGCACAACATTTAACTCCCATGTTAGTTCTCTTCTAACACTTTATGTCAATATCTCAATCTTTTCTTCCAATAATTTATATTTGTTTAAAAAGAAAAGCTTAAGTAGAGCTAAAAATTATTTAAGTTAAATCATGCATCATTAAAAATCTATACTCTACTTCAATCTAATTACATTAAGCGCAAACGTCCACGTGCATTTGTATGTAACATTTTTAAAATTATCACAAGGTCTCTACTTTTCCTGTCCTAACCTCCTCGATGGGGTTGGTGGGTTTCTAATTTAATTTGGTTGTAATTTCTTTCATCCTCTAATATGCGTGCTTTTTTGTTTCAATGAAATACAAAAAATTCGACCTCAAGACAGGTGAATGGTTTTCTGGTTTTTTGGTGAAGCAGGTGGATGGTTATATGCTGTAAAATTTCTAATCCATACAGATTACACATTGTATTTCTAGCACACAAATATATCCCAAAGAGTGAATCGTTTTTCTTATTTCATTAAATAGACAAGTGTCACCGCATCAGGACGAACATGGTGCCAAATGCTTTCACAAAGAGTCCAAAAAGACAGTTATTTTATATAACTTTATCCTAATGATTTTCATGCAAAACTGTCAATCCTAGCCTTGCCGCTCTCTTATTTCCCTTCTTAATTGAAGACACTCAAAACTAAACACCCCCACCCAAAAAAATAAATAAACTAACACAACTACACATGACACCCAGAAGAAGAGAAATTTACATGAACCTAGAGGGAAAATCCACAGGGGCTGGAAACTACAAGTTAGCCGTGTTAAATTAATATAGTCTCTTGAACCTGACTGCCAAGAGTGACTGTTCTCTCTCTCTCTCTCTCTCTACAAAACTTTGTAGGTAGTGCCTCTTATAGTTCCACTACCTTTCCAATATTTCAACCTGCAAAGTTTTATGTTGATTTTGTTTTACACATGGAAAGAGAAAAAAACTGTATTGACTTTGAGTTTTATGTGAACTAGACTAGATTTGTCAACGGTATTTGTATTACAAGAGTTACAATATGACTAATTCAAGAAAAGTAACAAAGGTTAAACAAAATGATGTATTGCATGTTAGCATTGAGCATCTTTGATGAGTTTCAGTGAGATCTTGATAATATGTCTGGGAAAATAAAGATTGAATGGAACTTTGTTCGTTATCCTTTACACACATTTTTGTATTTCTTCAAATTATGGATGGACAGAGGAAGTATCTTGTAATTCATATTCATTGAATAGGCATGCATTGCTATTTGACACAACCACACACAGATATATCGAGCCTACAAATGAAAAAAGTAATTCTCTATTCCATCAAATTTATAGAATAAACAATAGAATTCATAGAGAAAGGGTTTCATCAACCTAAAATGGGAAAGAGAAAGGCATGAAACCAAATTAAGAAAAACAAAAAAATAAAAAAAAAACAAAAAAAAACAAAAAAAAAAAAAAAAAAAAAAAAAAAAAAAAAAAAAAAAAAAAAAACAAAACAAAACAAAACAAAACAAAACAAAACAAAACAAAACAAAACAAACAAACAAGCTGGATCCTCTACCTGTCAGGGTGGAGGTCTGTGCTCCCCTCACACTTTTTCAGCATACAATAAAGGTTGAGCCCACCTCTAAATGCAAAATAAAATGAATTAGCTATAGGTGGGACCCACAATGGGTCTCACCCACCCCTATTGTGAGGTGAAAAATTTAAGCAAAACACATGCCTCTAACTTGACGAATAGAAAATCCAAACTCACACGACAACTTAGCTTGTCCAATATTAGAGCTTTCAATCTCCACTCTAGTGTATCAACAGCCTATTAATCCCATAATTAGGAGATACAGTTATGGTTGTCACAACAGGGAAATAGGTAGTGGTATATAAGAAGCTTAGATAATCAAAGATTGTTGTGTATCATTCACCATTTCCAATTCAATAACCATGAGGAAGAGCTCCAAGAACATGAAGAACACCCACCTGCTTCTCATCCTCCTTGTCATGGCATTAGGCTTGGCTGCATGGCCATCGACTGTACATGGTGAACTTCATGTATACATCATCAATGATATGCCTCTAACAGACGTTTTCCTCCACTGCAAATCCAAAAACAATGATCTTGGTCAGAAAAAAGTTCTTATGGGAGAAACATACACGTTTGCTTTCAATGAAAATGCATGGGGGACCACCCTCTTTTGGTGCAACTTCGCCTGGTCCCCCGACGGAAAGGCCATAGTGCGTAACAACTACAAGGTCTATGATGCTTATATACAGCCCGGAGTGCATCCCCGAGACTTTTTTTACCGGATGAGAACTGATGGGTTATACCTCGGCCATTGGAGAGAAGGAACATATCATAAGGTCAAAGCTTGGTAAATAGCCTTCGCCAAATTAAATGTTTCTTTTCTCATACCAAGGATGTTATTCTGTTGCCCTTTTGTGTTTTTTTTGAAAGAAAGGTCTTTTGTTTGCCGTTTGGAATAACCAATAATAATTCTCTTTGGCTTATAATAATTATATTTAAAAAAAAAAAAAAAAGGTTAACTTTTGTTGCTTGTTAAATGTATTCCCCTGGGATCAAAGACTTGGGATGGTTCATGGTGTACAACTATCTATTTTAATAAATATTTTTTGGTCATATGGTTCTTTTTTAAGTTTGAAATATCAGCATTTATTCCCCCTCCTCCCCGGAAATTGCATCAATCCTACGCATTTAATGCGCAGGACTTTCAAGCAAAATTTCAAATCGTTGGATTTGAAATTTCGGTTGAGATTTCGATTAGGTAGCCGAGAGTGGTTTGCTTCACAGTCCTGAGCATTAAATGCGCAAGACTGAAGCAAGGTCCCTCCTCTCCTCCTCCCTCTTTATTGGAAAAAAAATTTTAAAGGGAAAAACAACTGATATAATGGTTATTGTAGTCCTCCTTTGTTGAATCTTGGCTTCGACCCTACTTTCCAATCACATTTTTTGCAGTCTATGGACACTAAAAAAATTAGAGCAAATTGCACTGGCACCCCAAAATGGAGGCCTTAAAGCACTGACACCCCCACTTTATGTTTAAAAAGCACAAAGACCCCAAAATTGGATTTTTGTTAGATATATTTGTCAAATTTATCACTGAAAATAGTTAAATCACTATTTATTTAAAAAATATTTCGATGATAAACAGTGTTTGAAAGGTTTTCAGTGACAAATTTGACAAATATATCCAACAAAAATCCAATTTTTGGGTTTCTGTGCTTTTTAAACATAAAGTGGGGGTGTCAATGCTTTAAGGCCTCCATTTTGGGGTGCCTGTGCAATTTGCTCAAAAATTTAAGTGTTTTTTTAGTATTACTTTCCATTCTCTATTTGCCTATTTAAAAGAAATGAATATAAGAATTCATTTATGGATAAAAATGAAAAATAGTTTGTTTACTTCCAGATTAAACTATGGAGTGAAAAATAAGTTTTCTATGTCAAAATAAAAGATTGATGAGAATGATATTGAAAAATTTGAGAATAGATCGATACTTAGGATTTGGGAGTGAGAAAATGGAGAAACAATAAGGTCTTAGTTTTCATCAAAAAATTTATGTTTACTATTATACCCTCAATTTGTTTATTTTAATACGGCTACATTTAGAAGTCGGGTACAACATTAAGTATAAGATTAATGTAGGGGAATTTTTTTTTTTTTTTTTACTATACATTCGGCTGTGTATTAATTTGGCAATTAATACACGTATTTACTAACTCTCGTTGGGATTGGTGGGTTTCTTATTTCTTTTATCCATTAATATGTTTTAAATTAAGTAAAATAAATCTTCCTTAATTTGAGTTCAAGACAGATGAATGCATGGTTTTCTCTTCTTTTGGGTGAAGAAAGGCGGAGGTTTATAACTGTAAAATCTTCTAATCTGTACAAGATTACATATTGTATACATTCCAACAAATTAATACATGCAAATGTATCCCAAAGAGTAAATCTTTTTACATATTATTCCTTGCAACAAATTGATACACGGAAATGTATCCCAAAGAGTCCATCTTTTTTCTACTTTTTCAATTAAATGGACAGCTCACCACATCACCTAATTGTAGATTGATTCAGGCAAATGAAAAACTTGTTAGTAAATTAATTTTAGAAAACAAACCTGCTAGAAACTGTGGGAGAGAAGGAGAGAGACGTGAGGAGAGAGAAAGAGAGGGAGAAGACTAGAGAATTTACGTGGTCAGTTGAATTCAACCTATGTCCATGGGAGAGTTTCAGATGTTGTCACTATTATAAAGAGTTGTGTACATGGCTTCCTTATATAGAGATAGAGCCTTGTTCATTAGTGTTTTAGGACTCTTGTAGTTGTGATCTTCTAGATACTGTGAGTTATATTGTTTGGATTTACACGAAGATAGGTGTTTTACTTTTAGATTATATAAAATGTTAACTAGGGTTTTGCAGCAATTGTAATCTGTATCGAAATCTTCTTTTGGTTGGCTAGAGTGTTTGTGAGTACCAATTGTAGAGACCTTCTTGGATATAGTGGCTAGTCGATAATATAAGGTAAGGAGAGTATAGATTTTTAAAATGGTAGAGACCTTTTTGGTGTCCACTACAATCTTCCCATTTAGATTACATGCATCATTCACTAGTAAGGATGCACGTACAAATGCACGTGGGGTTTTACCTCTGAGACTGGTCATTCTGGTAAATCTTTTCTTTATGGTTGTTAAATCGATTTGATATGCGTTTTTTGTCCTAAATCACCAAATATTGGACTATCAATCTGTACTCCCATTGCATTGAAACCGTTGTTGATGTACACAACTTCACCAGTGATGGTCGATGAGATGGTGGTACAATGAAGCAGCAGTGTTCCCAACTTCATCTGCCCGGAATTTATTTAACAAACCATTTAGAGAGTGTAAGTGAGCAAACATAAATAAAATTTCAGAGGGGATGGTAAAATTCTCACTTGCAGAGAGTTTGTTCTATACGGGAGCATTGGCATATGAATATTCAATCATCTTGTCAATTAAACCCTTCCAAGTGTACCTAATGGCAGTGATATAACAAGGCGAAAGAAACAAATCACACATACGATAAATTGTTCATTAAACCTATACTGGACCTTTAGGAGCAAAGCACAAACGAAGATTAAATGCTATGACCTTTTTTCTCTTTCCTAAGTGTGGGGGGTGGGCAGAAGCAAGTATTGAATTCACAAGTATAGTATACAATTGCTTTACCTGTGAATGAACCATCATGGTATTTAAGCATGCAGTAGAGAGCCTTCTATTGTATAATTGCGTGATTGTAAGAAGGATGGTAGTTAGGCAAGGGGTAAAAGTTGTTCGATGGTAGTTAGTGACAACGAACAGCCTGAAATACCCTAAGTCCCTGAGAAAGTACAATGTCAAAGCACAAGGGAAAGAACATAGGATATTTCTGATTTGGGATTATTGTATTCCATAGCAGTAATACTATTGAGTCTATTTTTTTTTTTTTTGTTTTCTTCGACCTAGAAAAGCAAGCACCTGTATGAAGTCAAAATATATCAGCAACCCGTATGTAGCAGCCGTAAATTGATGCAATCATCTGGTCAGTGAGAAGCCAGAAACTTACCTTAGTATCACTCTCCAGTGCAGCTTTTGTTGAACTCATGCCTGCAACATACCTATACACAATATTATTTGGATCATAAAACATCTAACGCTAAGAGGACTCTTCCACATAAAAAGACATGAAGACAAGTAAATAATGCCTGATAACATACCTAGGAATGATCCTTTCAGAAGCAATGTATGTGAGAGAAATTGAGGCAGCACCTGGATAGTTGCACAAAATAATGAGTTATAGCATAAAAATTTACTATTGCAAAATAGTACTTGATACGAAAGGAACCATAGAGAGGGTGTATCTGTGTGGCTGTGACAAAGAGAGAGAGAGAGAGAGAGAGAGAGAGAGAGAGAGAGAGAGAGAGGGAGTGGGTGGATGAGCAAAGAAACAAATGAGTAAGTCGATGCAAAGATAGCAACAAGATATCCTTTCCTGGAGGTCTCCAGCAGGGGTTTACTCAGCTACACATAAGATGTTTACTCCTTAGATACCAAACTTTGATTGAGAAATAGAAATACAACAGAAATGAGGAGGAGTACCTTAGGTTCATTCGCAAGTGAGTGCATAAGGATGTCAATACTACCAAAATCCTGTCTCAGTGAGTCGACAAGTTCCTGTGAAATTTTTGTAATGACTATGAGATGAATTTGTTATAGTAAAGATTAAAAGTGTTTTATACAGGGGAACTATGATTTTAACTATGTAGACAACAAAGCTCATCATGACACATAGAGCTAGTAAAAGATATCACATGCAGTAAAGGCTAGTCAAGATTGAAACTATTTCGTGCGTGGCAAGTATGATATATTTTGTGTTTGTAAGGCACCTGAGTTTCTGCAGCTTGGTTTGAGAGAAATGTAGTCTATGAGCAGTAGGATGGGTCTAAAGAATTGAAAGCAGGATGACAACGTGTTGCAAACGATTCGTACAAGTCATGATTGCTACAAATCCCTCTTTCTGAAATGCGGTAACATGCTTTTGAACAGAAACTTTCTATGCTTTTCAATGGATAAATTCATATTGTTTTCCATCTAGAGCTGATTAATATAAGTCAATACACATAGACGAATAGACTGTTGAGCTTACATTAATAAGCACAAAGTTGTAGAACAGATAAGACTTTTATTAAGGAGATAACACAAGACTCTTGTAGGTAGCAAATGAATGGTTCTCAAATGTCTGCCATAAGTTTTGCTCTGCATTAGAAGGAAAATGAGGTAACTTACCTGTACAGTCCATTTAGAAGATCCTGAGTATCGCTTATTTGCTTTTACTTGCACAATAACACATGACACCACCTTAAAACACCAAAAAAATTCATTTCAAATATTTAGCATTGTAAGTATAAAATCAATCATCATTTTACGTTTTAAGGAACATCTTTAGTGCTATCAAAAACTGCATCCAATGGGTAAACTTTCTTAATCTCCATCAGAGAACCATCTGGTGATTTGAAATGCCAAATTCTATAACACATGAGGCAATGATGATATATATCAAACATTTTAAGGGTGAATGTTGAATGATAAATGTTAAGTAGAGAATCTTACTAGCGTGATTCATCAAACTTCCGACGTCTTAGACTGATCTCGAAAATGTTCTGTGCCTGCATAAGGATAGGGAACCTTGCAGGGGGTAAAAAATTTGCAAAGGGCTAAAAAACCTCGGGAAATGCATAACAACAATTATGGAAGGAGGGTTATTTAACATAAAGGTACCCATGTACCAACAAAGATTTCATCACCTACTGCAAGAAGAGATTTTGCAAATTCCCAACCATATCCATTGTCATCAGCTATTCTAGGTAAAAATTCTCTCTTACCTTTAGATTTTAAACAAATTAGACAATAAAAAAGATTTGATTGTATCTTTATAAATTAGACAAATTAGAAAATATATTTACAAATGATTGTAATTTTTCTTTGTTCATTCATAGGATTCACGTTGTGTGTCCTCCATTTTCTGCAATGAAGTTTTGATGTAAGTGAGTATGTATGTAAACGATGAGAGATATATGTTTATTTGAAGGTAGTGAAATCGATGTATTTAAGTTAGTTACCTTATTTGTAGTATTATGTTTCTTCTTTTCAATTAGCCGATGTTGATTGGTTTGTTATCATTTAAAGAATATTTTGATGAATGGCATGAGTAAATTTAAGTATATTTGTAGTACTGTATGTAAATTGAAGTGTTTGTATTACCTTTGAATGAAAACTTCTTAGACCACTTTCTTTGTGTATTCTTGAATTTTGGTTGGTTTCTTAGTATTTTTTATCCATACTTTTGTAGTTGACAATGAGATTCCACTTGATAATGCAACGTATAATTGTCCATGTGAGAATGCTGGTTCTAGAAGATAGATACCGACTTTTGGTATTATTTGACCCTGTGACTTGTTAATCGTCATTGCAAAGCTTAGCCGAATTGAAAACTGCTCTCTTTTTAGATGAAAATGATATCCTTCATTCTCTGCTGGGCATAATGGTATTATTGGTATTGGAACCAAATGTCCTCTAAACTGACCAACTGCAATTTTAGCTAGAATGACATTCTTTTGAAATTGTCGACAAACCAATCTTGTTCCATTGCATTCTCCTTGTGTAGGATTTAAGCTTCTTAGGAGCATCACAGGGCTTTTTTTTTTTTAATATCAATTGACGAGGTGATAATCCATTTGGTGCCAAAGAGCTGAGAAATTCCTCGGGGTATTTTGTGTCTACATCATCTGTTATTGAATCATAGCTATAGTATGTAAGACGTGCTCCTGGGAATGAATCAATCATTATCTCATTTATATTGTCAACTATTTCATTATTTGTTGCTAAAATTGCTCTAATCTGTGATCTCCTCTGTTGAATGAACATGTTGTTGTTCTGGAAAAATTTCATTGATTAATTGTTCTTTTCCTGTCTTTTCGTTTTCAATTCCAATAAACATTTCCTCTGGTATTTTTATCATATCATCATCTTCTGTGAGTTCTTCTCCATTTCCAACTCTTAATAAGTATGCACTAAATGATGGATCATTGATGGCCCTCATATTTGTTGTGAGCTATATTTTTTCATGGTTGGCCATAAGTATGATTTCACCAAACTAGATTCCATTGTTTGGGTTCTTGTTCCCCGAGGTACAATAGGTAATACTTGTTTGAAGTCTCCCCCAAAGATGAAAACTTTACCTTCGAATGGTGTTTTACCTATTATATTTTGGAATGTCCTGTCAACTACCTTAATTGCTTGCCTTTTGGCCATTGGTGCTTCATCCCATATAATTAATTTTGCTCTTCAAATCAATTCAGCTGTGACACTTTGTTTGGAGAAATTGCAGATACTTGAATCTTCAATGTTAATTGGAATTTTGAGCCAATGTGGAGCTGTTCTAGTGGTTGAAATCAACACCTTTTAGTGAAAAGGTCGTGGGTTTGACTTTCACTGAGGCATATTAATATCCCCATCCCTCAGCTTAATAAGGCCTTTTTTTTTACCAAAAAAAAATAAAAAATTGGAGTTTTGAATCTTGAATGAGCTGTTCTCCCTCCTAGCAATATTGAAGCGGCAACTTCAAATGCCTGTGTTGCAATTGCAATTTGATTTTCTGTTCTTATTTTTGCTAGTATTGCCTTGTATAGAAATGTTTTCCCGGTTACTCCTGGTCCATCAATGAAGAATGTGGCACCTGTGTTGGCTTTAATTGCTTCTAGAATCTTGTCATATGCCTTTTTTGTTTTGCATTCATTATAGATGGTGCTTCATAATCTTCATTCGGTATTTGGATTGCATATTCATCTTAAATTTCCTTAAGATGATTTACAGCTGTTTCATTCATTTGTCCATCAGGCTCTCGTAGGTCATATTAGTCTATGCTATGGCCCATTGACTGTAAGAAGTTATAAACACTTTATAATGTTTCATTAGTTTTTTCTCTTATGCATGCATTTGTTTTTGTGAAGTCTTCAGATAAGTCTTCAGAATGTTCTTCCCATAGCTTTTGAACATCTGTTGGTTCACAAAAGACTAATATTATTGCAAAAAATATTTAGAGCATTATTGGCATGTTGAATAATGCCCCATCTCTTAAGCATTCAGAGATTGCGTTCTCACTTTTGAATATCCTTCTTGCTGCTTCTTGAAAAGTGTTGCATTGTTCTCCATTTATATACATAAGATTCTCAAATGATGTTGTTCATTTGATGTTATTTAGTAATAGTCTCAAATAGAATCGTTCTCCTTTAGTTGGGTTTGCTAAGTTGATTCGTCAAATTGCCTCCTTATTTTTCTTCTTGTCCATCATTTTCCTTGATTGTTCCACACAAATTTCTCTGAGAATTCTTTGTATAAATAATTCTTGGCATCTTCACATGATGTGTTCATTCTGAAATATTTAGTCAACATTGTTCTTGTGGTATTATTAGAATGAATCACATTTGTTAGATCTCTATTCTTCCAATACCAAATGAGTTGTTTGTTTGGTAGATGCAAGTGAAGGTTTTATGACATAAAGGAACATCTCATTTAAATTGTATTCAAAGATTCTCTACATTGCTTCTTGTGCTGATGCCCACCTTGCATCTCGATATTGTTTTATTTCATCCATCAAATATTCTTGAGTGTTATATGCCAATGAAATTACAACACAGTTATGCCCTTTATAGACATACTTATAGTGTCACATCCTCCTAGCCGGTACCCTAACTAGCATACCCGAGAGTGTGATCCACAACCCCGAAGATCAAGTATCGAGGAAATAATCCTCCTACATATACAATAATATAATCATAAACAGGAAATAATCAAGGTTTAATATTATAAACAAGGTTCAAAACAAGAAATGAATAAACAATAAAATTAGAGTGCAGAAAATGATACCAGATATCCAAAGATATCAAAAGAAGTAGAGAGAGGCGGAAACTCGCTCACAAAAAAAAAAAAAAGGGGAAGGTAAAAATAAAAAAAAAAAAAAAAAAAAAAAAAAAAAAAAAAAAAAAAAAAAAAAAAAAAAAGTTTTTTTTCCTATAGATGACATCTTCAAATAGTGGACAACATAATTAGAACGTAATTATTTATGAAGATTTTGTATATTTCATTATGCATTTATGTTACTTTAGATTTTGTACTATGTAAAAGATTTTGCATTATGATATGATTGATTATAGTGTCGACACGGTTATAATGGTTTAATAAATAATAATTTTTTTCAATAAACTGTATAATAACATGTAATGATGATGAAAGTCATGATAATATATGTGTACTGAAGATGAAATAATCTAAGTTTAACATGCTTCAAAATGATGATGAATAAAATGAATATTTATTCAATCCAACATATTAATAATGTGTAATGTAAAGTAGACAACATAATTTCAAAATTTAGAAATTGAGTATGGTAAAAAATGATTAGTAGAGAGAAAGAAATATCTATTTAATATGGGAGATAAACAATAAGTAAAAGATTGGTCGTAAGGATTATGTTGGCGTTGAGTTGTTGATGAAGCTGATACCCGTTGTTGTTATATTGCACTTTTAAAAGAAGTCATGACGCTAAACATGTGTTATTATGAAATAAGGACATGTAAATTTAATTATAATTAATTTGAAAGTGGGGTGTATCATTATCCATTTTCATATTGAATGGAATTTGCGTGAAAATTACCTGAATTTAGGTGTTCTTTTATGTTATTGTATGTTTATGTGTGTGCGTTTTTGAAGTCTGTGTGTGTGTTTGTGTTTTTGAGTCTGCATGTGGTAGGGGTGTATATGTTGTAACTCTGTAAGCACTTGATGTGTCTGTGTGTAGTCGTTTATATAATAATTGATATAAGCGTTGAGTGTTTAACGATGGGTTGTTTTTATGTATTTGGGGTGGTGGCAAAGGAGTTGAGTTGCAGCAAGTCACGTTTCTTCAAATTCTTTCCTTCGTTACTTTCATTACTAAAAACGGGTGGTTCATTTTGTGGCTTTGTTTTGCAAATCTGGGTGGTTTAAGATTGGGTAAAAACAATGTTTTAGTTTGTGATTTTTTAAAATATGAAGGACTTTGTATATCACTATCTAATTACTCATCATCGTTCTATTGGTTTCTAGACGGGTGGCATAATTGCGACCATTAGTTGTTGGCATCAGCCAATAAAAATCTATCAATTTGAAGGGTTTAAAGTTTCCAAAGATTCGAATGCAGGACCCATTAAAAGTTATCATTTATTATCGTTGTGCGAAACCCAAGTTTCTTTATGAAAATAATGTAAAACTGAAAAAACTAAAATTATAAAATGGAGGAGATGAGCATTTGCACAATTGGAACATCCCTGGGGAAAAAAATCAAAGAGTGTTTGGGAGAAGGTGCGAATATTAGGGTTTGTAGAGGGTTTCTTTATTTTGGATATGTGTTGCTTGCATGGCTTAACCTTGAGTTATTCTTCCATTCTTTGTTTTTGAGGTATGATTTTATGGTACAGTGTGCTGGGTAGGTGGGAAAAATGCTGTCTGCTGATATGTCGAATCGGTGATGGGGTCTCCATGGTTAGGTTTCAGTGGAAGGTGAGTGGAAGACCACTATAATTTCTACTGCCATGGTGGTTGTTTTCGGAGATTCAGCTCCCCTATTGGAGTGGATGTGCCTGGTTTCTGTCGTAGGCGCTTGAAGAAGATGTTTGCTGAAATCGGCGAGTGTTGGTGGCTATTGCATGCAAAGGTTATGTTGACCTATAAGTGATGGATTGATTGAAGCATGTGTGTTTGAACCTTTTTTTTTTTTCATTAAGAATTTGCAGGTTATGGTTCAATGTAAGGGGCGGTTTTCACCTCTTTGTTTTACCCTATTGTAAATATGTTTAAAACTTTATATAAATATTTTATTTAATTTAATTGTGTCTTTTATCCATGGTTTTATTTAGTCCCACATCGGGTAGAGAGGATCTGATTATATGGTTTTTATATAGTAAGAGCCCGTGATTATTAATTTACTTGATACCCTATAGTGACCTTCGCCATGATTATCTAGATATATATATATATATATATATATATATATATATATATATATATATATATATATATATGACTTGGGACTTGGGACTTGGGCCGTGGGCTTGATCCGGAAGGCCCAGTTTGTCATGGGCCCTATTCTGGAAAGCCCACTACTGGGTGAATACGTGGAGATGCCATTTGAGTGGCACTCTCCTGTAGGGAGGTCAGCTGGAGGTACCTTGCTGAAGAGAGTTGAGCTGAAAGGTACCCTCACAGCCTTACCCTTTCACCCACAGCCTTTGGGGCTCTATATAAACTCATGTGAGTCAACACAACTGTTGGAAAAGAGACCAACATGAAGGACTCTGCAAACGTAAGTACACATGAGAAAGTCACATGAGAAAGTCACATGAGAAAGTCATTGAGAACAACACTCCTCTTCCATCTTTGCAAGCTTCACAACCACCAACCGGAAAGTCAGTTTTTGATAAAATCGAGCAGTTCAAAGGTGAGAACTTTAAACGTTGGAAGCAAATGCTATATTTTGCACTTATGGAAGCTGGGATAGCATTTGTGCTGAGTGAACCCCAACCTGATAAGTCAAGTGATCCTACATTCGATCAGAAAAGGATCGAATGGTTCACTGCAGATTTCAAATGTAAGAATCGCATTCTAAATGCGTTGTCAAATGAGTTATACAATGTGTATAGCTCTTTTGAATTTGCTTATGAAATCTGGGAGGTATTAGTCAAGAAGTATACTCTTGAGGATGCCGGTAACTTAAGGTTTGTGGTTGAAACCTTTCTGGAGTTTACGATGGTCGATGGGATTAGCATCTCTGACCAAGTAAACAAGTATCAAGTGTTGGTGGGGAATCTGGCAAAAGAGAATATCATTCTACCAGATGCCTTTGTGACCAGTGCCTTGATACATAAGCTTCCTTCCTCTTGGAGTGCCTTTAAGGTCTCAATGAAATAGAAGAGGAAGGACTGGGCCTTTGACAAAGTTGTGGTTCGGATCGAATAGAAGAGAGGAACCGACTTAGGAACGAATCTAGTAGTTCCAATAAGCCTAAGGCCAACTTGGTAGAGACTGAACAGAAAAACAAATTTAATAAGTCTCTGAAACCCAATCAAGATTCTACCTTCAAAAAGAAGAAGAGAGCATGCTTCAAGTGTGGCAAACCTGGGCATTTCATTAAGGATTGCAGGGTAAAGAAGAAAGGAGGATCAGAGAAAGCAAGGGCTAATCTGATTGATTCTGAGATCTACACTGCAATGATAACAGAGGCTTTTGTAGTTGAAAAGTCAACATCCTGGGTGATAGATACAGGTGCTACCAGGCACATTTGTGGAGATAGGAGCTTCTTCTCCAAGTACTCTGATGCTGCTGACAAGATCTTCATGGGAAATTCTCAACCAGCCAATGTAATCGGAAAAGGACAAATCACCCTGAAGCTGACCTCTGGAAAAATTCTGAGGTTGGAGAATGTTCTCTATGTACCAGATATAAGGCGAAATCTGATCTCTGGTCCGCTCCTGAATAAAGCTGGGTTCAAACTGTCCTTTGAAGCAGACAAAGCAGTTCTCTTGAAAAATGATGTATTTATTGGAAAAGGTTATCTAAATGATGGTCTCTTTGTATTGAGTATTACTGAATTAATAAATACTTCTGATTCTGCTTATGTTTTTTATTCTTTTGATTTATGGCATGGTAGACTAGGTCACAGTAGTGCACCTTATATATCTCAATTATGTAAGTTGGGCATTATACATAGTGTTAAACCACCACTGACTAAATGTCAAATTTGTGTTGAGGCTAAATTTACAAAGAAACCTCATAAGTCAGTGGATAGGAAAACGAATTTGCTAGAACTAGTGCATAGTGATTTATGTGATTTCAAATCACAAGAATCAAGAGGTGGTAATAAGTATGTTATCACCTTTATAGATGACTGTTCTAGATATACTATGATATATCTACTGAAATCTAAGAATGAAGCCTGCAATGCCTTTCTGTCTTATAAAGCAGAAGTGGAGAATCAACTTGGAAGAAAGATAAAAAGGCTAAGGACTGACAGAGGGTCAGAATATTTCAGCCTTAGTAAATTCTTTGAAGAGAATGGCATTATTCATGAAACCACTGCCCCATATCAACCAGAATCTAATGGGATAGCAGAAAGGAAAAATCGTTCATTAAAAGAGATGATGAATGCAATGTTAATAAGTTCTGGCTTACCACTTGACTTGTGGGGGGATGCAATATTAACTTCATGTTATGTTTTAAACAGAATTCCCCACAGGAAAACTGGAATGATACCATATGAAAAATGGTATTTAAGGAAACCAAGTGTAAAACACTTGAGAACATGGGGTTGTTTGGTCAAAGTGGCCATTCCAGAACCTAAGAAGCGAAAAGTTGGTCCTAAAACCATTGACTGTGTGTTTTTAGGATATGCAGTACATAGTTCTGCATACCGTTGCATGGTTATAAGAACCATTGAAGAAATTTGTGAGGAAAATTCAATAATTGAGACAAGGGATGCTGAATTCTTTGAAAGAATATTTCCTTTTAAATTTAATAGACTTGACAGTGAGTCTTGGAAGTAGTATTATGAATCATGGAAATGATTTGGCTACAACAACTGATTTATCTCATGAATTGACACAAGATAGTGGAAAAGAGATAATATTGACTCCAAGTGGAAATGAGAATCCTATACGGAAAAGCAAAAGACAAAGGAAAGCTAAATTTTCATCTGATGAGTGGATAGTCTATCTTATAGACAATGACCCTCTCACTTATAGTGAAGCAGTTACTTCTCCGGATGCTGTCTTTTGGAAGGAAGCTATAAAGAGTGAGCTAGATTCCATCATAGCTAATCACACTTGGGAATTGGTAAATCTTCCTCAAGGTTCAAAGGTGTTAGAAACCAAGTGGATATTTCGAAAGAAATTGAAACCTAATGGTTCCTTAGATAAGTTTAAAGCCAGACTTGTAGTCAAAGGTTTTAGGCAAAAGAAAGACATAGATTACTTTGACACCTTTGCACCTGTAGCAAGAATAACTACAGTGAGAGTTCTCATGGCTATTGCATCTATCTACAATTTGGTGATACACCAAATGGATGTAAAGACAGCATTCCTAAATGGGGAATTGGAGGAAGAGATCTACATAAGACAACCAAAAGGTTATGTATCTCTTGGTCAACCTAATAAGGTTTGTAAATTAGTCAAGTCATTGTATGGGTTAAAACAAGCACCCAAGCAATGGCATGAGAAATTTGATACTGCTCTCATTTCAAAGGGTTTTAGTGTCAATGATTCTGAAAGGTGCTTATATAGTAAGTTTCATCAAGGGAAGGGTGTTTTTATTCTACTTTATGTAGATGACATGTTGATCATGGGAACAAGCCTAGAAATAGTTAATCAAACTAAGAAACTGCTAGTGTCTTTATTTGACACCAAAGATTTGGGCACTGCTGATGTAATTCTGGGAATTAGAATCATCAGAAAAGAAAGAGAAATTATACTCTCTCAAGCTCATTATGTGGAAAATATGCTTAAGAAGTTTGGTTTTTATGATTCTGGTTTGTTCAAAACTCCTTTAACTATGGAAAGTAATTTTCAGAAAAATATTGGAGAACCAGTAAATCAGAAGAGATACTCACAAATTATTGGATCTAGAACATATCCGATGAAATGTACTAGGCCGATATTGCTCTAACAGTTGGAAAATTGAGCCAAAGATACTCATAATCCTAGTAAAGAGCATTGGCTTGGAATTGAACGATTACTTCGGTATCTTAAGGGTACTATGCATTATGGACTTCACTATAGTGGAAATCCCTCTATCTTGGATGGACACTGTGATGCTAATTGGATCTCAGATTCAAGAGAAACACTAGCTACAAGTGGATATGTGTTTATGCTAGGTGGAGGAGCAATCTCATGGAAGTCAGTTAAGCAATCATGTGGAACATCTTCTACAATGGAAGCATAATTTGTAGCTTTGGAAAAGGCTGGAAGTGAAGCTGAATGGCTTAGAAACATGATTGCAGATATACCTCTATGGCCCAAACCAATGCCACCTATATCGCTGCACCGTGATGCGCAGCCTATAGGAAGAGCCAAGAATCGGGTATATAATGGCAAAAGAAGACACATATGTCTTCGACATAATCTTGTAAGGCAATATATTGATGAAGGAACAATTGCAATTGATTACGTGAAATCGCAGGAGAATTTAGCTGATATGTTCACTAAAGCTATGCCTACAAGAGCTTTTAATGAAGCACTTATGGGAATGGGATCAAGACTTGTGACATAGGTCATGTGACGGACACCCAACCTATGTGAAGAGGTTAAATCCTGAATTAGGTTCAAAGGGTAAGCAACGAAGTCACTAGATGACCTGTTTGTACTACTATACCCATTCTGAATAATTATAGTAAAGTAGTACCACCATATTGTTGATAGGATGAGTAACTGACTCTTAATCAAGCATAGCTCACGAAATGTGGGGGTGTGTCGAATGTGGTGCACACCTAATGCTGACCTAAACAGATATAGAGGGTGAGGCCGCCTTCAGTTGGAAATATTACACAGGTAAAGTTCCTTAAATATCTCGTGAGACCAAGATTCGAGACAAGGCCGATAAAAATGTCTATTTTTCTTTATAAAGGGGTTGTTAAGAAGGTCGACCAATTGGATATGAATGGTGAAGTAGCCAGCTACACTGAAGAGGATAGGTTCAAGAAGTCAAACTTCACCGGTACTCTATAGCGTGCTTTATCAGATCTAGTGTAGATTCAAGTCCGAAAGACATCTACAACGAAGTGTCCTATTGTGTCTAATGTGTTCACTGCTGCTTGAGTCTTCAGCCTTTGTATTTGAAGTTTTAACCATTGTGGGGGATTGTTGTAAATATGTTTAAAACTTTATATAAATATTTTATTTATTTTAATTGTGTCTTTTATCCATGGTTTTATTTAGTCCCACATCGGGTGGAGAGGATCTGATTATATGGTTTTTATATAGTAAGAGCCCAAGTATTATTAATTTACTTGATACCCTATAGTGACCCTGCCATGATTATATATATATAGATAGATATATATATATATAATATATATATATATATATATATATCTATATGGACTTGGGACTTGGGACTTGGGACTTGGGACTTGGGACTTGGGACTTGGGTCGTGGGCTTGATCCGGAAGGCCCAGTTTGTCATGGGCCCTATTCTGGAAAGCCCACTACTGGGTGAATACGTGGAGATGCCATTTGAGTGGCACTCTCTTGTAGGGAGGTCAGCTGGAGGTACCTTGCTGAAGAGAGTTGAGCTGAAAGGTACCCTCACAGCCTTACCCTTTCACCCACAGCCTTTGGGGCTCTATATAAACTCAATTTCGTGCTCATTCTTGACACACAAAATTCCTCCTCCTCTTTCTCTCTCTCTCTCTCTCCCTGTTATTCTGTTAAGCAGTGAACATAACCTGATTATACCTTGAGTAAACCTTTCTGGGGTGCAACCTTAAAGGTTTGAGCTGACTGATCTTGGGGTGAAGACACTTTTAGAACCCGTATTGCACAATTTGGGGTGTCTAAATACCTTAAAGAAAGTACTTCATGTACGTTTCAGCTCTAAAGGAGTATTGTGATTACAACAATAGTTCTGGTGTGTGGTGCAGATCCCTCAATCATCAACAACATACCCTGTTTTATTTGGGGTGAAGGACTTCAAATCTTGCCTATAATTGTGATGTTCTTTCTCCTCTTGGTGTTAGCGTGGTTTTGTTTTGTGCGGGTTGGTGCTGGTTTCTTCTGTTTTGTTATGAGGAACCAGAGATGGTGGGAGATCGATTCCCTGTTGAGCCTGGCGTTTTGCCGGCGGGGAAATTATCCGTCGTATTTGTAGTCGACATCCCAGCTTAGTTAGCTGCCGCGTTACTGTTGTAGGAATCGTGGTTTTTTCTCACTAATTTATTCAGTTTCACGTAACCATGTTCAGGAACCCCGTAGGGAATCTCCATCCCCCACACTCCCCACGTAGGGGACCTTTCTTCTTACGTCCTATTCTAAGATTCAGGTATACTCCATTAAACCTGGAACTTTACTCAAAATTGATTTTTCAAATATATGCAAGTTGTTTGAGAGTTTTCCACTTGGCCCCATCAAGCCATTAGATCACTCTCAAGTTTTAACCATGTAACCCCCTCCATTACTACAGCTAGCTCACCTCCAATTCCCAGTGGCATTACAGGAATAAATCTGAGAATGAGCCCTTTTTTTGAATTTTAGATCCCTTGGGCAAATTCAAACTTATATCTACTATGCCAATCTAACCAGCAGAATTGATTCAAACCCGGAGGAACCCTTCCACTGTTAGGATTCCATCTGATCCAAGTTACAGCCCTACAACACCCGTGTAGCCCCTTTGACCATGGACTCCTATTTCTACTCAACTAAGTCTAGAATTTAGGAAACCTTGAAATCATTTGAAACCTACATCTGTCCAGACCTAGGGCCTGCACATCACTACCCCAAGGCCAGTTCCCTAACTGAGCATCAAAACCCTTAAATGGTCACTCCTTTGAACATCGAATTCATTTGTATTTGGTTCTGGTTTTATTTAAATTCTGCAAATTTGGACCTTTGGTTGAATCCTAAATCCAAGGCTATGTCACTTGTGTAAATCATAGATCCAGGCATGTGTATAGCCTTATAGCCTGCTGATTAAATCCAGATTGCATGCTTTTTAAAGTCAAAGTTGCTCAATTGGAGTTCGAGTTTAAGGGGTAGCCCCTGAACTGACTGTGGAATCAGTATTGTGTGTGATGAACCTTCATTCTTCAAACTAATGCACTGAGGATCACATCTAAAGGGAGGCAAGCCTGCAGATCCAACTCGTTCCTCCCCTTTCCTGTCCCCTTTTTGCTATTTCTTGATTACCCAAGATCCTCCCACCAACACAATAAACTCACTTTCATGACCAGATAATAAACCAGCCATTGGTTTACCTTATGATTAAACCCAACGATCCCCCTCACTGTCTCCTCATTGATCCCAGAAGTAGCCCCATCCCCTATAAACAAAATCCTGCATTTTTTCTTGAGATCGACTTTTTCAAGAAACCCCACACAGGAACCTAGATCTCTCCTAACCCTTTGGTCCCCACTAAGCTTTAGGCGTCATCCCCAAAGGACCTAACCTAGACTTGATATTAGGTCCAAGCCTAGGTTGTGTATATGTTGTGCTACTGCTGCTGCTATCTACATTTTCAGGCTTTGAATTTGCTGTCATTGTGTTTTTTCATATTTAGTTGTATATATTTTTTTACTTGTTTTTTGTGCAACAATTATTGCATTTTTTTTTTGTGTGAATTCCTCTATTTCAGAGCATACATAGTAACATATAGCTTATTCATGCATTACTTGTATGTGTTTTTTCCCCTTTTACGGAGCTTGTTAGATTAGTTATTGTATATGCTGAGACCTGGAATTAGTCCCTGCCTTTCTCGACAACGTTATAAAGTTTGGAATTGGATCAGTGGATTTGCTGATTCATATTGAATCGGATGACATTGGTTGTAATCATTGTTTCCTGAATCCTAAGTCTAGTTCAGGTTGGGTATGCTTACTTCATTTATAAATCGACTTGATTTTGACCCATTAATTGGTGGTTCCTAATCAGTTTTTCACTGTAAAATAACTTAGACTCCTGATCTTTGAACCTGTTGAGGCTGATTTTTAATCTGATTCAATTCATGATTGGAAGTTTCGAACCTTGTTCACCTCCCGTCCTGTCCCTACATCCTGCACCGTACATCTACCCCAACCCCAAATTTTGCATTCATAATTAGGTTCACCTAAAGTTTTATACTGGTAATTACCTTGGCTGATTTGGTTTTTTGGTTTTTTATTTTTTATTTTTTTTTTGGGGGGGGGGGGGGGTTGTTGAAGTTGCAAAGAATATGTTTTGGTGGTTGCACTTGCGAGATGTTGCTATTGGATTCCGACTTTACCTTTCCTGCAGCTATTTCAATGTTAATTAAATTTATGATGGAGCATGGATGGTGTTGGATTGTTGTAGGCACTTGCTTCTGATATAGGTTTGTTAGTGCAATGCTAAATTACTGATGGTAGGTTAAAATGTTAGGTTCATGTGGGTAAGTATTTTCCTAAATTGAATAAAAAGTATTTGTAGGTATAAAGGTAACCCATCTATTTTAGAGTGAGAACAAAGTTGGTCCTTATGCACGTTGGATTGTGAAATCAATTATTTTGCTTTCAGCGTATTCCATCCTTTCAAGACAACAGGAACCCTGGTTGTGGAAGGGATAACAATGATTTGATAAGAGAAAGTAAACACCCAGTCAGTGGGTTGGAAATTTATAACGTTGGTCAACATCGTGGAAACAAGTTTGGTGCTATAAAGTTTGGGAAGTGTGTGAAATGAGGAGAATGTTACATGGTATACTGTTATTCCTGTGGAATTGGTCTTGCTATTGGAGCAATGTCAATTAGTCACTATCATCATTAATATAAGCAGCAACAGTAATAGATGTCAGATATCAAGTTAGATAACCATATAGGGTTGGAGCTGCACTTTGGGAACATCATCAATTAATTGATATTTACTAGGGATGCGTCGGTTGGGTTATGAAGAAGTCCAATGGGGACTTTGACTGATTAAGTAATGAATGAAATCATAGTCTACTGCTACTATTACTCCATTCTATTAGAGTAAACCCCTAACGGTGTTTTTTTTTTTAATTTTTTTATTTAATATATGAATTAAGAATTGGCTAAGAATGTTGAACTGTAATTATGATATTAACAAAGTATTCATTAAATAGATTATAAGATATTTAAAGATAGAAATCTGGAAATAATATTCGAAACAATATTTTGGAAAACTAATTCAAGTTTTTATGAATCCTCATTTTAATCTTCTTTCCCCTTGGGTTCTCCTCTGGTACATTTGTTGTTGCTTCATTGTCAACATGGTTTGCTTCTTTGAGTATTTCTGCAACAATACTTTTTCTTGATCTACTTTTTTCATTTGAGTTGTTTATCTTGAAGTAGAAGTTGCAAATCTTTGAGATGAATTGACGAAGGGTTTTTTTGATTCTGCAATAAATTATTAGTATATAAGTTTATCATAATAATTGAATTCAATAACGAATTAATAATAACGGGTATTTATGGTTTTTTACCTCTTTTAATCTGTAGTATATTCAGTTGCAGCACATTTCAATAGCATTTTAGCTTCGTAAAAAATGGTGATGTTGAATTTTTCAATTGCATCTAACACTTGGAATTTAAGCATGTACCTGTGGGATAAAGAACATTGTTTGTTAGGTATTCAAATATGATTATCAAATTAGTAATATTTGTAGATTTTGGTAAGATATTATTACCTTTTATAGTATGTTATATTGTCTCCACATTTGGTACATGTGGCTTCTTCTTTCTGGAGTTGTACCATTTTGTTGCATTTGTTGCATGCGTTGTACCATGGTTCCTCCATGTCAATTCCCAACACTATTCCACGGATATAGTAGTGTTGTTTCTAGGAAGGAAATTTTTGTTATGAATAATCTTCTCACATTTAGGTATTTGTATAATTTTATGATTATAATATAGTAATACAAAGTTGTAGGTGTTATACCTTGAATGAATATTGCTCTTGTTGCATCAAATCTTTTAAAGTTACTTGTTCGGCATCTTTGTACTTGAAGTACAATGCAGTTAACGGGTCAGTTTTCTTCATTCTAGTTTCTATTGTAGACCTATCATAACATAAAAACAATTTTAGTTCTATGTTTTTCACAAGTTTGTAATTTGGTGATAATATTTACAGTAAGAATGAATACCAGTTAAGTAGTTCTTCTGTTTCTGGTATTTCTAGGTTGATCTCAAGTGTTGTTGCTCTTGTTGTTAATAGTGATAGTTTCCCTGTTGTTGGAATAAATTTCATTAGCACAATTTATGATGCTAGTGTATTTTTTTGTAGTATGTTGACAAGTAATGATATTACATTGATATATTGATATTTTGACTGACATTAATGCAATCAATGTTTTCTCAAACTTTGTTTTTTTGAGTTTTTCTCCCTCAACTGTTGCATAGTTTCCCCCCACAATGTTATTGTCATGTGGTCCAACCTGTTAACAATTTCATAAAAGAATAATCATATGAGTTTTTGTTTTTAGTTTTATAATTATAACCTTACTCTTTGCTACATATATGCAAATCTCTTTTAACTCGCCATTCATCGAGCTTGATAAGCCTTTGCATTTTTGTTATCATTGCAATCACATCTGTTTGAATCAAAATGTCAATTTCTAATATATAATATTAAAGTAATAATAAAATCCAAATTATGATTTATTGTTATGAGTCCTTATCAATTATGAGATTTTTCTTTTCGTATTCTGCTTCTACTGCATCAAGACCTGTGAAGTTGTGGTGGAATATATTTGGATTGATTTCGTCCACCGCTTCTTCTATTGTTGAGTCTCTGGTGAATGTCAATTCCAACTCCTTGTGAATGTTACTAAAGTTGGCATTGATTTTTTTTTTATCATTGGTTTTGTGATGATGTATGTCTTTTTCTGTTGCAGCATTTCTTCATATTTTTTTATTGTTTGGTTGAACATCACATCTTGAATTGTTGTCCCCTACATCAACAATGAATTGTATTAAATAATTTTATACGGTTCATTTTTATTTCAATCGTTTTATTTATTTATTTATTATTTTTTTTTTTGTTGTTGTTTGCATTGAACTCCGAATCCATGAATACCATCTTCAATATTCTTCTTGATCCTCAATTGTTCTGGTATGTTGTGATTTATTTTTGCTGTAACATTAGTTGTATCTCTACATCTTCTTCATAAGCTGCTAAGTCGTTGATGCATGATTTTTTCGTCATCTTTGCTACACATTTGAATTATGATTATGGTTCTATGGTATAGTTGAACAATATATTTTAAAGTTGAACAAAAACCTAAAAGGTGATATAGCTAGATTAGTTGTAATCTTCAATTTTAGTTATTTTCTGCTCTTTATGTTATTATCCTGTTATTTGAGTTCTAAATTTGGTTTTTGAAGTGTGTCACAATAGATAATGGTGGTTTTGATTGGTTAAGGGTCTAACTAATGTTGGTGTTTGGTGGGTTGTAATGTATATCCTCTTATTTGAGTTGTAGTTGCAAATTATAAGAAACTAACATTAATTTCATAAATATTGAATGAAAATCAAGTGGAATAATACAATTAGCATTGTAGTAGTAAGTTCAATACGGTATTAAAAAAAGGATAATCAAGAAATTCATTGCGTATAGGATTATGAGTTAATGGGATTGGACCAAAGCACAAAGGGAAAAAGTTCCAGAAAGGGAAAATGTATTGTGGAGTAACAATACAGTTGATGAACAAAAGCAGCTATCAAGTAAAAATGGTCTATGTGTCATCAAAATAACAGGATGAAACAGTTAACTGAAAAAAATAGACGAAAAAGATTTGAGTGAAGAGGGTACAACTATTGTCAAGAAATATAACCAGACATGCAATGCATAGAATAATCGCAAAAGAAATATATAAACACATAAAAGTCAAAACAAATTTTCAGTTAAATTTGAATACATATTTTACCGACAAGTTTGACATACCTTTATAGGTCATCCAGTTGATTAAAAGAAAAGAATTTACGTGAATTTTGAGAAGTGAAATGCTGAAACCAGGAATAACCTGCAGACGATACAAGTTTCATTACATTTGAAAGGTTATGTGGTAATATATGTAACTGATTTTGTGTTGAAAAGGTGTAGGTAAGATGGACTTCTGTGATATGTTGTGGTTTCTTATATATATATATATATATATATATGATATTAAATCTATCTTTTTGAAATAGATTAAGTCGTTTGTTCATAATCGATTGTGTCTTGTTTTATCTGTAACATCTAAATGTAGTTTGCCAAAGAATTTATATTAAGATCTGAATTGTAGCTATTGGTTTTATTGTTGAGTTAGGTTGATTTGTTATTGTAGGAATTTCTTTAGTTAGGTTGTTTTCTTTAGGGTGGTTCATAGTCACAGTTGAAGGATTGGTGGATTTGTGTCAATCACCTCACGGTTCTCTGGAGATTTTCATTGAATGGATAGATTTGTTGTCATGTGAGATCACGTGGAAAGACTACAATGATCTCAACAGGCAGTTCCCTTACCTTCCACCTTGAGGAAAAAGTGAAACAATTATTTGATACATTCTAGTATTTAACGCTAACCTAGACTTCTCCCAACAGTATTTTTGTGTTTATGAATTATGTTCATGAGTTAAAGTTTTGAGTGTTTGTAATTTGTCTTATTAAAAAATTCCTAATGAAGTCTTCCCATGGGAGGAAAGGTTCCTTCTGCTTCCTTTTATGGGAGAGAAAATTGTCACAGTGGATCTACCGGATGGGTTTCAGGAGCCCTAGGTCTTCCTGCTGCAGGTTTAATACAAATTTTCACCAGAACTTTTCCCTGTTTTCTGCATGCATGAGCAACCGTGAAGATAATACAGCTTGTCAGGGGCGGACCCAGGATGCAATATTGGGGGGGGGGGGGGAAGAATGAAAGCCAAATAACCTTCCCGTTAGGGAAACACTAATGCTTTTTTGTCACACATATTATGTGGGCCCTTATAAGATTCATTTGAGGTCCCACCTCTAAATTATTTTATTATATTAAATAATATACCCACATATTTTGTGGGGCCCACACATATTTAGACCAGGAAAGGATATGATGTGTATGGTAAAAGGTATGATTTGGCATAATATAATGGTAGTGACTTGTATTTTTCTGAAATTGTAGTTTCCAGATGACTATTACGTAGCAGTTAAACCTTATGGGTAAAGATGTTGAAAGAGGTCTTGAAAAAATCTCAAAATTTTTATTTATAGGATCGGTTATTATGTAGGATCAGTTATTATGGAGGGGTAATTGAAGGATTTATTCCTGGAAAGAATCAGGAATTCAGAATGTAATGCCTTATAGGATAAATGTCTGGAAGGTACCTCTTAGCTTCAGATTATTCATAGATGGTCAGTTACTGGGTAGGGAATGGAGGAAAAGTGAATTTTTCCCATGACAATTGATGTGGGAGAGCTGACATTGAAGGATTTATTCCTTGATATCTTTTCCACAGTTTGAAGATGTATGTGAAGGTGGAGGAATGCATGAAGTGGGTAGAGGGAAGGGAGTTTGATCCTTGTTTTTGGGAGAATTAAATGGCTAGACGTTGAGAGGGTGGTGGAGTATTGTCCATGCAAGTAACGGTGTAAGCTAGAAGTAACTTTAGTGAATGAAAATTATATCCGAGGAGGTTATGTGGATGATTTTGAAGGGAGCTTCAGTAGTCATCACTGAAATAAGGAGAACTACCCTTTTGCCCTATGGTATTACCTGCAATATGAATTGACATTACGATGCAAGTCCACTCCCTAATTAGGGCTCTCACAATTGGTGGTCAGCAGTTAAAAAAAACAGAATACAAATGTTTGTCACTAATAGTGTTTGATCACAACTGTTATTATCAGATGAAAGAAAAGGCACAAAGGTGCTAAAGTTATAGCATGCGATGTTTGCAACCTCGTCTAAAACAAATTCTTAATACATTGTATGGGGTTAGAAAGAAAAGGGGTGGGGTACATTATAGTATTCAATGCTAACCTAGACTTCTCCTGACAGCATATTGAGATCTTGGCTGCTGCCGTTGTGCTGCCTACATTGATCTAAACCTTGAAAACTGATCCTTAATGGCATTTTTTTTTGAAAATATAACAACTGAACAGAGTTGCAAGGGTTCCTAATGTGGCATTAAAACTTATATACTTTCTTATTTTATCACAGTACAGTTCTTTTGAAGAACCTGTTTACAAATTTCTGATGAGTTGTGTTTGGTTGTACATGGTGCATGTTTAATATTTGGCGCAACACATTTTGTTCGTGTCTCTGTAGCAGCCATATTGTCCTTTTTATTTTTAATGTCATTTAGGAAAAACTTTTTTGGTTTAACATGTGCATTTTAGAAGTAACTTTATGGACTTGAAATAATATTCTGTCGGCTTTACCTGAAATTTCTCATGTAATATAATGTTAAGATGATCACAAGCTTAGTGGAAGATATCCTTAGTATTAAGTTTACTTTGATTATTTCAGAGTAGGGATTCAACAAACTTCCCACATAATATAATTTTAAGATGACCACAAGCTTAGTGGAAGATATCCTTAGTATTAAGCTTACTTTTGATTATTTAACTTTCAGATTTGTACATAGGAATGCAAAGTGTTATGCAGAATTTTAAACTTGAGAAGCCAAGTCATTTTGACCATTGAGGTTAATATAATCTCCATTTTGAACATGAAAAAAGAAAAAGAACCTCTTGTCATCTCTATTTTTTGGCTGTTTGACGACATTTTTCTTTATTTATATTCAGAAAGTTGAAAACAATGCATGTATGTAAATTACTTTGGTACTTTTGAATGTTTAAAGGAAAGTATTGTATTATAAAATTTAACATGTTTTTTGCAATGGTTAAAAACTCGAATAGCTCGGAGAGTTCCAAGTGGATTTCAAAACTCGAATAGCTATAAAGGCCCAGACCGTAGTTGATTTTATGGAGGAAACTACGACCCTTTAGAGGAAATGATCAAACCATCGATCCCAACCATGTAGAACATTTATGTAGACGGTTCAAGAAACAAGCAAGGAAGAGGAGCAAAAGTGCTATTGAAGAGCCCAAGGAGAATTGTCATCTATTACGCACTGAGGTTCGGGTTCGAGGCAAGTAACAACAAGGCCGAATATGAAGCTTTCCTGGTTGGCCTTCGGTTAGCCAAAGCTCTGGCTATATCAGAGATAGCTATTTATAGGGACTCCTAGCTCATTGTAAATCTAGTACAAGGAGAGTTTGGGATGAAGGTGGCTAGACTACAAAAGTATCAGGAACTGATACAAGTTCTGAAAAAGAGTTTAAAGAAGTCCAAGATTTTCAAATTCCGAGGAAGGAGAATACTATGACAAATGAAGTGCCAAAGTTGGCAAATGCGAAGGAGAGGACCCTTGAGCCTTCAATGTACATTGAGGAGTTAAGCTTCCCAAGCACTAAAGGGAAGGAAGTATCATATGTAGAGAACGAACGATGTTGGATGGACCCGATTGTCGAATACATTTGGGATGACAAAGCTGCCCGAAAACCCAAAGGAGGCTAGACTCATTAGGGTTCAAGCAGCAAGGTTCACGATTCAGAATGGGAGATTATACCAAATATCCTATGCTGGACCATTGCTCAAGTGTTTGGGACTCGAAGGATCGTAGAATGCCTTAACAGAAGTATACGAAGGAATTTGTTGATCTCACATGGGAGGTCTGTGATACTCGGCCCTAATCATAACCCAAAAACTCTATCGTTTGTAGGTCCGAAGACCCGAAGTAGAAGTGGAAGTGGAAGTCAACTATGGGCCATATCAGTGGAAGAATGGTGTTCGACTCCGAAACCCATGGAGATTGACGATGATGCCCCATACTTGGAGACCTTGATGGAATTGGAAAAGAGACTACACCTTGATGAAGAGAAGTTTGGTTGATGACCTTAGAGCTTGGTTGGACATGATTTGAAGGCATTCCTCCATGCTAGGTGATTTATAGTTTATGTTGTTAGAAGCCCATTTGATTTCGATAAGAGTTAGACCCTCAATTCCCTGTTTCAGGGCTTTGCTAACAGCTTGGGTTGAGTGGGCCAATCGACCCACAATGGCAGAGAATCTATGCAAGATCCTCTGTTTAGGTTTATGATGCTCTATATAATAGAAATTCATGTTTATTAGCCTCCTTTGTTTTTAAAACCCCTAGAGAATGTGGAGAACTCCTCTCAAAGCCTCTCCTTGGTGTTGGTGAAGAACTCTTGCAAATTCTCAAGTTTCATCTCTTGTTCTTCAATCAAAGGTTAGTAATCTCTCTTGTATGGTATTGATCTACTCTTACTATGATCTATTCTCTCAGATCGAGATTATGAAGAAGATGCTTGCATCCTTGCAATCATCTCTTCTACAATCTCCACTCATTCTTATGGTACTATGATCTTCATATTAATCTTAACCATGATTCTTATGATTTCTTCATGAAACTATGATCATACTCTTGATGTGATTTCTCTAGCATTATAGATGCATCTTCATCATTATTCATATCCTTGTTTTACTATGTTAATCTACTAGAATGAGATCTCATCATCTCTAATTCTTCTCTTGAGTTCATAGCTTGTTTTCATTGAAAACTATGATCTTATCAAATTAGAAAGTATGATTCTAAATTAGTAAGTATTGGTTTTGATCGTTGTTTGATGTCTAATCTATGCTAGTTAGTCTTAGACTATTGTTTTAGAGATTCCCTGCAAGTTTCGTAGCGTTTCGAATCTTGTAGAATAGGTTTCAGATAAAAAATCAGCTTTTGGATGCGTATTGTTCATTGGGTCGATTGCACTGGTCGATCGGACCAATCAACCCAACCAGCCTTCCCCCACTTTGACAACAAGAGGGATTTCTTCGTATGCCATGATCCGTTTGATGTCTATTCTTTTAGGATTGCTTCCTAATGATTCTTAAATGCTTGTTTAGGGCTTGTTTGCTAACTTTGGATCCATTCTCTTGTTCGTCTGAGAATATCTTCGAATCTATTTAAGGTAAGGACAATTGTTTCCATATTAACATAGATTGTGTGAATCCTAGTTTCTAAATTGGGAAACACATAAATTTTTTTATTGATATTGTAGTTTCTAATTATGATATGACTGCTATAAGTACAGTAGGATCTTACTTTTATATTTCCTTTATGTACTTGATCATGTATGGACTCTTACTCATATATGTTGCATATTCAATTGATCTTGTCTTTATGTATTCTTTCATATGATGAGATATCAGTTGTATATGACTGAATTGGGATTGTGATTGATTAGGTATGATTTGGGATTGGGGAATGTCCTTTTGACATTTTTGTCCTCGGACATCAGTGGCAATAATATGGGATATTTCCGAAGGAGCCCTTTGACACTTTCCCGGATTATTAATTGTCATACCTACGACATGTCTAGCAGTGTTTGGCTAGGATGTCCCTGTTATATCAGACCCGATTCAGAAGGGTATTGAGATCGAGTAACCCATGGTAGTAATGGGGATTTATGGGTGCTTAAGACAAGTGAGTTATATCCGTGAGAGGACATGAATCACATTGTGGATACTCGTGAGAGGCCATTCATTGATAGGGTCTGACTTAGTAGACTTGGGCTCATGGGTGCTCAAGACCGGTAGCCAACTCGTGAGAGGACATGAGAGCTTCCTGTCTATTATTTTTTGATGACCAATAGGGTTAATGAGTCCGTAGTCCGATTTGGTTTTAGCCATAAGATACGGTGACTCTAGTGTGAAGGATACTTGGAAAGGATAGCCGGGGCGAGAAATGGACGTATCTGGATCTAAGTTGATATAACCAAGTAGATGATTTGCATTTGGCTAGACTTTACCTTGACATGCACCAATACTTAGACCAATGGTGATATGAGAGAGTGGTGAACTAAACCCCAATCAAGGAAAGTCTGAAAAGGATGCAGAATCCAATTACCATCGGGGACCCCAAGATACCTAGATGGTTGAGGGAGAGTGATTTGAGACCTACCCAAAGAAGTATGGTGCTATGACTTAAAGCATGTCTGCCTATAGAGACCATCATATATAGAGTTATACCCATACATGCATTGTCTGTCTCATATCATATTGCATCATGCTATATTTTTGCTATCATGTTATTTATGTTGTTATGAAATAACTTGCCTTGTTGAGTTCTATTGAACTCACTCCTTTTGTGCAAATATCTTTTGTTAGATTATTCTACAGATGTTGATGACTATGATGGCCAGTACGAGGAAGCACAAACCGATGAAGCATACTTCACTTAAGGTGCTAGCAGGTACGAAGATTTCGGTGATGATCCCTCGTGTGATCATGCTACGTACCAGGATTAGCCCTACCTTGGAATGGAAGCGGTCGTGCTTCATTTCTGAAGTTTATGTTTATGAAGACATTCTTTATATAGTAGAAGAAACTCTAGTTTAGTTTGATTACTTCTTTGTTTCCTTTCTTTTGGGAATCAATTGTAATCTTTTCTTTTAGTTTCGAGCTACATTTCCGCTGTAACTATGGAGTGACATTCCGCCACCTCTACCTTTTGATTATTTATATATTGGTATCATTTCCGCACTCTGATGTTATTTCGTTACGTTGCTTGATCTTCTAAATAATATTGATAACCCTGATTTAGTCTTGTTCTTGATTATATTATTGTGAATGTGGGAGATTGATTTCCTCGATAATGATCTTCGGGGCTGTGGATCACACGCTTGGGTATGCCAGATAGGGTACTAGCTGGGTGGATGTGACAAGGTAGAACGTTGGCACACAAAATACTTAGGCTCGGGATATACTGGTCGAAAATACAAAGTGATGCTCTTCAGTACGTACGCCATTGTAAGAACTGCCAAATTCATTCAACGGTGTTAAAGAGACCAGCTATAACTTGACGTCAATCCTTCTCCTGATCCTATTTGTAATGTGGGGGATTGATCTCATGGGAAAAGTTCACCAAAGCTACTGGTAGTCGGGAGTATTAATAGTAGTGATAGATTATTCACCAAATGGGTTGAAGCAATTCCACTAGCAACAATTACGGAGAAAAAGGTAGAGAAATTTGTTTAGAAATACATAATACACAGATTCAACATCTCGAAGATCTTAGTGAGCAATCATGGAACACAATTTGACAATCCATAGTTCACCCAATTTTGTAGAACTTACATGGTCGAGGGTAGAGGAACTCCTGAATGTGCTTTGGGCTTACAGAACAACAATCGAACACCAACGGGAGAAACACCAATTAAATTAACCTACGACTCAGAAGCTTTGGCTCTGGTAGAAGTAATGGTGGGGACTCTTAGAGAACAGGAGTTTGAAGAAAAAGCTAATGAGCAAGGCTTGATAGATAGCTTAGATTTGTTGGACGAAGTTTGGATGAGAGATGTTGCCCGAACTCAGCACTATCAAAGGAACAATGCATCACATTATAATGCCCGAGTGAAGTGCAGACAATATCGTTCGGGAGATTTAGTTCTCAAGAACACCCTAGCTTCTGATCCACGTCACCAAAGAAAATTGGACCCTTCATGGGAAGGACCATACATGATCATGAAACCACTAGGATTGGGAGCCAATAAGTTGAAGAATCTAGCAACTGATTGAGAGCTAGACCGATCGTGGAATGCAAGACGTCTCAAAAAATTTCTATCCTTAGTTGCTATCTTAGTTGAAATTTTGTGGTGCAACCTGAATTGGATCAATACAATTCAAGTTTTAGAAACCTAACCTCTTTTGAATGAGGGACCATATAAAGGGGATAACAGTACATAACAATCAATTCAAAAGGCTTTGGTTTATGCCGAATGAGACCTCCTAACACTTAGAAAAATTTTCAAGAATTTTCTAAGAAGACATTTTAGTTTAACCCGAATGAGACCTCCTAACACTTAGAAAAATTCTCAGGAATTTTCTAAGAAGAGGCTTTGGTTGAACCGGAATGAGACCTCCTAACACTTAGAAAAATTCTCAGGAATTTTCTAAGAAGAGGATTTGGTTTAACCCGAATGGGACCTCCTAACACTTTGAAAAATTCTCATAAATTTTCTAAGAAGAGGTTTTGGTTTAACCCAAATGAGACATCCTAACACTTAGAAAAGTTCTCAGGAAATTTTCTAAATAGAGGATTTGGTTTAACACAAATGAAACCTCCTAACACTTAGAAAAATTCTCAGGAATTTTCTAAGAAGAGGCTTTGGTTATACCCGAATGAGACCTCCTAACACTTAAAAAAATTCTCAGGAATTTTGTAAACAGAGGCTTCAGTTTAACACGAACGAGACCTCCTAACACTTAGAAAAATTTTCAGGAATTTTCTAAGTAGAGGCTTCGGTTTAACCCGAATGAGACCTCCTAACACTTAGAAAAATTCTTAGGAATTTTCTAAGTAGAGGCTTTGGATTAACTCGAACAAGACCTCCTAACACTTAGAAGAATTCTCAAGAATCCTCCAAGTAAATGCATCGGTTATACCTGAATGAGGCCTCCTAACACTTAGAAAAATTCTCAGGAATTCTCTAAGTACAGGTTTCTGACACGCCCAAATGTTGCTTATGAATACTTAGAAAATTATTCAAGTATTCTAAGTAGAGTCTGCAGAAGGTACACTAAGTACGATATTAAGAATAGAGACAATGGATTTAAAGGAAATTATTTTCATTATCAAAGTCCAAAGGTATCCAACCCTTACAAAGGAAAAACAACAAAGAGAGAAAAATTATTTAGCTAGTTTGGGATTTTCGGTTGAAGGGACTTGCTAGAACGGGGGTAGATCTTGATCAAGTGCTTGACTCTGGTTCGAAAGTTCAAGTTTGGGATCGGCATTGTCTTGAACAACTTCTCCTTTGGGAGAAAGAGGAGGAGAGTCACTGAGGTAGAACTCCAGGTTCGGGTCAAAAGTTGGGGGGTCTTCTTTTTTAAGTGCCCAATCAGGAATTGGCAGCTTAAGAGCCTCAAACACCTCTAGGTGACATACTTCTTGGTGAGGGGTGGTGTTGAACAAAAGATCCACCCTCAGGATCAACTCCACACTTCATTCTGCCCATCTCTATAAGCCATGGTGTTAAATGGGACTAACAAATCATTGAAAGGCTTGTTTAGATATTTTCGAATGCAAGCCTTCCTGGCTTCTACAGAAATATTTTTAGGTCTGGATGGTGCTGCCCGATCTTGGAGTTCGTCTTTCTCCTTCACTAGGCAATCAATCTTAGCCTCTGACACCCTCAGCATACCTTGGAGTTTCTTGACCTCCCAATCAAGATCTCCAATCCTCCCGACTGCCACCTCTAGGTCCTTGGCGGTCTTTCCTACCTAGCTTCTGATACTCCTACCTAAGTCAGGAAATTTCAGTCCCCTTTGCCTTTGCCTTTTCCACTTGCTGCTTCGCCCAGACGCTAAGGTGACCTACCCAAAGTATAGCCTCCATCTTCCTATGGAAGCTATCTGCAAACACCCTGGAAAGAGAAAAAAGGAGGAGTGCTCGAGAAGAAGAACTTCAAATACTTGTAAGGGTTGGATACCTCTGGACTTTCCAAGTTGAAATTTATAGAGGATACAAGTCGAAAAACTTACTTGAATGAGGAGTTGAGGAACTCCTCATTGATGGCAGAACTAAGGTGATTGCTTTCGGTGGGCAATTGGGTGAAGGTTTCCCACTCCAATGCTTGATTGGTGTCTAGGGTGACATGGTCGTTCTCAGTAAGCTGCCATCAGGGAATGTATACATTTCCCACATACTTGGCTTTCTTCGAAGCCACATCATCCTGGAGGTCGTGCTTCCTCTTCGTTAGTATCACCTCATCTTAAGTTGACTCTCCAATGTCGATCAGGGCCTTCCCATGCTTAGTGGCACTGTGAAACAGCTTAAAGACCCCCTTGGTGCATGGGCAAAAGCCTTCGGTGGTGGGGGCAGCAGTGCTTTCGGGCTCTTTTCGCTTAGCCCTCAGTATTCTATCTTCATTGGAAGCGATGGCTTTAACTGCCTTTTGGTTGTACTTGGGAGGCACTGTAAGAAGAAGAAAAAGAAGTCAGTAAAGTGCACTATACAAGATAAAGTACATGACAAAAAACTATACTAGGTTCGAGAGCTCACCGAGGGCTAAACCCCATATCTGAAGAACATCATTGTACTCCATTGCCAGACCAAGGATCTCCTGACACACCTTGATAGATTTTATCTTATTGATGACACTTTCTTCATCGGGAGACAATGGTAGAGCACGATTCACCTGAGTATAAGAATCAATGCGATTCTAGGCGATCGGGAAGATGAGTTCAGGGGGGCACTCGGCAGAAGAAATACTGATGACGCCACCCCTTGTGATTGGAAGGGTAGGTACCCTTAGCTAGGATACCACCCAACCACCCCAGTTCGGTTTTGGGGCGTTTGGAAGAAAAAAACAACATGGAGGGTTGAATTTGCTGAAGTAGCAAAAATGAGAAAAGAGTGGAAGAGAAGGGTGGATTTCAAGATCTAGGCAGAGCCCGAGGATGCCGACGTTATGACACCAACTGTTCTGGAGAAGCATTCCAGGACAAATTTTCTAGTGATTTAAATTTTTGAAAATAAGGGAGAAAAGAAGGGAAACCTGACACCACTCTTCAGGGTGTCAAGGTAAATAGAAAACTCCTCGAGAGGGTTTGAATTAACCCTCTCGTTCGGATTGGGAACCTGAAGGAGACAAGAAAAGGGCATGGAATAGTAGTCCAAGCGAGAGGCAAGTTCATCATCATTAAGATGAGAGAGGAAGAAGCTAGGACCCTGGGCAAGCCTCCTAGACGATCAGGAACTTCCTACATCAGGTGGTTTAAGGGCTTGTTGTTCTTGGGAAGTTGAAGGAGAGGTAGTTTTCCTGTCCACCATCTCATTCCCAGTGTGTTCCCTAGGGTTTGGGTTGGGGCGGATAGAGGCTAACCAACGGTTGGTTACCCTCTCGCCTCTATCACCTGACAATTCCATGGAAATAGAAGGGGTAGGTTGACCGCCGGAGTCTTCCCTCCCAATGGCATCATGATCAGCAGACTCATCATCAAAAGTTTTTCTACTACCCATTGAAAGGAACTCTAAGGATTTTTGGAAAGAAAGGCTAAGACCCTAAAGAGTCCCGAACCCGAAAGAAGAAAATTGAGAAGAACAGTGAAGAAAAGATTGAGAAACTTCTTCTTTTTTCTGGAAAGGATTTGAAGCCTAAAAGCTGAAGCTTGGAATCACAGAACTAAATGCTAAAAATCTTCAAAGGCAAACAAGTTCGCAAATGGAGAAGTAAAAGTTGAAGTTGAGGCTTGAAGTGGTTTAAATTGACTAAAGGTTGGATAGTGTACGAACAAGATGTATCTAGATCAACGATTGAGTTCGAGTGACATTTCGAAATTTGATCCAATGAATGAGATCAATTTCAATCAATGGCTTAGGATCACGGTTCGAGCATGAGAACAATAATGATTATGGCTTCTTAAGGCCACGTGGCGTGTGCGGCACAGGTTATGAGAGACGCATGCGGCTTGATGAAAGTATCGTTGTCTTGACAGGCAATAAATGCGACATTAGGAGATCGAGAGACATTTGGCTTCGTCTACCATATTCGATGATCGTGATCGATAAAGCAAGCCGCGTGCCATCGATCGTTTGATCCGATCGCTTGGCCCGAGGGCTCATGATAAGGAAAATAACATCAAACTAGGTTCGACCATGTCGGGTTGGATCCTCGGACCGGTTCAAGGGTCGAACCGTAGTAGTGCTCCCATCAAATTCGGGATACCGATCGTTCCACTAAAGTAACTACCACTAACTCCAATAGAGGGGTAAAAACCCTAGGATCGAACGACCATCGGAGGGAAGGCGAATGCATCTAACGGTCGAAATAACATGTAAAATCTATATAAGCTAAGGAATCATACACAGTGAAGGTAACTGAATCATCTTCCCCTCCATTAATTAGTTCAATTAAAGCTCCACATCAAGCCAGAGTTACGTGTTGTTCCAATTGCTGATTTAAACTTCGGAGGTGGTTACCTGACCGCACAGTCGGCCCACGTCTGATGTCTAGTTTGCAGGAATCCGAAGGTTAAACAATTTTTGGATGCATCAACTCCTTAACAATAAGGTGTGTGCGTAATTCATTGCAAATCCAAAATGTCAATATATAATAGGATATATTGTCACGGTTGTTAGGGAGATGCTTTCGATTTTATTTTTCTTATTTTTAAAAAACCTGAAATGTTTTTTTTTAATTACTATTTAGGGGGAAAATAACTTATCTCATGGTTTTTCTTTTTTGTTTATAGATAGGAATTCAACCCAATTTGTCTTTCTATCCCAAACCAACCGATCTTGGGTTGGTGTACCTCATAGGATTTCATCACCAATGGTATTGTTATCCCAAAGGTTAGTAACCTCTAAAATTGAGTGTTTCTTTTCCAAAAAGAAAGGAAGAGAAGAAGAAGAAGAAATTCAGAAGACCTATACTTTAACTAGAGTTGGATATATAAACATATAGTATCCCCCAATTAAGGATCGAGCTGAAATTAAGTGGGAACCCCCACCTGATTCTTGGATTAAGATCAATGTTGATGGCTCTTCTATGAAAGTGAATCACAAACTTCAGGAGGTGCTGGGAGAGTAGGTAGAAATCAACAAGGCAAGATGGTTTTTCTTTTCTTTGAAGGCTATGAAGCAGTAAACTCCGTGACAGCAGAGGTTTTGGCTATCAAGAGGGCTCTTTTATGGGCAAGACACTTAGATCTTTCAAAGATTACTGACGAAGGAGATAATTCAATATCATTCATTTGCTGAACGATAATAGAAAAAACCCTCTATGGAAGATAAAGACTTACATACAGGATATTCGTCTATTGGCTTTGAGCTTTGATCAATTAAAATTCTGTCATGTCTTAAGAGAAGCCAACAATGTGGCCAATCAGTTTGCTTTCCAAGCAGCATCTTCACAACATCACTTCTTTTCTTTAGATGTTCCTCCTTTATGTATTTGTTGGCATTTGTTAATAGACAATTCAGGTTGTACTTTCCCAGGGGTCTTAAATTTAAATAAATTGCTTCTTCACAAAAAAAAAAAAATAAAAATAAATAATATATATATATATATATTTGGAGTTGTAGGTAGGTTGCTTTGAGCACTACTCGCGTCGATGACATCACTTAAGAATTCTCTAGAATTGGGCAATTTGACGATGGACGTCCTCATTGGCTTTCAAGTTCCCTCTCCTCTACAGTTCCTCCTTCATATGTAACCTAGCCTCCTACAAAAAAAAAAATTCCTCTCCCATGCTCTCTACCTTCCACCTTCCAATCCCCTCCTCTTGACTAGGACCCGGTCCACCATATTCACCCCATCTGTCCCCTCACCCTCCACCATCTTTGATCTAAACCTCCACTTCATTCCTCCTCACTCTGATGGACTCTCCACCTGAGCCTTATGTCCAATCTCCAACCTTGAGCCTAGAATCTCTCTCTAAAAGGATGTTTTGATTAAGGAATTCCTTGGTGCTTGCCATCCCTTTCCAAGCATTAGAAAACCCAAGGTTGCCTTGACGTCTTCCTTCTTAACAGCAACATTTTCCTATTCCAATTGGCGCCTTCCTTGGCCAAAACCTATGCCCTCAATGGAGCACCCTAGTACATAGACAACTTGCAAATCACGAGTACGACTCAAAGCATACTGAACTCTCCAGAACTCCCTTTGCATTCAAGCCCATACTCTCCAACGATCTTCAATTCAACATCCGAACATTTCTCACGTTTACCTTGTCTTAGCTCCGCTCTCTCTTCCCCCAATTCATCTTGGTAGTATCTAGTTCTCTTCTTGGAGCACCAGTCATACTCAGAATTAAGGGTAGAAGCAAAGGCAAGCTTCTCCTACTTGGTTGCTGCTTGATGAGCGACGATTCTTCATTTGGGTTACCTGCCATCTAATGTTTCTAGACAGAACAAATAAAATTGGAAAAAGAGATAGACAATATCTTGCACAGAAAACAAATAATATATTTATACCAACACATAGAAAATGTCCACAAATCTAGTTTTCTTGTATCACCAGTCATACTAAGAATGAGGCTAGAAGTAGAGACAAGCTTCCCTACTTGCTAGCTGCTTGTTGGGCCCCTACTTGTTAGCTGCTTGTTGGGTTAGCTGCCACCTAATGTTTTCTGTTGCCATACTTCCAAAGCTGAACAAATAGAATCATAAAGAGAGGAAAGCAATATCTTGCACGAGAAATAGAATATATTAGAAAATGCCCACAGAATTGGAACCAAATGATTATAGATGATAAGTGGATGATAATCCGACAGGGGTTCTTGTTGTTAAGAGTGAGAAGTTCCCTCGGAGTGTTACGGATATGGCTCAATGTATACTAAGCCCTTCACAACTCCTTTACATTCAAGCCCTTACTCGCCAACAATCTTCGACTCAACATCCAAACATTTCTTATTGTACAGACTTACAAGTTGAGACTTGAGTAAGGGATGGATACTGTTTGTGGCATTGGAGCCCATACTCTCCAACGCTCTTCAACTCAACATTTGAACATTTCTTCTCATATGGACTTACAAGTTGAGTCGTGAGTAAGGGATGGATATTGGTTATGGTTCAATAATGGTTTAGACTCGAATTAACTAACGGTTTGGGCTAATAATTTATGATATGTGAAAAAAAGAACAAAAAGAAATAGTTGAGTATGTTGCAACAAAAGCCAAAATTTTATGCAAAGCAAAATTGCTATCGGTCAATTTTCATTAAAAAAATTAAAAGTCATTGGAAACGTTGAAGAAAACCTACCTTGCCTATAAAAATCATGGACCCAGATAATTAGTAGTAACATAGCATCTGCAAGCTCATTCCTCAGGTTCAATCGGATGGTACTCCAGAAACAAGTCTTTAAACTAAAAACCCTTTTAAATTTCATCTTGTGCTATAATTGATTGTCTTTGAGTTCTTGTTATGCGAGAATATAGATTTTTTACCCCTTTTATGAAATCCATCTCTTTTTGGGTTCGTATTAATATGTAAAAGAAATATATGTGGTTTGGATAAATATTCACTCATTTTAAACAAATTTAATACATTCTTAATCATTCTGATTGTCCCTTACAAGTAGTAAAATGACTATTGAATCTTTGAATTCATGCTTAAATTTCTGATGGTCTATACGAACTACCTACTGTTAACACAATGATTCAAACAATATTTAATGTAGAATTATAAAATAGATTATAACGGATTGTGGTTTGGTTTCAAGCTGGTGTAGGCCCCCTCAGCCCAAAGAAGGCCCATTAAGGTTCATTCAAGCCGATTCAAGTTATAATGGGCTGGTGCGGTTTAGTTTCAACCGTTCGGGCTGCAAATTGACACCCCTAATTTGCACTTTACTTACTCTTTCTTTTCTTTCAAATGTCTCACATATAAATGCCTTTTAAAAAAATGAACTAGTACCTCTTCTTCTTTCTATATTTCAAAATGAACAAATTTTCTTTTTTCTAACATCTTGAATAGATTATGTTGATATTTTATTTGTTATATATAATATATATATATATATATATATATTAATTTGAAAAAAATACATAAATTGAATCTAAAATAAGAAAAAGACAAAGAAAAAGGGTCCACAGAAGAGAGAGAATATAATAGAGGGATGAAGGCAAACTTAGAATCATACAAAATACATCATTAAAAAGGGCAAGTTTGGTATTTTAAATATTTGTTTAGTAATGACATCATCATTACTTTAGTCCTTAACAGTAAGGTGCGTTTGTAATTAATTCCAAATCCAAAATGTCAATATGTAATAGGATATATTGTCGTGGTTGTTAGCAGATGCTTTTGGTTTTATTTTTCTTATTTTTATGTAAACTAAAATGTTTTTTATTACTACTATGGGAAAAGTATCTCGTGGTTTTTCTTTTTTGTTTATAGATTGGGAATTCAACCCAATTGTCTTTCATGCCCAAACCAACCGATCTTGGGTTGGTGTACCTCATAGGACTTCATCACCTATGGTATTGTTATCCCAAGGTTGGTAACCTTTAAAATTGAGTGTGGTTCTGCTCAAACCCCCCTCCACCTCCCACAACCACCCCCCTCCCCCAAAAAAAAAAATTGAAGAAGAAATTCAGAAGATGTATATTTTAATTTGAGTTGGAAATATAAACATATAATAGCTTTGGAGTTGTAGGTAGGTGGCTTTGAGCACTATATGTTACGGACCAAAGTGAATGACAGTCATCTAGACTCACAACGATGACATCACTTAAGAATCCTCTAGAATTGGCCTATTTGAAGATGGACGCTCCTTGCTAGCCTCCAACATCCCTCTCCTCTTCAGTTCCTCCTTCATATGTAACCTAGTCTCCTATCTTGTACCGTGCCCCCCCCCCCCCCCAACAAACACACACACACAAACCTCCCTCTCTACCTTCCACCCTCCATCCCCTCCTCCAGACTAGGGACTTTGGTCCTCTATATTCATCCCATCTTCTCCCTCACCCTCCACCATCTTTCATCTAAACCTCCACTTCATTCCTTCTCACTCTGAAAGCCTCTCCACCCGAGCCTTATGTCCCATCTCCGCCCTTGAGGCTGATATCTCTCTTTGAAAGGATGCTTTGATTGGGAAATTCCTCAGTGCTTATCCTCCCTTTTCAAGCACTGGAAAACCCAAGGTTGCCTTGACGTCTTCCTCCTTAACAATAGTACTTTCCTATTCCGATTTCCATCTTCCCTGGCCAAAATCTATGCCCTCAATAGAGCACGCTAACACGTAAGCAACTTGCAAACTATGAGTACCACTAAAATCATATTGAACCCTCGAGAACTCCCTTTACATTTGAGCATGTACTCTCCAACTATCTTCAATGCAACATCCAACATTTCTCAAATTTACCTTATCTTAGCTCCCCTCTCTCTTTCCCCCAATTCATCTTTGTAGTATCTGGTTCACTATAAGGAGCACCACTCATACTCAGAATTAAGGGTAGAAGCAAAGGCAATTATCTTCTCCTACTTGCTTGCTGCTCATTGAGCGACGATTCTTCATTTGGGTTAGCTGCCATTTAACGTTTCCTATTGATATGTTTCTGGAGCTAAACAAATAAAATTAGAAAGAGAGATAGCCAATTCTCACAAAAGAAACAAAGGATAAATTTATAACAAAACATAGAAAATGTCCACAGATCCGGTTCTCTTCTTGTATCACCAGTCATACCAAGAATTGAGGTAGAAGTAGAGACAAGCTTCCCCTACTTGCTAGCGATTCGTTGAGCGTCGACTCTTTATTCGGATTAGCTGATAGCCCGATGGGGGAAGCTCCCTCGCGGCATTATGCATATGGCTCAGAGCATATTGAACCCTCCAAAACTCCCTTTTACATTTGAGTCCATACTCTCTTAAGGTCTTCAACTAAACATCCAACATTTCTCAAATTTACCTTATCTTAGCTCCCCTCTCTCTTTCCCCCAATTCATCTTTATAGTATCTGGTTCACTATAAGGAGCACCACTCATACTCAGAATTAAGGGTAGAAGCAAAGGCAATTATCTTCTCCTACTTGCTTGCTGCTCATTGAGCGCGATTCTTCATTTGGGTTAGCTGCCATTTAACGTTTCCTATTGATATGTTTCGAGCTAAACAAATAAAATTAGAAAGAGAGATAGCCAATTCTCACAAAAGAAACAAAGGATAAATTTATAACAAAACATAGAAAATGTCCACAGATCCGGTTCTCTTCTTGTATCACCAGTCATACCAAGAATTGAGGGTAGAAGTAGAGACAAGCTTCCCCTACTTGCTAGCGATTCGTTGAGCGTCGACTCTTTATTCGGATTAGCGATAGCCCGATGGGGGAGCTCCCTCGCGGCATTATGCATATGGCTCGAGCATATTGAACCCTCCAGAACTCCCTTTTACATTTGAGTCCATACTCTCTTAAGGTCTTCAACTCAACATCCAACATTTCTCAAATTTACCTTATCTTAGCTCCCCTCTCTCCTTCCCCCAATTCATCTTTATAGTATCTGGTTCACTATAAGGAGCACCACTCATACTCAGAATTAAGGGTAGAAGCAAAGGCAATTATCTTCTCCTACTTGCTAGCTGCTCATTGAGCGACGATTCTTCATTTTGGGTTAGCTGCCATTTAACGTTTCCTATTGATATGTTTCTGGAGCTAAACAAAGAAAATTAGAAAGAGAGATAGCCAATTCTCACAAAAGAAACAAAGGATAAATTTATAACAACACATAGAAAATGTCCACAGATCCGGTTCTCTTCTTGTGTCACCAGTCATACCAAGAATTGAGGGTAGAAGTAGAGACAAGCTTCCCCTACTTGCTAGCGATTCGTTGAGCGTCGACTCTTTATTCGGATTAGCTGATAGCCCGATGGGGGAAGCTCCCTCGCGGCATTATGGATATGGCTCAGAGCATATTGAACCCTCCACAACTCCCTTTTACATTTGAGTCCATACTCTCTTAAGGTCTTCAACTCAACATCCAACATTTCTCAAATTTACCTTATCTTAGCTCCCCTCTCTCTTTCCCCCAATTCATCTTTATAGTATCTGGTTCACTATAAGGAGCACCACTCATACTCGGAATTAAGGGTAGAAGCAAAGGCAATTATCTTCTCCTACTTGCTTGCTGCTCATTGGCGACGATTCTTCATTTGGGTTAGCTGCCATTTAACGTTTCCTATTGATATGTTTCTGGAGCTAAACAAATAAAATTAGAAAGAGAGATAGCCAATTCTCACAAAAGAAACAAAGGATAAATTTATAACAAAACATAGAAAATGTCCACAGATCCGGTTCTCTTCTTGTATCACCAGTCATACCAAGAATTGAGGGTAGAAGTAGAGACAAGCTTCCCCTACTTGCTAGCGATTCGTTGAGCGTCGACTCTTTATTCGGATTAGCTGATAGCCCGATGGGGGGAAGCTCCCTCGCGGCATTATGCATATGGCTCAGAGCATATTGAACCCTCCACAACTCCCTTTTACATTTGAGTCCATACTCTCTTAAGGTCTTCAACTCAACATCCAACATTTCTCAAATTTACCTTATCTTAGCTCCCCTCTCTCTTTCCCCCAATTCATCTTTATAGTATCTGGTTCACTATAAGGAGCACCACTCATACTCAGAATTAAGGGTAGAAGCAAAGGCAATTATCTTCTCCTACTTGCTTGCTGCTCATTGAGCGACGATTCTTCATTTGGGTTAGCTGCCATTTAACGTTTCCTATTGATATGTTTCTGGAGCTAAACAAATAAAATTAGAAAGAGAGATAGCCAATTCTCACAAAAGAAACAAAGGATAAATTTATAACAAAACATAGAAAATGTCCACAGATCCGGTTCTCTTCTTGTATCACCAGTCATACCAAGAATTGAGGGTAGAAGTAGAGACAAGCTTCCCCTACTTGCTAGCGATTCGTTGAGCGTCGACTCTTTATTTGGATTAGCTGATAGCCCGATGGGGGGAAGCTCCCTCGCGGCATTATGGATATGGCTCAAACCATATTGAACCCTCCACAACTCCCTTTTACATTTGAGTCCATACTCTCTTAAGGTCCTCAACTCAACATCCGAAGATTTCTTCTCATACGGACTCACAAGTTGAGCCATGAGCAAGAGGTGGATACTGTTTGTGAAAGACCATAACGGATCTGTTATGGTTTGAATTTGATTTTTGAATTCAAGTTTTTGAATTCAATTTTTGAATTCAAGTTTTGAATTTAAGTTTTTAAATTTAAATTCAAGTTTTTAATTTTGAATTCAAATTTGAATATTGTAGACGAATCTTGTACAACAGCCATGTTTATTTATAAATACATAAGACTTACCCATCAAGGTAAGCAACCTACTTATCAAAAACAGAGTTTCTTTGCATTCTTTCATGGTATTAGAGCTAAGGTTTTGAGATTTTTTTTTTCCAAAACACTACATTTTCAATGGCCACTGCTAACACTCCATTCCCCATTACCAATCTCTCCAACCTTGTTTCTGTCAAGCTTGATGGAGAAAATTATCTCATGTGGAGAGAACAATTAGAATCCATTTTTATTACCTGTGATCTTATGGATCATCTTGATGGTACTGGATCGATGCCAAATCAAACTATCACTACTGGAGGAACTCAAATGCCGAATCCAGCATTTCAAACCTGGAGAAAGAATGATCATTCCTTATGCTGGCTTACATAGTACCCAAAATACCCAACACATTACACCACAGAATGATGCACAATGGATACCGGATTCAGGTGCTACCAACCATATGTCATTTGATCCAATCATGCTACAGCAATCTGCCACTTACAAAGGAGAAGACCAGGTTTCAATTGGTGATGGTAAGAAACTCCCTATAACTCATATAGGCTCCTCAACTTTGAAAACACATTCAAATCATTTATCTCTTAATGACATACTCATCGTTCCCCAATTGTCAAAGAATTTAATTTTCATTTCTCAACTTACATCTGACAATAATTGTTCTGTTGAATTTTTTCCATGGGGTTTCTGTGTTAAGGATTTGGAGTCAGGCATCACTCTACTGAAGGGTCCAGTCAAAGATAAATTGTATTCCTTCTCGGCTAATGATGTGCCTCCTTTGGCTCTTTATGGAAATAAAGCTCCTTCTGATATTTGGCATCGCCGGCTTGGTCATCCTTCTTCTGCAGTACTTACTCATTTGAGAAATAGTGTCTTATTTAATTCTTTTGACACACTTAGATCCAATAAAATTTGTGACGCTTGCCAACTTGGCAAACATCACAAATTACCCTTTTCTATTTCAGTTAGTAGAACTACTCGACCATTACAGCTTATTCATTGTGATTTGTGGGGTCCCACTAAAACTTTGTCAATTAGTGGATTCAATTCATATATTATTTTTGTTGATGATTTCAGTCGATTTACTTGGTTCTATCCTTTGCGATTTAAATCTGATGCAATTTATTGTTTCAAGCATTTTAAAAATATGGCTGAAAACTTGCTTTCTACTTCTATTAAATTTTTTCAAAGTGATGGAGCCTTAGAGTTAACAAAGGGAGCTTTCAAAAACTATCTTGATGAATGTGGCATTGTATCCAGGATTTCATGTCCTCATACTCCAAAACAAAATGGAGTTTCAGAAAGAAAACACACACACATTACAGAGATGGGTTTATCCCTTCTATTCCAAGCTCACATGCCCAAAGAATATTGGTTAGAAGCCTTTACTACTGCTGTCTATTTAATAAACCGGTTACCTATACCAGTATTGCAGGGAAAATCTCCTCATGAAGCACTGTTTGGCTTCAAACCAGATTATTGTTTATTGAGAGTTTTTGGCTGCCTTTGTTACCCCAACTTGACATCCTACAGAGAAGACAAATTATCGCCAAAGTCCAAGGCTTGTGTCTTTCTTGGTTACAGTCTCTATCACAAGGGTTATAGATGCTTAGATAAGGACACTGGCAAGGTATATTTATCCAGACATGTTATTTTTGAAGAAAAGGAATTTCCATTTTCAAATCCCCCATCACACCAATCATCAAACAAACCACCAGTTGAACTTATTTCTCTACCTGTTTTCATCCCACACATCCCACCAAATGTGCCTCCACTCACTTCTCATTCTTCTTCACCTATTTCAAACAACCAACCATCACAAACAACCCCTACAACATCATCACCAGCCATATCAATGGCAAATCCAACCCAAGATGTTAATTAATCCCCACCAACAATAGACCAACCACAGCCCCAACCATCTCATCCTATGATTACTAGGAGTAAAACAAATTCCGCCAAACCAAAAACCCCTCTCTCTTTACTCACTATTAGACACCCAATACCTCAAACCTTTCTTACCACCATCTCCAACATCCCAACTGAACCTAAAACCTACAAATCAGCCTCAAAAGACCCAAAGTGGATTGATGCAATGCAAAAAGAATACAAAGCCTTAATAGACAATCAGACTTGGAACTTGGTGCCTTATTCCAAGGGTATGAATATTGTAGGTTGTAAGTGGGTGTACAGGATCAAGACAAAAAGTGATGGTTCCATTGAGAGATATAAGGCACGATTAGTTGCCAAGGGGTTCAACCAGCAGGCAGGAGTGGACTTTCATGAAACATTTAGTCCAATTGTAAAGCCAGCCACCATTCGGACAGTATTAACCATTGCACTCTCAAAGTCATGGCCAATACATCAACTTGATGTGAAAAATGCTTTCTTGAATGGCAACTTAGCAGAAGATTTTTACATGGAACAACCACAGGGGTTTGTTTCCACATCTAAATCAACACATATTTGTCATCTACGAAAAGCAATTTATGGTCTCAAACAAGCTCCACGAGCTTGGTTTCACAGATTCAAAACATACCTACAAGGAGAAGGTTTCAAGCAAAGCGTCGCAGATTCTTCCATGTTTATACGCAAAACCCGAGGTACAATGATAGTATTGTTGTTATATGTAGATGATATAATATTGACAGGAGCCAATGAAGCTGCAATTCAAGAGGTTATTCAAAGCCTGAGCAAAGAATTTGCAATGACAGATTTGGAACACTTGCATTACTTCTTGGGAATTGAGGCCAATCGAAGTTCAGATGGTCTTTTACTAACTCAAAGTAAATACTCCATTGATTTATTAAAGTCTACAGGAATGGAGACTTCAAAGCCATGCACAACCCCAATTGCAGTTGGAACAAAGTTATCATCAACCACAGGTTATCCTCTACCTGATCCAACACCATATAGACAATTAGTAGGAGCCTTACAATATTTGACGATCACTAGACCAGATATCTCCTATGCAGTCAAACATGTGTGTCAGTTCATGCAATCTCCCACAGAAGATCATCTACAAGCAGCAAAACGTATTTTACGTTATGTCAAGCACACTATTGGTGCTGGTGTTCTCTTGAAACCAACCCAACTTTCTTTTATAGCTGCTTACACTGATGCAGATTGGGCAGGATGTCCAGACACACGCCGATCAACTAGTGGGTTTTGCACTTTTCTTGGGGATAATTTGTTATCATGGTCTTCCAAGAAACAACCTACAGTATCTAGATCAAGTACGGAAGCTGAGTACAAATCCCTTTGTCACACAAAGATCTCGAGTTACTATGGCTTTCTTATGTTCTACGTGATTTGCAAGTACAACTTCCAAGAGGAATGGACATTTATTGTGATAATGTGTCTGCAACACAAATGGCTGCAAATCCAGTGCTACATGCTCGCACAAAACATATAGAAGTGGACTATCATTTTGTCCGAGACTTGGTTCGAACAACACCACCATAAAAGTGCACTTTGTTCGGTCAGATGATCAAATTGCAGATGTGTTTACTAAGGGCTTAACATCACAAGCTTTCTTCAAGTATAGAGACAAACTCTTGCACCTGCCAATGCAGAGTTTGAGTGGGGATGAAAGACCATAACGGATCTGTTATGGTTTGAATTTGATTTTTGAATTCAAGTTTTTGAATTCAATTTTTGAATTCAAGTTTTTAATTTTGAATTCAAATTTGAATATTGTAAACGAATCTTGTACAACAGCCATGTTTATTTATAAATACATAAGACTTACCCATCAAGATAAGCAACCTACTTATCAAAAACAGAGTTTTCTTTGCATTCTTTCCGTTTGTAATTCAACTTTGAAAATAGAAGTTATTGGCTTGGGCATTATGGTCATTTTATTCATTTTGGGAAGTTTGAAAATAGAAATTATAGCCTTGGGTGTTATGGTCATTTTCTTCATATGGGGTTGGGGGAAGTAATCCCATTTGGAAGGATTCTTGGGAAATAAAATAAAAAGAAAAAGTGATTGTCTGGCTGGAGACATCTCTTGGGGCACAATGGGTTCAAGGCACACCAGCTTGTAATCCTTCCACCGTTAGGAGCGGGAGCTTATCGCTGCTCTGTGAAACCAGCCTGACGCATTGCCCTCCACTCTAAGAGTCATGAAGTCCAAGCCTTCGCCTAAACCACATGGCTCAACTCCTCACTTGGAACGGGCAAGCTAGGAACTGTACCATCAAATCCAACCCAGCAAGAGCTATATCAGCATCCAATCACCTTGTTGCCCTGCTTGGTTACAAGCTCTAGCTACTGAGCTCGGCATTCAATCTTTGGAGACAAGACTTTATAAGATGACAACTTTTGATGAAGTTTCCAATGTGGGACTAAACTAGAAGCATGATTGTTCCCTATAGCATTGGAATTGGTCATCTAATTCTAAACAATAGATCGTTTTCAAATCTTAATTAAGATGGTATCCTTTTTTTGGTTCAATTAAGGTGGAATCCCACGCCTTCAATTTAGCAACATCTTTTTTTTATTATTATTTTCGGGTGAAAGATTACCATTATTGACCAGATGAGAAATCTGATCTAAATATGTAATGCTCACACGGAATCAAAGACCTTTCAAATATAAATATTTTCCTTAAACATTATCTTTGCTTATAATACTTGAAAAACATCTTCTTGCTTATGTCGTATTGAATAAATATCATTTAAAACGTTTTGATATAGTTGTGCTATTTGATAAATGGTACGACAATAATATGAATAAAGATTTAATTGAACCATACTGCATTAATACGGTACTGAATATCTGATTCATTTTGTATGGAATCAATATACAGACATGGAACACATACTAGTACCCTTTCATACTCGATACAAAAATGGTGTGAAGTAAATTTATTCATAATCGTATCAATACCATACCTAATACCTATTCCATAACAAATTTCATTTTTTGGTAAAATTTCCATACCAAATTGACACCCTTAATTTTAGGTATTTACATGAGAATCATTTTCATAAGTTCTTGATCAAACAGATGCAATTCACTTCCTTTTGGCCATTGTTTCTACGTGTTCTTTAGTGCCTATCAAAATGGTTCTTGTATTAAGACTTGATCTAACATCATTTTAGGTTAGATAAGAATGAAGGGTAGCAAATATGCAATCATCTAAATGATTGAATCAAGAATAAAATGAATGATCACAAATTCTATTATAAATAACATCTAATTATTTTTTAGTTCTGAATTGTGATTTTAGACTTGGGGTTGTTGGAGTTTGGTTTTAAAACAAATATATAATAAAATATATTATTTAGATAAGTTTCAAAAACGCTCTACAACATTAAAACTCTATCTCCCAATTTTTTTTTAGAACTCTTGATTGATTCTTACTTCTATAGGACTCGTTTGGATGTAAAGATTTTGATCCAAGGAGTTTGGCAATTCGACAGTTACAAGGTAAACTAATTTACCATATTTGTTTAGTCTTACATCGGATGGAGCTAATGATAATATTAATTATACATACATTGATTGCTCCTAGTGGGGTGTATACTAGAGGTGACCTTACATACATATATCACTCTCCTCTATAGGTGTCTAGAACAGTTTAGGAGTCAAGATGAAGAATTAAAAAACAAGAGTTGGCTCTCTGGTTTTATCAAGAAAAATCCATGTTCTAAAAAGTGGAGAAAATCTCAGTTTTGCTTTCTTCCCTTCATGTGTTGTATACTACCTTCGTATCCTCTGCAAGTTGAATTTATTTGAGTGTTAGCCTTCAGATCTAAAGAAGTTGTTGTATCACCTTTTAGAAAATCTCGGTTTTGCTTTCTTCCCATCTTGTGCTATATACTACCTTCATATCTCCTCTGCAAGTAGAATCTATTGGAGTGCTAGCCTTGAGATCTAAAGGAGTTGTTGTATCTTGGAGGTGAGGACTCCAAGGTGAAACCCAGTTTGCATTTAAGGGGCGTTCATATACCTTAAGGAAAAATATTGTTCGTACGCCTCTACTCAACATGTTCAAGTTCGTGCTATTCTATTTTCGCTTCTTTGTTTCATACGGGTAAGCTTCTTACATAAGATTATATTGCTTTGTGATTCTATGTCTTATCATTTGATATTGGTTTGTCTATAGGGTGCCTCTGCTATTTTGATTCTAACAAGAGTAAAGTAATATATTAATATTACTATTAGTTACTATTTTTTCTTCGGTGTCAAAAAAAAAAAAAAAAAAAATCACCCCAAGTACATAACCTCTTAATCAAAATCTGAGACAACCGGAGAAGCCAATGTGTCCAATGCACAATTTCAGAATTTATGAAATCTTTAAATCATTTAAACATGGAAGTGTTAGTCAATTTTTTTTTTTTTTTTTTTTTTTGGTGAAAGGCAAATTTATTGAGGAGACATTGAGAATACAGGGGGTACACCCATTAAGTCAGGGAGTAGAAAGTGATCAAACAGTTGGGACCTCAACCAACTAGGCCTTCTTGGCTAGAACATCTACCACAAAATTGCGGGTCCTAATAACAAAAGAAAAAACACAATACTCAAAGCACAAAACAAACTGAGACATCCAGCACAATTGAGGCAATATTTAAGATTTTTTACTTATATGAGTTTTTCCAATGCTTCGGCATTTATTCTTCCCCAGACAATATTGAACTAACTCGAGATTGTCAGACTCGAAAAGGACGAAACGCCAATTCTCCTGAATGGCATATCATCGAAGTCCATATTGCAAGAGCTTCATGTTAAGAAGATTTTGTGTAGAAGTGATTTTGTATTACCTCTTCATGTGTATATATAATACAATCAAGTAAAGAATAAAATAAACGTGGCATGCTGTACATAAGGAAAGAATTTATTTGCAACGGTTATATTATCCAAGATCTCCAACGGTCATATTCTCCAAAGATCTCCAACGGTCATATTATGGCTAATACTCCCCCTCAAGTTGGAGAGTGAATATGTCAGCAATTTGGGTAGAACTAGAAGTGTGGACGGTGCTGATGAGGCCAAAGCGTATCTTATCATGGATGACATGACAATCAATTTCAATATGTTTGGTGCACTCGTGAAACAAAGGATTGGCGACAATGTGGATGGTTGCTTGATTGTCATAGAAAAGAGGGATTGGTTGCTTCAAATGAACACCAAAATCTTGAAGGAGCGATGTTAACCAAATTAGCTCTCAAGTGGCCATTGCCATGGCTCCATATTTTTCGTGGGCAGAGGGTTGAGAAACTGTATGTTGTTTCTTGGTCTTCCAAGAGATTGGGCTAGCACCAAGAAAAACACAGTAACTGGTGGTGGAGCGATGAGTCATGGGACAACTGGCCCAATCATAGTCACAAAAAGCACGAAGTGATAAGGTGCTATTAGCTGGAAGTAAAATACCCTGACCAGGTGAGCTATGAAGGTATCGGAGAAGGCAAGTTGCACCATCTATATGTGGTTTGCGAGGTTAGTGCATAAGCTGGCTATGAATGTTGACAGAGTGTGCACAATATCGGGACGAGTGATGGTGAGATAAATCAATCATCCAATCAAATGACGATAAGATGCAAGTTCAGGAAGGATATCACCATCGAAGTCCGTAAGCTTGAGATTTTGTTCCATTGGAAATGAAGTTGGGTGAACACTGGTGAGGCCGACATCTGATAATATATCCAAAGTATATTTCCGTTGATTGAGGAAAATACCTTTTCGTAAGTGAGCCAGTTCAAGACCAAGAAAATATTTCATGGGCCCAAGATCTTTGATATGAAATTGTTGGTGAAGGAAACCCTTTAAGGTGGAAATTGCCAAAGCGTCAGAACGAACAATAAGGGTGTCATCCACATATACTAATACAAAGATGGTTGAATTCCCGTGGCCCTTAGAAAAGAGGGAATAATCTGCAATCAACCGAATGAAGCCCACACTCATTAAGGCAGTAGAAAATTTGGCAAACCAATTACAAGAAGCCCGCTTTAAACCATAGAGAGATTTGTGGAGGCGGCAAACAACATTCTCCCCCTTACGATGATAACCAGGAGGTAGAGTCATATGTACTTCTTTGTCAAGATTGTCATGAAAGAAGGCGTTATTGACATCAGGTTGGTGAAGTGACCAATATTTAATTGAGGCAAGAACAAGCAAGACGCATACAATAACTAGTTTGGCCACAGGAGCAAAAGTCTCATGAAAATCAACACCTTCAGTTTGGGTGTACCCCTTGGCCAAACGTGCTTTGTACCGTTCAATAGAACCATCAGAGTGTCGTTTAATTTTGTAGACCCATTTACAACCAATGGCTTTCTTTTGAGGCGGCAAAGGAACAAGTGACCAAGTGTTATTGGTTTCAAGAGCCTCAATCTTTGACTACATGGCATCTTTCAAGTCAAGTGACAACATTGCTTTGGCAAAGCTAGTGGGTTCTTCAGAAGAGGAAAGAGACCTGATAAACTTAAGATGAGAAGGTGAGACTTTTTTATAAGATACAGAAGAATCAAGAGGAAGGAGTTTACCGGCATCCGAAGAAGATGATGTGGCGTGAGTAGCCGAGCATATGTATTCCTTCAAACGGGAGGGGGGATGATGCGACCGGGTGGAGTGACGTGGCAACAACACAATTGGAGGTGGGGAAGGATTGTGTGGTGGGGTTGGTGAGTCCAGTGGTGGAGATGGGAAAATTGGGTTGGTTGGGATGGAGGAGGATTCAAAATCAAGAACTGGAATAAGGAGGGCAGAGTTAATAGATGAAGGGGAAGTCTTTAGGTGGTAAGGAAAAATATGTTCAATAAAAACAGCGTCTTTGCTTGTGTAAACCTTGTGAGAAGTGAGATAAAAAAATTTATAACTATTTTGAGCAAAAGGGTACCCAATTAAAATTCCTGGAGAAGCACGAGGGTCAAATTTGTGCTTGATGGTGGAATGGTTGTGTCCATAGCACAAACAACCAAAAGTACAAAGATGAGCATATGTGGGGGTTTTATTAAAAAGAAGTTCAAAAGGAGTTTTCTTTTTTAATAGTTTAGTAGGCAACCTATTAATAATGTGTGTGGCCGTAAGAATGCAATCACCCCAAAAATCTTGTGGAAGATTGACCTGAAATAAAAGGGCCCAACCAACATTGAGTAGGTGTTGGTGTTTGTGTTCAACAACACCATTTTGTTGTGGGGTGTCAACACAACTATGTTCATGGAAAACTCCATGGTTGGAAAAATTGAGGTGGTGGAGTGATTAAAAAATTCACGATTATTATCAGTGCAATTATTTTTATTTGAAAATTGAATTGAGTTTTGACCATTGCAAAAAAATCATGCAAATAAGACCAAACATCATATTTGAAGTTCATTAGAAAAACCCAAGTATAGCGAGAATAGTCATCCACAATAGTCAAAAATATTTAGCACCACATATAGAAGGAATATAATAAGGACCCCAAACATCGCAATGTATTAAATCAAAAGAAGATGAAGTGGATATGGAGCTAGATGGGAAAGGCAGCCGGGTTTGTTTTGCCAAAGGGAAAATAGTGCAAACACATTTATTAGAAACTGAAATGCAAGAATTAAAACGTGAGAAAAAATTAGTAATGTTGCGAGATGGGTGGCCTAAGCGTCAATGCCACACATCAAAGGAGTGGGAATGAGTGGATGAGGCTACAATAATGGAGGGAAGCAACTCCAAATAATATAAGCCATTATGCTCTTTACCCAATCCAATCATCTTCTTTGCTGGTAAGTCCTGAAAGACAATTATAAGGAAAAAATGTTACTGAACAATTGAGAGCTTTAGTGATTTGACTAACGGATAATAAATTAAAACGGAATGAAGGAACATACAAAACATTATTAAGAGAGATGGAAGGGGTGGGGGTGCAAGTCCCTAAATGGGACACAGGATTGTTTCACCATTGGGTAATGTAATCAGAGATGTATAAGGGACCACCGTATCAGTGTTAAAGAGATGTAACTTAGAAGCCATATGAAAATTTGCCCTAGAATCAATAACCCATGTGGAAGGGGAATTACCTGCAGCATTTGCTAAAGGAGTGGGATTACCCGATTCAATTAGTGTCAATAATTGATGATATTGCGCTGAAGTAAAGGAGGGGGCAGATTTGTTCCTGGGTTGATGGCTGCAAAGGATTGAGCAGAGAGTCTAGGTGATGTTGATTTAATGTGTATATTGTTGCTCTTGGGAGGATAATCGTGTTTCTTAAAACAACGGGAATTTGAATGGCTGTCCATGCCACAAAAATCATAGTGATACATAGGCTTCTTACCATTTTTAGAATGTGTACGAGGAGTAGTGGTTGCATGGGCAGATTGATGCAATGATGCATTTGGTAACTCATGGAGGGAATGATGATGCTCCTCTTGCAATAGAAGAGAATAAGCACGATTGATGTTAGACAAGGGTTCTTTTAAAAGGAGTTGACTCCGAACGGAGAGAATAAGAATCATTGAGGCCCATTAAAAATTCAATTAAGTGATCTTGTTGTTGAAGATCAGTGTGTTCTGACAAGAGACCACAAGTGCAAGGCGGGAACGAGTTGTATGAGTCGACTTCGTCCCAAAAACCCTTGAGAGTATTATAATAAGATGCCAAAGAAGAGGTTCCTTGACGATGATTAGAAATGCTACGCCGGATCTCAAAAGTTCGAGGAGCATTTTTTGAGAAAAACGATCACGAAGATCAACCCAAACCTCGTGGGCAGTAGAGATGTAGAAAATGCTATTAGCAATATCAGGTGAGAGAGCATTTAGCAACCAAGAAGGACCATGCTGTTGCATCATGTCCATGCTTGAAGCTCCAAAGAATTAGTGGCGGGTTTAGGCAAGGAGCCATCGATAAAGGCAAGCTTATGTTTGGCCTCAAGAGCCATCCGCATCCCACGATTCCAAGTGGGATAATTGTCGACGCGTAAAAAGTCGTGTGACGAGTATAGCACCAAGATTATCCGAATGATGTAGAAATATGGAGAAGAACAATCAAAGTGGATGGAAATAGCATTATTGGAAGCCATAGCAGCTATAGCAAGAGCATTGAGAGACGGATCCGTCATTGTAAAGGCAGCGGAAAGAAAACAACAACGTAGGGATCACTTACTGCTCTTGGAAAAAGAAATTAGCTTCACTTGAAAAGGTTAGGATCATCTTAAACTGATACCATGTTAAGAAGATTTTGTGTAGAAGTGATTTTGTATTACCTCTTCATGTGTATATATAATACAATCAAGTAAAGAATAAAATAAATGTGGCATGCTTTACATAAGGAAAGAAATTATTTGCAACGGTCATATTATCCAAGATCTCCAACGGTCATATTCTCCAAAAATCTCCAACAGTTATATTATGGCTAATACTTCACCTGCCAAAGCTGATCCAAACTTCACTGGATCCAAAACAGACATAATAATACCCCCCAACCGATTGCAAGCCACTTGGCCAAGTTTACCTACATTAGCATGGGAAGCATCCAAATTTATCTTAATCCAGCCAGGAAGTAGAGCATCCTATTGCCCATCATCATGTATCCGAGAACAGTGAACAGGAAAAGACGGTGTCTTCATAGCACCCAAGAATTCAGCAGCTCTACAACGGGATTCCATGGCAACCTCAATCTAAAACCACGATCTCTTCTTAAAAATAGCATCATTTCGGGCACTCCACAATTTCCAGCAAATAGAAAGCAATGGGTAGCGATCGCTGCTTTGTCTTCCTTATTACTAGCACGCAGAGAACAAAGTTCACAAGTCCAGCCAGCAACGTGAGCTTCAGAGATTAGAGGAGAGTAAGAAAAGGAACCAGCGAACCATACCGCTCTCAAAAACGAACACTCCAACATCACATGGTCAAAATTTTCCACCTCCTCACCACAATGAATACACGATGGGTCGACCTGAAATCTTCTCTTAAACATGGCATCATCAATAGCTAACCCAACTGCACACCACCTCCACATCATATGTTTTATTTTTGGTAGAACCAAAACCTCCCAAATAAATTTCCAACCCTTAGTGGGAATAGAACTCCAACGTGACACACCAGAAATGGATGCATCATCTATCACATATAATAATATCTCCAGCCTTAAAGCTTTATATACCACTTTAATAGTGATCTGCCCTATATTAAACCCCCATGATCCTAACCCGAAACCCAAATTACAAGTCCGAAGACCCAAGCATCAAGCTGAAAGAACTTGTGGGCCATTCGAATTAAAACCTATGAATTGGTTCCATAACTTATGAACCTAGGTGATGATGGTGAAGGACTTGCTTTGTTTGTAACCGGAAGAAGATCCAATCAAAATCCGGATGGTTTGGGCAAGTGGATATCTAGTACAAGGAAAACGGAGTTTGGCGGTGCTTATGAGCAAGGTAAGAGCCTTTTAGGTGATGTTCAAAATTTTATTAGCGTCAGGGACCAACCGAGAGAGCAAAGTGCCCAAGTACCGAAAAGTACTAGGGGCGGTTGATTGGATTTGTACGAATAGAATTGCCGTTTTGCCTTCAGCCCCCAATTTAAGCCTCTTAAACCTTATTTTCACATTATTTGCTTGGGACTGCCGTGGATTGTAGCAAGGTCAAAGAGCACGTGTTGGTGAAGGAAGACCCCTTTTTGTGGAGAATCTTGTGGAACTTCATTGACTTTCAGATCCAAGAAGTAAATTAGCTAAACTCCCTTTATTTTTCCCCTATTTGGAGAGTGGAAGAAGATTTATGAAGAAAAATATTTATTTACCTTTGTTTAAAATCAAATCATCCTGGGAGAATAAATCTCATATCTATTTTAATGGCAAAGACTTTCAGATAGAGTTCTTAATTGCTAGATTCAATTTTTTATTAGCTTTCCATGTTTTCAAGGTTTGGATTTTGTTGTTTTGGGGATTTAGGGTCGTAATCTAAACCTAGGGTCCTCCCAAAATCTGTTTAAAATGGGAGAACAGAAATTGGATTTCGGATCTATCCGTGCAACCAAGAGGTCGCTTGAGGAGGTTGCTTAAGGAGGTCCCTTGAAGCCACCGGCCCAAGCAACTGCCCCAATCAATCAATTGTTCACAAAGTTTGTTTGGGTGTTGATTTCGCTCCAGTTAATTCCTAAGCCTAAATGTAACTTTATGAACATAACTATAGGACTTATTGGGACCTTCTGGAGTATGTGATTGTGAGGATCAAGGTCATTTATCAGATCTTATCCATTAAGTCAAACAAGGAAACAATAGCATATTATGCTGGATTGATTGATGTGCTAACTTCTTTAATATTTCAACCATGTTTGTAATACTTGTGGTATATGGTATTTACTGTTTATGAATATTCATTTACTTTATATGAATTACGAATAATAATCATTGTTCTTTCCTTCAATATATGATGTGATATGATGGTTGTGTGACTTTGACTTGGGGAATGTCAGTATTGGTATCCCTAGCTTTAAATGTCAGGGACTGTGGTCTAGACCATTGTCTTTAATGCTACTTGCACATTCCTTAGTTACTATCCTACATGATTAGGGAGTCTAGATGCATGGTTAGGTTAGCTTACCCATTACATGCTACTACCCTTTCAAATGGGGAATTGAAGCTGAGTGACCAATAATGGCAATGGTTGGGTCCTTTGGGTATTCTAAAGAGTTAAATAGTATGTGAGGAGACACAAGCATACTATTATCATGCAGCGGTAGAAATATATATCTTAAGGGTTGGGCTCATGGCATCCAAAAGACAACTTGGGCGTTGTGAGGAGACATGAGAGGCATCCACCCTAGCATATGTAGATGACCATAGGGTTAGGGGGTGTTAATCCAATAGAGGTAACCAATCCATGAGGATTAGCATTCCTAAGTGGAAAAAGATATTGGACCAAAAGGGCACAAGGCATGAGGAAAGGTATCTGGACCACATGTAGTTTGTTATTCTATGACTATGCATTGGGTTTAGAATCCCCAACATGCACCAATACTCAAACCAATGGTCGTGGTGAAACAGTGTGGACCTATACCCCAACTATGATGATGATGTGGACTGTACCCTTTACTTGGCATCCCAACAGAGATAGCCAGTCAGTGAGGGATCAGAGTGATGAGACCTACCAAGAGGAGGGCTGGTGTATATTTTAATGCATGTATGCCTAGATAGAGACTAACATGGTTAGATCATTATATGCATACTTAAATACATCATTGCATTATTTCATTTCATTACATTTTTGTGATCGTGGTATGTATGTGATTGTTGCCTTATTGAGTTCTTTATAACTCATTCCTTGTGGATTTCTTGCTTTCTTCAGATTACTTTGCGGTCATGAGGGGACCTTTCTCTATGAGAGTTGGACATTGATAGAGATTCTTGCTCCTGTATGGACTATTCCTACGGAGTCTAGCCTTTTTCAGACTCGGGAGGTTACTTATGAAATCATAATGGCCTTTTTGGGATTCTGTTTACATTTGTTCACCAAGTTAGGCGGGTCTAGAATGATTTGGGGTAGAAGAATTGTAAGCAATAATGAGATTATTTTCTTTGCTTCTACTCACTTTCTCTTTTACATTTATTCCTTAGCATTCATTTTGAAAATTTGGAACCTTTTTATTTATCTATTGCTCTTAATTATGGAATTGTGTGTGTTATTTATTATTGCTAGCATAACCTGATCTTATGGTTGTGGATCAAACCAGCGGTTGTTGGGGTGGATCTAATCTCGTCGGATGGGGTGTGACATGTCCATTCCTAGTTCTTGTCCACACAAGTCTATTAGAAGTTAGAAAAAGCGATAATGGCATCTTACGAATGGCCGTAGCTATAGTATCGAGAAAGAGTTGCTCTACCAAGTCCATTCTCCACACCCTTTCACAAGAATTAATCAAATTCCAAACTAATAGATTATCCATACCTATTTGTGGCTCTTCATTTATTCATCTAGAATGTAGTCCTTGCAGCCAAATATCTTTCCATACCCGAAAATTCTCACCCGTCTCCACATGCCAAACCAACAGTGATCTAAGAGCATCCCTCCTTGTGATCAAGGGTGGACCTATAGAGGGGCTGAGGGGGGCCATGCCCCCCCCCCCCCAATATTGAGAACAATTTTTAAAGGTAAAATAATGGGTATAAATGACATTCCTAATTAAAAAATAACTCCTCAATTCCTATTTATTCTCTCATCTTTTCTTCCTATTTATTTTCTTCTCTTTCTATAAACGTGGGTTAAGGAAATTTTTGAATTTTTTTTTATTAGGTATTCAAAATTTCATTCCTAATTTGAAACTAACTCCTCAATCCCTATTTATTCTCTCATATCTCCTCTCTCCTCCCATTTATTCTCTTCCCTTTCTATAAGCCTGGGTTAAGAAAATTTGGAAAAAACATATTCCACAATTAGGTACTCTTTCTCTTTCTCAATTTATTTATCATTTCTTTTTTTCTCCTTTTTTTTGTTATTCTTTTTATTTGATTTTATATTCTATATTTCTTTATTTCTTCTGCAATTTTTGTTATTTGATTTTGATTTGTGAATAAAATGTCTATGGTTAGTAAGGTAATTAACTACCATTGGTTTGCATCTTTCACCTAAAAAAGAAATTTGGTTTTCATCTCCTACCAAAGAAAAATTTGGCTTGCATCTAACTTTTTAGGGTTGAAGTCATGTGTGTGTGTGTGTGTGTGTGTGTGTGTCTATATATATATATATATATATAATTTTTTAAATATGTGTGGGCCCCAGAAAATATATGTGGACCTTGTAAATGATAAGTCTCTGAATTCAAATTCAAATTCAAATCCACCGTAACTAGCTCTATCCTCGATTGATTTTATCTCCAACCGATCAAGAAGAGTTTGAGTTATAGTTAAAATATAAAAAAGTTGTAGAGTTTGATTGAAAACAAGTTGTAGTTCAAATTCAAATATTTGAATTGTAATTCATATAATATTAATATACATCTCCCATTCACTAATCTGAGTGTGGAAGAATTCTCTCTCAAACAAAATTCTAACTTGGTATCACTTTTTCAGCCGCTGACACTAAATTCTTACCGATCTATTCCTTAATATAATAAAATAATTTAGAGGTGAGACCTTCAATGGGTCTTATAAGGGCCCACACATTATGTGTGGCAAAAAGGCATTAGTGCTTCCCCAAGGGGAAGGTTCTCCGCCTTTCATTCTTTGCCCCCCCCCCTTCAAATATTGAATCCTAGGTCCGCCCCTACTTGTGATCAAACTCAGATATGCCCATGAAGATTGATTGCCTATAACAGCATCCAAAATATGAATGAGGTAAATAAACTGGACTGCAACTTTGATATCCATTTCCCTACACTCACCAAAAACAATGTATGCATTAGACTACAATACTTTCACAGTTGCAAACAAAAACAGCCACAATTCAAAATAGGATAAATAGTTACAATAACCTATATTCTAGAAAATCCCCAACAATTCTGGGACAGAGATAAAGTAAATGGCAAGATTACCCTCAAGTTCCCTCATACAATTATATTTGTACCAAGTATGAAATACTCAAAGGCAGATATACAAGAATTTGAATCCCAGCTTATAGAATTGCTAGAACTAAACCTCATCAGACCTAGCACATTCCAACATTCTTCTTCAGCCTTTATGGTTATCAAAGAGGCAGAACAGAGGAGAGGGAAAAAGAGGAAGGTAGTAAACTACTAGGAGCTAATAAACCATTGCATAGGTTGTTAGAAAAAAGTAAAACCTGGTGTAATCAGGAGCACGAGATAACAGTATGACAGCTGAAGCTTCTAGGCACGTTACTATATCGCTTCCTTAAGATGTAATTCGCCCCTCACGGAAGGTGCTATGAGGTACCAGCGAACTGTCTCCCAGGATACAAAGAAGCCCAAACTCAAGGTTGTTTCTCGAGTTTTGCAAAGCACAGACAAAACTCAGAACAGAGAAAACTTCGGATTTTCTTATATTCTGCTGTTGAGAAAATAGAGAGGATTTATAGGCATTGAGGTGCCTCTACTGAACAGTTCATGACTCTGTTCGTATGGGTGCACCTCTCTGTAGGGATACAAATGCCAACGTTCAGATCTGAGCTGTTGGATCGTTCGGCCGCACGATCTAACGGTCCAGATCGAACCATCAAGATGACATTTATGGATCTACTTCCATCGCCCTAGATCTGCCGTTAATCAAAATAGACGGTTCAGATCTGATCTCGCTCGAAAAGTGCTAAGTGCTAAGTGCGTGCGCCAAAAACGCCTAAACAGCCCACTGCCCACACCGCGCGTGCGCGCTCGGACGGTACACCGTCCTCGCTCGTACACTGCACACGCATTGGCATGTCTTTTGATATTAAATCAAAGTTAATAGGCGAGACCTATTAATTAACTTGGATTCCGACATCTCGGTTTCCAATGTGGGACTATATAACACACTTTCCTAAAATAAACATAGGAAAGTTTCCGCACTTATAAATCCAATTTTAAATGAAACGTTTATTATTTTATTATATTAAAAAAAATACAACATTCCCCCACTATTTTCAATATAATGAAAGTAAATACACAACAAGAACTAGGAACCAAATGCTTAAATGGTAGGTGTACTTAGACTTGAACCTCCACTTAGTGAAATCCATCAAAGCTAATCGGGTATACAGTAGTCAAGCCTTTGAGCCGATAATTCTATGATGAGAAGTGGACGTATATCACACACTTGATTTCTTCTCCGAATATTCTCCAATAAGTGGACACCGATAAGGCCATGTGTCTCTATCCCGGTATCATAAGTGCCTTAGAATCTAAGCCCAAACTCAAAGAAGCGGCCTCACTTCATGCACTCACTTAGGTAGATCTATCAAAGGTGTCCTGTAATAAACACCCCAACAAGAACTGTTATAGATCTATTAAGAGCATACAGCTCATCCTCCACTACATTACAGGTACCAAGCACTCCTCTTTGGGATGGTTAATAATTAGTGCTTGCAGATCACTCCATACAAAGTACTTTACTCATTGAACTCAAATTTGACATCTCAAGTATTGAGACGAGTTTCCTCTCGGTGGTGACCTTAGGAAATGAGCTTAAGACCCATCCCTTTTGCAGTATTTTTGACCAAGTCCCTTGTAAGACCTTTGTCAATGGATCTGCCAAATTTTGACTTGATCTTACAAAATCGATGGTAATTACTCCATCAACTATCAACTGCCTCACAAAACTATGTCTAAGTCCAATATGTCTTGACTTTCCATTGTAAATCTGGCTATATGCTCTAGCCAAGGTTGCTTCACTATCACAATGAAGCGAAATTGGTGGCATGGGTTTTGGCCATATTGGAATTTCTATCAACAAATTCCTAAGCCATTCTACTTCTTTACTACCAGAAGCTAATGCCATGAACTCTGCTGCCATAGTAGAATCAGCAATACAGGTTTGCTTCTTTGAACCCCAAGATATTGCACCCCCACCAAGAGTGAATATCCAAGCACTTGTGGATGAGTGGTCTTCGCTGTCTGTTATCCAACTAGCATCTGTGAACCCTTCAAGAACAGTAGGGTACCCACTGTATCTTAAACCATAGCTAGTTGTTCCTTTTAGGTATTTAAAAATCCTAAAGACAGCTTTCCAGTGTAAGTTACTAGGGTTACTAGTGTACCTACTAAGTTTTCCTACAGCATATGCTATGTCTGGTCTAGTACTGGTCATTGCATACATTAGACAACCAATAGCACTAGCATAGTCAAGTTTGTGACACAGCTCTTCCATCATTTGGTACTAATTTAACACTGGAGTCAAAAGGTGTACTAACAGGTGAACTATCTAAATGGCTGAATTTCTTCAACACTTTTTCAATGTAATGAGATTGTGTCAACATTAATCCATCATCATGTTTGATTATTCTAATGCCCAAAATGACATCAGCTTCACCCATATCTTTCATATCGAAACTAGCAGACAAATACTTTTTAGTAATTTCTACTTGTTCTAAATCAGTACCAAATATAAGCATGTCATCAACATACAAACAGATTATCACAACTTTTCCTCCAGTAAACTTGCTATACACACATTTGTCGGACTCATGTATTTTAAACCCATTTGACAAAATTACTTTGTCAAACTTCTCATGCCACTGTTTTGGTGCTTGTTTGAGTCCGTATAGTGACTTTACTAACTTACAGACCTTGCACTCCTGTCCCTTCACAACAAATCCTTCAGGTTGTTGCATATAAATTCCTTCATCTAATTCACCATTTAGAAATGCTGTCTTGACATCCATTTGGTGAATGACAAATTTATATATAGATGCCAATGCAATTAAAACTCGGACAGTAGCAATTCTAGCCACTGGAGCATAAGTATCAAAATAATCTATTCCCTCTTTTTGAGTGAAACCTTTCGCTACTAACCTTGCCTTAAATTTATCAATGGTTCCATCAACTTTTAATTTTCTTTTGAAAATCCACTTACACCCTATTGTTTTAGATCCAGGGGGTAAACTAACTAATTTCCAAGTATTATTTCCCATGATGGAGTCCATTTCATCATTTATGGCTTCTTTCCAGAAAGCAGCATCCTGAGACTTCATAGCTTCCTCATAAGTTTTAGGATCTGTCTCTACATTTAAAACTACTAAGGTTTGATTACTTTGAATTTCTCTAGTACCTTCAACTAGATACATAAAGAAATCTGGGCCAAAAAACTTTTCAGTCCTTTTCCTTTTGCTCCTCCTTAGTTCAGCATTAGGTGTTTGAGACTCTCCATTCATTTCTCTTATGGTTAAAGAACTTGTAGTCCTAAGAATGGAAGAGAATCTAGTTTCATCAAAAATAGCATCTCTTGACTCTATAATTGTGTTCAACTCTATTGAGTCATTAGGTTCAACAACCATGAACCTATATGCTTTGCTATGCAAAGCATAACCTAAGAAAATGCACTCAACACCTCTTTCACCTAGCTTCTTCCTTTTTGGTTCTGGAATTTTCACAATAGCTCTACATCCCCAAATCCTAAGGTATGACAAATTTGTTTTTCGTTTCTTCCAAAGTTCATATGGGGTCTTTGGGCTTTTCTTGAAAGGAACTCTGTTCGGATATGGCAGTCGTTAATAATGCTTCCCCCGAAAACCTCTACTTAAACCAGAATATGACATCATAGCATTCACCATTTCCATTAAAGTCCTATTTTTTCTTTCTGCCACGCCATTCTGCTGAGGAGAATAAGGTGCTGTAACCTCATGTACTATGCCCACAGTTTCAAAATATTCGGGATCATAGTATTCCCCACCCCTATCACTCCTAAGACATTTGATGGTTGTCTTACAAAAATTCTCAGACTCACTTTTAAAAATTTTAAAATATTTCAAAACTTCATCTTTGGCATTCAAGAGATATACATAACATAATCTGGAACAATCATCAATAAATGTTACAAAATATTTCTTTCCTCCTCGAGTAGGGGTACTATGGAGATCACAAACATCACTATGTATCAAATCCAAAATATCAGAATCTCTATTCACATTAGGAAAAGGCTTCCTAGTTATCTTAGTCAGCATGCATGTTTTGCAATTATCTACATCATGGTTAACTTTAGGAATTAAGTCTAGTTTAACCATATCATTAATTTTACGAAAATTCACATGTCCTAAACGACCATGCCATAAAGAAAACGAACCAAGCATGTAAGCAGAATTATTAACTTTATTCATTGAAACAGGAACAATGTTTAACTTAAACATACCCTCATACACATATCCTTTCCCCACAAAGAAACCTCCCTTGGTCAGAATAAATTTATCTGACTCAAATACAAGTTTGAAACCAAATTTACTTAACAGACTCGCAGAAACGAGGTTCTTCCTAACTTCTGGAACATGGTAAACATCTGTCAAAGTAAGGATTTTTCCATGTGAACTCAAGTTGCACTTTCCCTTTTCCTTTCACTGTAGCAGTGGAGGCGTTTCCCATATAGAGAATACTCCCATCTTCTTCTGACTTATACTCAGAAAATAAGCTTCTATCATTACAGACATGTCTGGTTGCACCAGAGTCAATCCACCAAGAAGTGTCAACACCAAGAACATTAGCTTCAGAAATCATAGCCACTAGGTTCTCCTTATGGTTGTTCTTGTCATCTGATTTATCTGACTTCTTTTTCAGAAGCCGACATTCCTTCTTGATATGACCCATTTTGCCACAGTGATAACAGGGACCCTTTTTCTTCGGATCAAACTTCTGCTTCTTATAGGAATTAGAACTTGAGCTCCCCTTCCTCTTCATTTTACCTTTGTCATAATCTTTCTTTTCTTTAGGGTCTTTGCCTTCCTCCACTACAAGAACTTTAGAGGTATCAGTTCCATCACGGATTCTGTCCTCTTCTTCAATCTGCATATCACTCTCTAGTTCTGCAAGAGTGACATCTTCCTTCTTGTGCTTCAGACTTTTCCTATAGTCTTTCCGAGGGAGGCAGCTTGTCTAAAATGGCTGAAACCACAATGCTTTCATCCATTTTCATACCATGTTGGGAAAATTGATTGAGGATTTGTTTTATTTCAAAAAACTGTTCCATCACTTTTCTATTATCTACCATAGTGTATCGAAAGAACTTACTTGCAAGGAACTTCTTGCTTGTCGCATCTTCCACTAGATAGGTATTCTGCAAAGCATCCCATATCTCTTTCGCTGACTGCATCTCATGGTGCATGTCGAACAAAGTGTCAGACAGAGAATTGCAGATATGACCTTTGCAGCAGTAGTCATCGGCTCCCACTTCGCCTATTTCGTGTCTCTCGCGACGTTTCGTTCTCCTTCTCTTCCGGCTTGGGTGTCGCGACATACACCACACTTAGTTGACTTAACAGAAAATGCATCTTCTTCTGGTGTAATCAGGAGCACGAGATAACAGTATGACAGCTGAAGCTTCTAGGCACGTTACTATGTCGCTGTCCTTAAGACGTAATTCGCCCCTCACGGAAGGTGCTATGAGGTACCAGCGAACCGTCTCCCAGGATACAAAGAAGCCCAAACTCAAGGTTGTTTCCCGAGTTTTGCAAAGCACAGACAAAACTCAGAACAGAGAAAACTTCGGATTTTCTTATATTCTGCTGTTGAGAAAATAGAGAGGATTTATAGGCATTGAGGTGCCTCTACTGAACAGTTCATGACTCTGTTCGTATGGGTGCACCTCTCTGTAGGGATACAAATGCCAACGTTCAGATCTAAGCCGTTGGATCGTTCGGCCGCACGATCTAACGGTCCAAATCGAACCATCAAGATGACATTTATGGATCTACTTCCATCGCCCTAGATCTGCCGTTAATCAAAATAGACGGTTCAGATCTGATCTCGCTCGAAAAATGCTAAGTGCTAAGTGCGTGCCCAAAAATGCCTAAACAGCCCACTGCCCACGCGCGCGTGCGCGCTCGGACGGTACACCGTCCTCGCTCGTACACTGCACACGCATTGGCATGTCTTTTGATATTAAATCAAAGTTAATAGGCAGTACCTATTAATTAACTTGGATTCCGACATCTCGGTTTCCAATGTGGGACTATATAACAAACTTTCCTAAAATAAACATAGGAAAGTTTCCGCACTTATAAATCCAATTTTAAATGAAACGTTTATTATTTTATTATATTAAAAATAATACAACATAGGTTAGACCTATTTCAGCAAGTTTGATTGTAAGTCAGGATTCTTTCAGATTAAAATTGGACCCTGATAATATAAGCCTTACAGCCTTTAGTGTGCCCAATAGCCTCTATGAATGGCTAGTAATGCTTATGGGCCGGGTTCAAGAATGCACCACAGATATTTCAAAGAAGAATGGACCATGGGTTCAATCCTATCAAAAGTTTATGTAGTGTTTATATTGATGATATATTGATTATGTCTACTTCTGAAGAAGGACATAAGCAGCACTTAGATAAATTCTTTGATATTGTTAGAAAAACATGGAATTGTTTTATCTCAGAAGAAGCTATTATTTGGAAACATGAAATTGAATTCCAAGGAATGATTGTATCACCTGACGGAATTAAGCTACAACCTCATATCTCTAGGAAACTACTTGAATTACCAGATGTCTTGAATACAAAAAAAGCTTATTCAACAGTTTAATGGATTCTTGACATATGTAGGTGATTACATCAAGGATTTAGCAAAGCTCATAACTGACTTGCTAAAAAGACTCAGGAAGGATCATGAAAATGACCCTTGGATTCATTTGACCATGATTTTCAAAACCATAAAGGAGCATGTTAAAAAAATCCCTCCGTTGCTACCCAAGCTTGGAGATAAACTGGTAGTTGTTACTGATGCAAGTGACAATTACTGCAGAGCTGTTCTCCTCTGTGTGCCAAATGACTCTTACCGTACCTGATTTCTTCAACAAAAGCCCCTGTTGGCGACGACTAGTATTGGACAAGGTGTAGATGAAGGATTGCAAAGGTCGCTGACAACAAGTGTTGTGTGAGTTAGGTTCGCAGTTGTTGCCGTCAGGGTTAGCGTTGGTACTACGTACTTGGGAGGACAGTGGGGGTTCACCAAAGTTGTCAGAGTTGTGGGAGTCGTCTGAGGAGGAAGAGGCGATGACCCACCCAGGTAACCTCGCAATGAAGCTTCTTCGTGAAGCCATGGGTAAAAGGAGGTAAACTCAATTTTACAGAGGGGCATTTGGGTTTTTACGTACACTGAGGGGTTATATGGTCATTTCAAACCCTCACTTGACAGTCAAAAGGCTTGACCGTCAAGAAGGGTGAATTATGGCTTAGGGGCGGTGTGATATAAAATGCAAATAAGGGGGCAGTCAAGAATTTAGCCCCCATTTAAAGCAGCACCCTTAAAAAAACTCAAAAATCAATTAAGGACATATCATAATTTTTATGACCACAATACCCTTACATCCTTTCTACCGTTAACTTACACCACATTATCATTATTATATCCAACACTAGAAATAAAAAGCGTAAAGTACATACGTAAATCCATACTTTTATATTTACATTCGAAAGTTTAATAATTGTAAATTTACCAAGGAAAGCCCTTGGTTTTACTCGACTCTAAGTGTTGTTAACTGAGAGTGAGCAAGTATCAATACATACATCATGGTAATAGGTATTGAGAATATGGAATTTAAATATGAAAACTCTAATATTTAGCAAGGGAAGCAAAGTCAAATGTATAAAGTAGATACAGTGGCTGCGATCATTAAATCTAGGTCTTGCCATATATTGTCTTCTAAGAGCCATAGACGAGATATTGGCGCGCAAGGACGGAGTTAGGATTTAACCTTTTTTAATTTTTTTGTAGAAGCTAGGATTTAACATTAGGGGTGCCGAACAATGAAACCGCAGTATTTTACGAATTAAAAGAGGGGCATGCAGAGGGGTCTCTTTAGCGAGATTTCAAAAAATTTATGTGGGAGGGGGGGGGGGGGGGGGCAGATGGAGGAGGATTCAGTGCTGGTGTTTTATACATGGAAGGAGGATTAGAGAAGTCTTTATAGGCAAATTTCAAAAAATCAAGGGAGAGTGGAGGAGCCATGGCCTCCTTGGGCCCTAGGGATTTTAGAAGTTAACAAAATTCTGACGGTTGGTATACTCATCTAACTAAGGTGAGCACCTCATTTATTTGGTGGCTTCATCTCGTGATGATCATCTACAACATTTGTCTTTCATGTAAAGTTTGCTTTATTTGCAAGATCAACTATTTCATTATATTTCGATTCTACAAGTTTGGAATTCAATCTTCAAAAGAGGTTCTTTAATTTTATTTTGACTTTTATTAAAAAATATTGCATGACTAACTCAAACAATAATGGAAATGACTCTGTTAGGGAGTAGTATGTATTCTATTTTTGGGATACCGTATGATGTACATATGAATAAAAATCTTAAGATACTTAGGGATATGAAATAATAAAAATCTCAAGACACTTTCTCTCCCAAAAACTTTTGAATATTGTGAATTTGAGTTGATATTTAAAACTTATGAAGGAAACTAGATGTGATTGGGGTTCCAATTTTCTGTGAGTGCACTGTAGTTTGGTTTTCTAGCTGACATTGTTATTGTTTTCTTTCCTTTAGCTTCATTGGAACCACTATTAATTACCATATACACCCTGTTATGAACCAAATAGAAGCAGAAGTCCAGATCTCCCTAACTCTTTTTTTTTTTTTTTTTGTATTATTCCACACTATAACTCTTTGTTTGAGGCAGCTAATATGTCTTTGACTTGCCCATGAAGCCAAGATTGAGGTCCATTTTCCATTATTATATCCCTGGTCAGTTCTGTGCTCAATAAAATCAATTAGAAGATAAGTGTCTATACATGGCTAGGGGTGACACCTTGGAAAAGGCCCGGTTCTCAACTGAACTCAATGTTACTATCTTTTCCAGCTTTTGCATATTTTCTCATGCTATCAAACAAGTCCTAATATCCCAAACAAGTTTCTCCAGCATTCAGTACTAAGACATTTGCACCTTTGTTGTAAACTCTAATCCTACTTCCTACCTAGCCCATCCTCTGGTGTGTGCTGAAATTCCTGGGAATGAGTTGGAGGTTTATATTTTCATTTATTATACAAATTTCTATCCATCATAACTTTTGACTATTTGCTAACTCTATGGCATTTTGATAACCAGATAAAATAGATTTTGTTGTTCACATCCTTAATTATGTTTTGCTAATTTAGGCTCCAGGGAAATTGCTGCATTGAAACTCTAAGGACAGCCATGATATGTTTCTTAAACTTTTTTCTTATGCTTCTACATTTTCACTCTTGCATCAGTGGCTGACGCTGAGTAATCTAGAGGTTTGCCATATGATTTGCTCTCTTGGTATCGGCAATACGATATGCATTAGATGAGAAGCTCATGCAGTTAGGGTAGAATTGAATGAAACTATATCTGATTGACCTCAGTTTAACAATCCAAATGAAGCTTTCTCATCATCTTTATCATAGGATTTCAAACCAGCCCGATAAGATCGGATCAATCCGGTTGGGTTTGCTTCTGGTCTGCCTTGTCATACAGAAACCGATCCCCTACTATTAACATCAATTAATATGAATTTGAGTCAGTCTTGTCAGAGTTGGAGCCAATTGGTTAGACGACGGCTACTTCACTTATTAGAATAGTAATAACAGCTATCCCATAATGGAATAGAAAGAACGTGAACAGCCACGTTCATCAGATCATTGAGATGGCACAACATTTAACTCCCATGTTAGTTCTCTTCTAACACTTTATGTCAATATCTCAATCTTTTCTTCCAATAATTTATATTTGTTTAAAAAGAAAAGCTTAAGTAGAGCTAAAAATTATTTAAGTCAAATCATGCATCATTAAATATCTATACTCTACTTCAATCTAATTACATTAAGCGCAAACGTCCACGTGCATTTGTATGTAACATTTTTAAAATTATCAGAAGGTCTCTACTTTTCCTGTCCTAACCTCCTCGATGGGGTTGGTGGGTTTCTAATTTAATTTGGTTGTAATTTCTTTCATCCTCTAATATGCGTGCTTTTTTGTTTCAATGAAATACAAAAAATTCGACCTCAAGACAGGTGAATGGTATTCTGGTTTTTTGGTGAAGCAGGTGGATGGTTATATGCTGTAAAATTTCTAATCCATACAGATTACACATTGTATTTCTAGCACACAAATATATCCCAAAGAGTGAATTGTTTTTCTTATTTCATTAAATAGACAAGTGTCACCGCATCAGGACGAACATGGTGCCAAATGCTTTCACAAAGAGTCCAAAAAGACAGTTATTTTATATAACTTTATCCTAATGATTTTCATGCAAAACTGTCAATCCTAGCCTTGCCGCTCTCTTATTTCCCTTTTTAATTGAAGACACTCAAAACTAAACATCCCCCCCCCCACCCCCACCCAAAAAAAAATAAAAATAAACTAACACAACTACACATGACACCCAGAAGAAGAGAAATTTACATGAACCTAGAGGGAAAATCCACAGGGGCTGGAAACTACAAGTTAGCCGTGTTAAATTAATATAGTCTCTTGAACCTGACTGCCAAGAGTGACTGTTCTCTCTCTCTCTCTCTCTCTCTCTCTCTACAAAACTTTGCAGGCAGTGCCTCTTATAGTTCCACTACCTTTCCAATATTTCAACCTGCAAAGTTTTATGTTGATTTTGTTTTACACATGGAAAGAGAAAAAACTGTATTGACTTTGAGTTTTATGTGAACTAGACTAGATTTGTCAACGGTATTTGTATTACAAGAGTTACAATATGACTAATTCAAGAAAAGTAACCAAGGTTAAACAAAAAGATGGATTGCATGTTTGCATTGAGCATCTTTGATGAGTTTCAGTGAGATCTTGATAATATGTCTGGGAAAATAAAGATTGAATGGAACTTTGTTCGTTATCCTTTACACACTTTTTTGTATTTCTTCAAATTATGGATGGACAGAGGAAGTATCTTGTAATTCATATTCATTGAATAGGCATGCATTGCTATTTGACACAACCACACACAGATATATTGAGCCTACAAATGAAAAAAGTAATTCTCTATTCCATCAAATTTATAGAATAAACAATAGAATTCATAGAGAAAGGGTTTCATCAACCTAAAATGGGAAAGAGAAAGGCATGAAACCAAATTAAGAAAAACAAAAAAAAACAAAAAAAAAAAAAAAAAAAAAACAAAAAAAAAAAAAAAAAAAAACAAAACAAAACAAAACAAACAAACAAACAAGCTGGATCCTCTACCTGTCAAGGTGAAGGTCTGTGCTCCCCTCACACTTTTTCAGCATACAATAAGGGTTGAGCCCACCTCTAAATGCAAAATAAAATGAATTAGCTATAGGTGGGACCCCCAATGGGTCTCAGCCACCCCTATTGTGAGGTGAAAATTTTAAGCAAAACACAGGCCTCTAACTTGACGGATAGAAAATCCAAACTCACACGACAACTTAGCTTGTCCAATATTAGAGCTTTCAATCTCCACTCTAGTGTATCAACAGCCTATTAATCCCATAATTAGGAGATACAGTTATGGTTGTCACAACAGGGAAATAGGTAGTGGTATATAAGAAGCTTAGATGATCAAAGATTGCTGTGTATCATTCACCATTTCCAATTCAATAACCATGAGGAAGAGCTCCAAGAACATGAAGAACACCCACTTGCTTCTCATCCTCCTTGTCATGGCATTAGGCTTGGCTGCATGGCCATCGACTGTACATGGTGAACTTCATGTGTACATCATCAATGATATACCTCTAACAGACGTTTTCCTCCACTGCAAATCCAAAAACAATGATCTTGGTCAGAAAAAAGTTCTTATGGGAGAAACATACACGTTTGCTTTCAATGAAAATGCATGGGGGACCACCCTCTTTTGGTGCAACTTCGCCTGGTCCCCCGACGGAAAGACCATAGTGCGTAACAACTACAAGGTCTATGATGCTTATATACAGCCCGGAGTGCATCCCCGAGACTTTTTTTACCGGATGAGAACTGATGGGTTATACCTCGGCCATTGGAGAGAAGGAACATATCATAAGGTCAAAGCTTGGTAAATAGCCTTCGCCAAATTAAATGTTTCTTTTCTCATACCAAGGATGTTATTCTGTTGCCCTTTTGTGTTTTTTTTGAAAGAAAGGTCTTTTGTTTTCCGTTTGGAATAACCACTAATAATTCTCTTTGGCTTATAATAATTATATTAAAAAAAAAAAAAAGAGGTTAACTTCTGTTGCTTGTTAAATGTATTCCCCTGGGATCAAAGACGTGGGATGGTTCATGGTGTACAACTATCTATTTTAATAAATATTTTTTGGTCATATGGTTCTTTTTTAAGTTTGAAATATCAGCATTTATTCCCCCTCCTCCCCGGAAATTGCATCAATCCTACGCATTTAATGCGCAGGACTTTCAAGCAAAATTTCAAATCGTTGGATCTGAAATTTCGGTTGAGATTTCGATTAGGTAGCCGAGAGTGGTTTGCTTGACAGTCCTAAGCATTAAATGCGCAAGACTGAAGCAAGGTCCCTCCTCTCCTCCTCCCTCTTTATTGGAAAAAAATTTTTAAAGGGAAAAACAACTGATATAATGGTTATTGTAGTCCTCCTTTGTTGAATCTTGGCTTCGACCCTACTTTCCAATCACATTTTTTGCAGTCTATGGACACTAAAAAAATAGAGCAAATTGCACTGGCACCCCAAAATGGAGGCCTTAAAGCACTGACACCCCCAGTTTATGTTTAAAAAGCACAAAGACCCTAAAATTGGATTTTTGTTGGATATAATTGTCAAATTTATCACTAAAAATAGTTAAATCACTATTTATTTAAAAAATATTTCGATAATAAACAGTGTTTGAAAGGTTTTCAGTGACAAATTTGACAAATATATCCAACAAAAATCAAATTTTGGGGTCTCTGTGCTTTTTAAACATAAAGTGGGGGTGTCAGTGCTTTAAGGCCTCCATTTTGGGGTGCCTGTGCAATTTGCTCAAAAATTTAAGTGTTTTTTTAGTATTACTTTCCATTCTCTATTTGCCTATTTAAAAGAAATGAATATAAGAATTCATTTATGGATAAAAATGAAAAATAGTTTGTTTACTTCCAGATTAAACTATGGAGTGAAAAATAAGTTTTCTATGTCAAAATAAAAGATTGATGAGAATGATATTGAAAAATTTGAGAATAGAGAGATTTAGGATTTGGGAGTGAGAAAATGGAGAAACAATAAGGTCTTAGTTTTCATCAAAAAATTTATGTTTACTATTATACCCTCAATTTGTTTATTTTAATACGGCTACATTTAGAAGTCGGGTACAACATTAAGTATAAGATTAATGTAGGGGAATTTTTTTTTTTAACTATACATTCAGCTGTGTATTAATTTGGCAATTAATACACGTATTTACTAACTCTGGTTGGGATTGGTGGGTTTCTTATTTCTTTTATCCATTAATATGTTTTAAATTAAGTAAAATAAATCTTCCTTAATTTGAGTTCAAGACAGATGAATGCATGGTTTTCTCTTCTTTTGGGTGAAGAAAGGCGGAGGTTTATAGCTGTAAAATCTTCTAATCTGTACAAGATTACATATTGTATACATTCCAACAAATTAATACATGCAAATGTATCCCAAAGAGTAAATCTTTTTACATATTATTCCTTGCAACAAATTGATACACGGAAATGTATCCCAAAGAGTCCATCTTTTTTCTACTTTTTCAATTAAATGGACAGCTCACCACATCACCTAATTGTAGATTGATTCAGGCAAGTGAAAAACTTGTTAGTAAATTAATTTTAGAAAACAAACCTGCTAGAAACTGTGGGAGAGAAGGAGAGAGACGTGAGGAGAGAGAAAGAGAGGGAGAAGACTAGAGAATTTACGTGGTCAGTTGAATTCAACCTATGTCCATGGGAGAGTTTCAGATGTTGTCACTATTATAAAGAGTTGTGTACATGGCTTCCTTATATAGAGATAGAGCCTTGTTCATTAGTGTTTTAGGACTCTTGTAGTTGTGATCTTCTAGATACTGTGAGTTATATTGTTTGGATTTACACGAAGATAGGTGTTTTACTTTTAGATTATATAAAATATTAACTAGGGTTTTGCAGCAATTGTAATCTGCATCGAAATCTTCTTTTGGTTGGCTAGAGTGTTTGTGAGTACCAATTGTAGAGACCTTCTTGGATATAGTGGCTAGTCGATAATATAAGGTAAGGAGAGTATAGATTTTTAAAATGGTAGAGATTTTTTGGTGTCCACTACAATCTTCCCATTTAGATTACATGCATCATTCACTAGTAAGGATGCACGTACAAATGCACATGGGGTTTTACTTCTGAGACTGGTCATTCTGGTAAATCTTTTCTTTATGGTTGTTAAATCGATTTGATATGCGTTTTTTGTCCTAAATCACCAAATATTGGACTATCAATCTGTACTCCCATTGCATTGAAACCGTTGTTGATGTACACAACTTCACCAGTGATGGTCGATGAGATGGTGGTACAATGAAGCAGCAGTGTTCCCAACTTCATCTGCCCGGAATTTATTTAACAAACCATTTAGAGAGTGTAAGTGAGCAAACATAAATAAAATTTCAGAGGGGATGGTAAAATTCTCACTTGCAAAGAGTTTGTTCTATACGGGAGCATTGGCATATGAATATTCAATCATCTTGTCAATGAAACCCTTCCAAGTGTACCTAATGGCAGTGATATAACAAGGCGAAAGAAACAAATCACACATACCATAAATTGTTCATTAAACCTATACTGGACCTTTAGGAGCAAAGCACAAACGAAGATTAAATGCTATGACCTTTTTTCTCTTTCCTAAGTGTGGGGGGTGGGCAGAAGCAAGTATTGAATTCACAAGTATAGTATACAATTGCTTTACCTGTGAATGAACCATCATGGTATTTAAGCATGCAGTAGAGAGCCTTCTATTGTATAATTGAGTGATTGTAAGAAGGATGGTAGTTAGGGAAGGGGTAAAAGTTGTTCGATGGTAGTTAGTGACAACGAACAGCCTGAAATATCCTAAGTCCCTGAGAAAGTACAATGTCAAAGCACAAGGGAAAGAACATAGGATATTTCTGATTTGGGATTATTGTATTCCATAGCAGTAATAGTATTGAGTCTATTTTTTTTTTGTTTTCTTCGACCTAGAAAAGCAAGCACCTGTATGAAGTCAAAATATATCAGCAACCCGTATGTAGCAGCCGTAAATTGATGCAATCATCTGGTCAGTGAGAAGCCAGAAACTTACCTTAGTATCACTCTCCAGTGCAGCTTTTGTTGAACTCATGCCTGCAACATACCTATACACAATATTATTTGGATCATAAAACATCTAACGCTAAGAGGACTCTTCCACATAAAAAGACATGAAGACAAGTAAATAATGCCTGATAACATACCTAGGAATGATCCATTCAGAAGCAATGTATGTGAGAGAAATTGAGGCAGCACCTGGATAGTTGCACAAAATAATGAGTTATAGCATAAAAATTTACTATTGCAAAATAGTACTTGATACGAAAGGAACCATAGAGAGGGTGTATCTGTGTGGCTGTGACAAAGAGATAGAGAGAGAGAGAGAGAGAGAGAGAGAGAGAGAGAGAGAGAGAGAGGGGGGGGGGGTGGATGAGCAAAGAAACAAATGAGTAAGTCGATGCAAAGATAGCAACAAGATATCCTTTCCTGGAGGTCTCCAGCAGGGGTTTACTCAGCTACACAAAAGATGTTCACTCCTTAGATACCAAACTTTGATTGTGAAATAGAAATACAACATAAATGAGGAGGAGTACCTTAGGTTCATTCACAAGTGAGTGCATAAGGATGTCAATACTACCAAAATCCTGTCTCAGTGAGTCGACAAGTTCCTGTGAAATTTTTGTAATGACTATGAGATGAATTTGTTATAGTAAAGATTAAAAGTGTTTTATACAGGGGAACTATGATTTTAACTATGTAGACAACAAAGCTCATCATGACACATAGAGCTAGTAAAAGATATCACATGCAGTAAAGGCTAGTCAAGATTGAAACTATTTCGTGCGTGGCAAGTATGATATATTTTGTGTTTGTAAGGCACCTGAGTTTCTGCAGTTTGGTTTGAGAGAAATGTAGTCTATGAGCAGTAGGATGGGTCTAAAGAATTGAAAGCAGGATGACAACGTGTTGCAAACGATTCTTACTAGTCATGATTGCTACAAATCCCTCTTTCTGAAATGCGGTCCTTGTATTAGCATAACATGCTTTTGAACAGAAACTTTCTATGCTTTTCAATGGATAAATTCATATTGTTTTCCATCTAGAGCTGATTAATATAAGTCAATACACATAGACGAATAGACTGTTGAGCTTACATTAATAAGCACAAAGTTGTGGAACAGATAAGACTTTTATTAAGGAGATAACACAAGACTCTGGTAGGTAGCAAATGAATGGTTCTCAAATGTCTGCCATAAGTTTTGCTCTGCATTAGAAGGAAAATGAGGTAACTTACCTGTACAGTCCATTTAGAAGATCCTGAGTATCCCTTATTTGCTTTTACTTGCACAATAACACATGACACCACCTTAAAACACCAAAAAAATTCATTTCAAATATTTAGCATTGTAAGTATAAAATCAATCATCATATTTACGTTTTAAGGAACATCTTTAGTGCTATCAAAAACCGCATCCAATGGGTAAACTTTCTTAATCTCCATCAGAGAACCATCTGGTGATTTGAAATGTCAAATTCTATAACACATGAGGCAATGATGATATATATCAAACATTTTAAGGGTGAATGTTGAATGATAAATGTTAAGTAGAGAATCTTACTAGCGTGATTCATCAAACTTCCGACGTCTTAGACTGATCTCGAAAATGTTCTGTGCCTGCATAAGGATAGGGAACCTTGCAGGGGGTAAAAAATTTGCAAAGGGCTAAAAAACCTCGGGAAATGCATAACAACAACTATGGAAGGAGGGTTATTTAACATAAAGGTACCCATGTACCAACAAAGATTTCGTCACCTACTGCAAGAAGAGATTTTGCAAATTCCCAACCATATCCATTGTCATCAGCTATTCTAGGTAAAAATTCTCTCTTACCTTTAGATTTTAAACAAATTAGACAATAAAAAAGATTTGATTGTATCTTTATAAATTAGACAAATTAGAAAATATATTTACAAATGATTGTAATTTATCTTTGTTCATTCACAGGATTCACGTTGTGTGTCCTCCATTTTCTGCAATGAAGTTTTGATGTAAGTGAGTATGTATGTAAACGATGAGAGATATATGTTTATTTGAAGGTAATGAAATCGATGTATTTAAGTTAGTTACCTTATTTGTAGTATTATGTTTCTTCTTTTCAATTAGCCGATGTTGATTGGTTTGTTATCATTTAAAGAATATTTTGATGAATGGCATGAGTAAATTTAAGTATATTTGTAGTACTGTATGTAAATTGAAGTGTTTGTATTACCTTTGAATGAGAACTTCTTAGACCACTTTCTTTGTGTATTCTTGAATTTTGGTTGGTTTCTTAGTATTTTTGATCCATACTTTTGTAGTTGACATTGAGATTCCACTTGATAATGCAACGTATAATTGTCCATGTGAGAATACTGGTTCTAGAAGATAGATACCGACTTTTGGTATTATTTGACCCTGTGACTTGTTAATCGTCATTGCAAAGCTTAGCCGAATTGGAAACTGCTCTCTTTTTAGACGAAAATGATATCCTTCATTCTCTGCTGGGCATAATGGTATTATTGGTATTGGAACCAAATGTCCTCTAAACTGACCAACTGCAATTTTAGCTAGAATGACATTCTTTTGAAATTGTCGACAAACCAATCTTGTTCCATTGCATTCTCCTTGTGCAGGATTTAAGCTTCTTAGGAGCATCACAGGGCTTTTTTTTTTAATATCAATTGATGAGGTGATAATCCATTTGGTGCCAAAGAGCTGAGAAATTCCTCGGGGTATTGTGTGTCTACATCATCTGTTATTGAATCATAGCTATAGTATGTAAGACGTGCTCCTGGGAATCAATCAATCATTATCTCATTTATATTGTCAACTATTTCATTATTTGTTGCTAAAATTGCTCTAATCATGGATCTCCTCTCGCTGAATGAACATGTTGTTGTTCTGGAAAAATTTCATTGATTAATTGTTCTTTTCCTGTCTTTTCGTTTTCAATTCCAATAAACATTTCCTCTGGTATTTTTATCATATCATCATCTTCTGTGAGTTCTTCTCCATTTCCAACTCTTAATAAGTATGCACTAAATGATGGATCATTGATGGCCCTCATATTTGTTGTGAGCTATATTTTTTCATGGTTGGCCATAAGTATGATTTCACCAAACTAGATTCCATTGTTTGGGTTCTTGTTCCCCGAGGTACAATAGGTAATACTTGTCTAAAGTCTCCCCCAAAGATGAAAACTTTACCTTCGAATGGTGTTTTACCTATTATATCTTGAAATGTCCTGTCAACTACCTTAATTGCTTGCCTTTTAGCCATTGGTGCTGTGACACTTTGTTTGGAGAAATTGCAGATACTTGAATCTTCAATGTTAATTGGAATTTTGAGCCAATGTGGAGTTGTTCTAGTGGTTGAAATCAACACCTTTTAGTGAAAAGGTCGTGGGTTCGACTTTCGCTGAGGCATATTAATATCCCCATCCCTCAGCTTAATAAGGCCTTTTTTTTACCAAAAAAAATAAAAAATTGGAATTTTGAATCTTGAATGAGCTGTTCTCCCTCCTAGCAATATTGAAGCGGCAACTTCAAATGCTGCTATTGCAATTGCAATTTGATTTTCTGTTCTTATTTTTGCCAGTATTGCCTTGTATAGAAATGTTTTCCCGGTTACTCCTGGTCCATCAATGAAGAATGTGGCACCTGTGTTGGCTTTAATTGCTTCTAGAATCTTGTCATATGCCTTTTTTGTTCTGCATTCATTATAGATGGTGCTTCATAATCTTCATTCGGTATTTGGATTGCATATTCATCTTAAATTTCCTTAAGATGATTTACAGCTGTTTCATTCATTTGTCCATCAAGCTCTCGTAGGTCATATTAGTCTATGCTATGGCCCATTGACTGTAAGAAGTTATAAACACTTTATAATGTTTCATTAGTTTTTTCTCTTATGCATGCATTTGTTTTTGTGAAGTCTTCAGATAAGTCTTCAGAATGTTCTTCCCATAGCTTTTGAACATCTGTTGATTCACAAAAGACCAATATTATTGCAAAAAATATTTAGAGCATTATTGGCATGTTGAATAATGCCCCATCTCTTAAGCATTCAGAGATTGCGTTCTCACTTTTGAATATCCTTCTTGCTGCTTATTGAAAAGTGTTGCATTGTTCTCCATTTACATACATAAGATTCTCAAATGATGTTGTTCCTTTGATGTTATTTAGTAATAGTCTCAAATAGAATCGTTCTCCTTTAGTTGGGTTTGCTAAGTTGATTTGTCCAATTGCCTCCTTATTTTTCTTCTTGTCCATCATTTTCCTTGATTGTTCCACACAAATTTCTCTGAGAATTCTTTGTATAAATAATTCTTGGCATCTTCACATGATGTGTTCATTCTGAAATATTTAGTCAACATTGTTCTTGTGGTGTTATTAGAATGAATCACATTTGTTAGATCTCTATTCTTCCAAAACCAAACGAGTTGTTTGTTTGGTAGATGCAAGTGAAGGTTTTATGATATAAGGGAACATCTCATTTAAATTGTATTCGAAGATTCTCTACATTGCTTCTTGTGCTGATGCCCACCTTGCATCTCGATATTGTTTTATTTCATCCATCAAATATTCTTGAGTGTTATATGCCAATGAAATTATAACACAGTTATGCCCTTTATAGACATACTTATAGTGTCACATCCTCCCAGCCGGTACCCTAACTGGCATACTCGAGAGTGTGATCCACAGCCCCGAAGATCAAGTATCGAGGAAATAATCCTCCTACATATATAATAACATAATCATAAACAGGAAATAATCAAGGTTTAATATTATAAACAAGGTTCAAAACAAGAAATGAATAAACAATAAAATTAGAGTGCAGAAAATGATACCAGATATCCAAAGATATCAAAAGAAGTAGAGAGAGGCGGAAACTCACTCCACAAATAACGGAATGCAGTATGTAAGTCTAAAAGAAATAACAACTAAATCAAAGGAACTAAGAAAGATAGCTAAACGTAAGAGTTTTCTATCCTATAGATGACCTCTTCAAAATAGTGGACTTCATCAATCCATTTGAGACGTTCCACCTCCATGTTGCCTTTAATCGTGGTACGCAACTTGATCAACTGAGGGATCATCAGAGTAATCTTGATTGTCGCCAACACCTTGCGTGTAGTACGCTTCATCGGCTTGCGCTTCATCGTACTGTTCGTCATAGTAATCAGTACCTGTAGAATAGTCTAACAAAACAATGTACAAAAGGAATGAGTTTCGAAGAAACTCAGTAAGGTAGTTAATCCATAACAACATAAATAACATGAAAGCAAACCATAAAAAGATGCAATGTAATATGAAACAAATAATGTATGTATGCATCTAAACTCTATGTATGCTGGTCTCTATTGGCAAACATGCTTTAAGTCATAGCACCGTACTTCTTTAGGTAGGTCACGCATACGGCTCCTGTTGGTAGTGGGTCTGGCATCCCTCGGGACAAACCATGGTTGGGGGTTAAGTCAACACTCTCTCACATAACCATTTGGTATAAGTACCGGCGCATGTCAGGGTAAAGCCTAACCCAATGCAAGTCTTCTACTCAGTTACATTAACTCAGGTCCAGACACCTCCATTCTTCACCCCGGGCAATCCTTTCCGGTATCCTTTCCACTAGAGTCCTAATAGTTCCGGACTACGGACTCATCAACCCTATTGGTTATCCACATATGGTAAACGGGAAGCTCTCATGTCCTCTCACGGATATAACTTTTGGACCCTTTTGGTTGATGTTTTAGTGTTGTAACCCAAGCCCTTGGACATTGACGATGATGCCCCTCACTTGAGAGCATTGTCAGTGTTAGTTTTGAATCTGCGCACCGAAGAGGGGTGAATTAGTTAAAATACCAAATGAACTCCTTGCTCAATCCGAATATATTTCCTGAAACTGGACTTCTTGATGGACTTGTAGGAGAAAACCCCACTCAAATTGACCCCATATAGCCCTCCAAATCCCTGTCCGAAGTTGCTGAACTATGTCTGGCAAATCCTGCTTGCGCATCGAAGAAGGTGGGCTTATTTGGTTGACCTAATGACATCACATGCTTGATACAAATTTATTTCTGGAAACTAGACTTCTTGATTGACTTGTAGGAGAAAACCTCACTCAATTTGACCTTGTATAGCCCTCCGAATCCCTGTTCGAAGTTGCTGAACTATTTATGGATTTTCTGCTGAAACCTATTACCTGTTTTGGTCGATCCTTTTGGTCGATGCCATCAACCAAAACCAACAACCAAAGTTACCCAGAATCGAGAAAAAGATGCTTTTTGGATATTCCTTCATCTATTTAAGTGAAACCTCGAACCTAGAACGATATTTTACTCATTTCAACACCTGAGAACGTGGGAAGGCTCCTCTTTGGCTTGGGTGATGATAATCTACAATAATCATTGTCTATTTTCTCCAACTATCATCTTCCAAGGTATGATTCCTTCTCTTGCTCTCTATCCTACCCACTTCTCTTCTTCTTTTTACTGATGAGACCATGGCCAAGGTGCTGCAACCTTGCAAACACCTTGCCATGAATGTCTCTTCCCATAATACTTGTTTTTCCTTCATTCTTGCTATACCTCACTTGCATCTTGATCCTTACATATACATTACCATGATTCCTTGCTTAACAACTTGATTTCTTATACTAAACTGAGATGTGGAGTATGATTAGTCTAATCTCTGGCTTGCAAATGATTGTAATCATGTTCCTAACCTATTCCCCAACTAATTCTCTAGCTTCCCTTTCAATTACATCAATTTCTCATGAATGCTAGGATTCTTGTCTTTAGAACATAGAACCTCAATTTGGGGGTTTTCATTTGGACCATTGGATTGTGATAATACTTGCTAGGTAGTGTTCTTACATTGTTATTAATCATCCCTCCAAGTTTCGGATCTATCCGAACCCCGGAAGACCCATTTAGGACCAAAATCCACAAAATCCACTATTCTGTCCCGAAGACAATTTTGGTCGATCCTTTTGGTCGATACCATCGACCAAGACCATTGACCAAACTTGTTGCTGACAGCAACCTTGGCCAGTTTTGATCCAATTGACATCCGATCTTCCCGACTTCTTCTCTAACTTATTATTGATGTTTGTTTAGGGTCTTAACAATTCTTTTGGACCAATTCTTGGTATTCTCAATTCATCATCAACTCAACCTAAGGTAAGGATGGTTATCTCCATAAACATATAGATCATCAACTTATGATTCATGTTCTTATTTATGAATAGAATCTCTTGATTACTTTTAATCTTTATAAGACTGTTATATATGTGTTAGAACAGTAGTATTGAAATCTTTATACTCTTGTCATGCTACATTACTATTCTTGTTTACTTATGTCTATGATGATTCATTTCAATATCATGATTTAACTTGTATTATGAAGATGTATTGGATGCATGAGAAGTGCTGAACTTGAATATGTGATTGCCTACGTATAACTTGGGATTGGGGAGTGTCCTATTGAAGCTTCTGTCCTTGGGCACCGGAGGGAATAGTATGGGATGTTCTCCGAAGGTGCCTATCGACTCTTTCCCGGGTTATTGGATGACATACATAGGACTGTCTAGTTGTTTGGCTAGGATGTCCCTATCGTATCAGACCCGAATCAAAAGGGCATTGAGACCGAACGACCCGTGGTAGCAGTGGGGATTTGTGGGCACTCAAGATCGGTAACCAACCCGTGAGAGGTCATAAATCTCATTGTGGGAGCCATTTATTGGTAGGGTTGCAAATGGATAGACTTGGGCTCACGGGAGCTCAAGACCGGTAACCAACCCGTGAGAGGACATGAGAGCTTCCCGTTTACTATTTGTGGATGACCAATAAGGTTGATGAGTCCGTAATCCGGGATTACGCTGACTCTAGTGTGAAGGATACCGGAAAGGATCGCCGGGGGCGAGGAATGGACGTATCTGGATCTGAGATGATATGACTGAGTAGATGACATGCACTGGGCTAGGCTTTACTGTGACATGCGCCAGTACTTATACCAAATGGTGATGTGAGAGAGCGGTGACCGATCCCTTTACCATGGTTTTTGAGATGACTTTACCGATATTCCCCTGGCAATCCCAAGATATGGAATGGGAGAGTGACAGACGACCCAAAGAAGTATGGTGCTATGACTTAAAGCATGTCTACCTTAGAGACCAGCATTCATAGAGTTAGAACCATACTTGCATCATGTGTTCCATATCATATTGCATCATATTATGGCTTGTATCATATGGTTTATATTTTATGGAATGACTACCTTGCTGAGTTCTTTTGAACTCACTCCTTTTTGCAACATATTTTGTTAGACTTTTCTATAGGTACTACCACTATTGACTATGGAAGTCAACCCTCTGGAGGCCGAGTTGAAGACTTGTATCATACTGGTGGCGATGAACCAGTTGATAAAGACGAGTAGACCGAGATCGGGACTTGTTTGTAGCAGTTTAGTTTTATATTTGTGTGTTAGGGATGGGATGTCGCCACTCGCCTCATTCCCTTTTTAACCTTTGTTTTTGAATTGTCGGGACTATAGCTTAGTTGTTTCACTTGTTATTTGGTGAATCGGTTGTAACCTTTACTTTTAGTCATTTCATCTTCCGCTAATATTATAGGACGAGTTTCCTCCCTCCTTTTCACACTTGATTGTTTATTCTAATGAAATCCTTTCCACACTCTGATGTTATTTGTGAATCCTTCTCAGGTACTTTCTCGACTTTTATTATTAAATTATTTGGATACAAGGTATTGTTCTTGCTTTTGATTATATTATTGTGCTAAGTGACTATGATCGTTCCAAAACTTGATCGGCGGGACTGTAATTCACTCCCAGGGTAATTCAGATAGGGTACCCCTTGGTGGATTTAGGGCGGAATGTGACACGGTAATCAATGCACATATGCATACTACCATCCTTCCTCTTGACAAACAAGACCTTAGCTCCCCAAGGTGACACACTAGGTTGTACGAAACCTCTATCAATGAGCTCATTCAACTGGTTTTGTAACTCCTTCAGCTCAGTAGGAGCCATCCTATACGGAGCCTTAGATACCAGAGTGGCACCAGGGATGAGATCAATAGAAAACTCAACATCCCTATCTGGAGGCACTCCCGATAGATCATCAGGGAAGACATCGACAAAGTCACAGACAATTTTGACTTCGTCAATTCTTTTCTCCACTTTACTCTTGCCTTCAGATGAAGCATCATCTACTAGGGCATAGATTTGCATCAGTGCGGATAGTATCCTCCTACATACTCTTCTTTCCTCACCTTGAAATTCGAAAACCGAACTTCCACGAGCATGGAACTGGATCTTCCTTGAGGAACAAAGAAACACAGCTTTGTGGGTTGTCAACTAGTCAATTCCCAAAATGACATCAAAGTCCTTCATATCAAGAAGTACCAAATTGGCTTCCAAGTTCTTCTCACCAATCAACACAAGACATTTAACTAACCCTTTATCTAGTTTCACAACAGGACCAATAGGTGTACTAATCAATAAACAACTAGACGATTAGGTCAGTCTTCTTGATAAATGCAAATGATATGAACGAATGAGATGCACCCATATCAAATAAAAAAAATGCAGGAATAGAAGCGACTAACAATGTACCTGTAATCACATCATGGCTTGGATCCTATTCAGTACTGGAGATAGTGAACACTCTACCAGAGGGAGGAGCAGGGGTACTCTTCACCACTGGGGCAGGCTGCTGGACAGGCTTCTTGGGACATTCACGAGCAAAATGACCAGGTTGTTTACAGTAGAAGCAAACAAGATTGCTAAATCCTACTGAAGTAGCCGCAACAGGGGGCTTCTAAACCAATGGCCTTGGATTCGCATTCACAGGCCTAGCACTTGCATTCACTGGTTGTCGATTCCCGCCATACTGCCTAAATTGCCGGGGCTGCTGAACACTAGGGTTCTGACCTACACTCCTAGGCTAAAAAGCAGGAGTGGGATAGGGTGTAGGTCTCACAAAATGCCGATCATTACGATCCACCAATCCAGGGTTCCTAGACTGCCAGGGCCTTTGCACACGAGCATTCTCCTTCTCAGTTTCTTCCAACTTCTTCGAGTTCTGCACCACTTGAGCATAGCTCACTATAGGTTGGACAGTGAGGTAATCTTTAATGGCGGGCGCAGTCCTTTAAAGAGTTTCTTCGCTTCGGCAAGATCAATCTTCAGAGAACCAGGAGCAAAGAAATGAAGCTCCTCGAATTTCTGTTGGTATTCCAACACAGACAAAGATCCTTGCGCGAGAACCATAAACTCAGTTTCTTTCGCATCCTTCACCGCCTCAAGTTACAACACCTGCATGCAAACCTTCCAAAACAGGCCGAGTAGAGGTCCACCAAGCGTCAGCTTCATGTTGCAGCTTCTGTTCAGCGAACAAAATCTTCTGAGCTTCCGTACATTGCAAATGATGAAAAGCCTTCTCCAACTCACGAACCCAGTTGTTCGGAAACAAGAGGTCCTTGGTAACACCAGTAAAGCTGGGCACTTGCATCTTTAGAAAACTCTCCATCAGAAGAGTATGAGGAGTTCCAGCAAGACCTCCCGCATTCGGGGCTACAGCATGAAGATTTCCATTAACACCTGCACGAGTCTCATTATGCGAGTCATGAAACCCATCATCATCTGGTTGAACCGGGCTACTTGGTTGCTCTTTTCCCATGATATTGGCAATATCACGAAAGCTTCCAACATTCGGGGCATTGGGTATGTCATGGGTACCCCGATCACCAGATTTGGTATGCTGATCATGACCATCTTCAGGTATCTCACCACGACCATGACCAATAGATTCCCCACATCCACTTCTATGAGTAACCATTCTGCAAAAACTGAGAACATCAAAATACCGAATTTCGAAGTTTTAACATAATTCACAAGTCCAAATGATTTGAAAACTTAGATCATGCTTAAATACATCCATTTAGTCATATTTCCATTAACACCTGCACGAGTCTCATTATGCAGAGTCATGAAACCCATCATCATCTGGTTGAACTGGGCTGCTTGCTGCTGCATCATATGTCCCATGATATTGGCAATATCACGAAAGCTTCCAACATTCGGGGCATTGGGTATGTCATGGGTACCCTGATCACAAGTATTGGTATGCTGATCATGACCATCTTCAGGTATCTCACCACGACCATGACCAATAGATTCCCCACATCCACTTCTCAGAGTAACCATTCTGCAAAAACTGAGAACATCAAAATACCGAATTTCGAAGTTTTAACATAATTCACAAGTCCAAATGATTTGAAAACTTAAATCATGCTTAAATACATCCATTTAGTCATCCAACAACAATCCATAGGACAAAAATCACATTTTCCAAAAATCCAACAAAAAATGAGTTCACTGGGTCCATTGGTCGATTGATTGGTCGACTGCCCAGTCGACCAATCAAGACAGCATACGAAAATTCGCATTATAAGCCTTATTTTCACATTCCAACTTCATTTTATCTTCTTCAAAAAGTGAGAGAGTTCAGGGGAAAGACTCCAAAGGTTCTTCCAAGTGTTCTAAGAGTGATTTGGTGCTTCAACAACAACACCACAACCTACATTCATCTCACACAAGGTAAATCTCTCATTCATTCTTTCATTCACATCTTCTCATGCTTGCATTTCAACAAAATCATGTTTTACTTGTATCCAATGTTAGAAATCATGCTTAGGAATACTTAGAAACATATTCCCTAGGTTCTAAACACAATGTCATGCATAGACAACAAGTTCTAACACCTTCTTGCACTTCTCGCAATGTTTTCGTACCGAAATCGTTAACTTTAGAAAAATTTCGTTTTCTCACAAACCGCTTGGAGTTTTTGCACGAAATCAAATGCTACATGCTCAAAATGATATTGTGAATATGTCCATATAGTTTGATTTAACCAATTTCAACTTTTCAAAAATCCAATTTTGACCTAGAATGCAAAAATCCTCAAATTCTTCTTGCTGAATTTTCCACTTTAGACTGAGATTTTGATCGATTTTCTTCAAATAAACTTTATAGACATGAAATTCCAAGTATCACGCACATGCTAGTATCTTCAAATCAAAATTTCCCCAAATTTGAAATTTTCCAAAAAATTACGAAATTACCCTTTTGGCCGAAATCTTGAAATAGTATTAACAACAATGTCTTTTGCTTCTTCTACAAACATTCACTATGCCGAGGGGTGTATGAGGACGAGGTCAGGGTCGTATGGTAGGGACACTCAGAGGCAAAGGTCAGGTTCCTTCAGAGCCTAGACAGGTAGTCCGGAGGCCAGATAGATTTGACACTCCACAGGCCGAGTTCTTATACGAAGCCTACTACAGTTACTGTAGCATCGAGCTGGGACGTCTACTACACCTTCGTCAGCTCAGGGTCTTCAGGATTCAGTAGAAGTTCGACACTTTGCAGTGGACACATCTTTTCACAGAGGATCTGCCGATATATCCAGAGCTAGTGAGGTTGTTCTTCAGCAACCTTACCTATACTGAGGAGGCTAGGGGTCCAGGACATCCACTTCGGCTTGTCCTCAGGAGCAGGGTCCTTCAGACACAGATTCGCTTATCCACTAGGTCACTGGCTGAGATCTTGCGGGTCCCTCATTACCCAGATCAGTGCGTATGGATACCTGCAGGGGCAGACATAGACAGCTACTTGATGCCATATGAGCTGCGCGAGATATGCTCCACACTGTGGGATAGTCGCCGATGCTTCACTCCGTGGACCAGCGGAAGGATGACAGATTCTGCGAGGATTATCGATCGCATCGTCGGCCGAAACATCATGCCAAAGGCTGGACATCACCATCGGGTCACAGTGATGGAAGCCTTAGTCATCTACCGCATCTGCATGGGCTTCAAGATCGACCTTTCCTACATCATTCAGCAGGTCATGCTGGATCTAGTTCTGCAGCCTAGCATGTGGAACCTTTGCCATGGGAGGCTACTGACTTTGATCTTCAGGCATTTCGGGGTGAGTTTCGAGGATACACCAGTGGACACTAGTTCACGAGGATATATTATCGGGACTCGGACCATTCGTCAGATGAGGCTGCAATAGACTGTGAGATCTCCTGGTCCAGAGGGTGAGGAGGATGATGAGACAAAGGATGAGGAGCAGGAGTCAGAGGATGGAGAGGAGGATGTCGGTCCAGATATTGATGATCAGGCCGGAGATGATACAGAGATGCACGAGGCTATGCCGGAGCATCACGAGTTTCCTTCCTTGCACTTTGAGACAGGTGGCCCTTCTCATGCAGCTCCAGAGACTTCAGATCTCAGTGCACAGATGAGATCGATGACTTCCATCCTGGAGAGGATGGAGGTCAGATAGGAGCAGATGTATGAGAGGATGGAGTCACGACAGGACAGGATAGAGTATCAGGTGACTCAGCTATCAGAGGACTTCAGAGCTTATAGAGATCAGAGGAGATCACCTAGATAGACTGTACTTAGGATTTCCTTTTATATTTTTCTGATGTAATCGTTGTAAAACTCTTAATATTAATGAAGTTCACTTTGTTTCACTTTATTATTGTGTATTATGCACTTTTCTTGTATTGCATTAAGTGACAATTGTTTAAGTATAATTATTATGCATTATTCAGAAGTATTCAGTTATGCTTCATTATACAGTTTCTAATCCAAGTGTTCTATTATTCATATCTAAGAGTAGATGAGTCATTTCTGGATCTATGACTCAGGAATGTTCTGTTACTGTTTTCTGTGGTTAGGATTTCCTTGAACTTTGGGCTCTGATACCAATCTATCATATCCTCCCAGCCGATACCCTAACTGGCATACCCGAGAGTGTGATCCACAGCATCGAAGATCAAGTATCGAGGAAATCATCCTCCCACATATACAATAACATAATCATAAACAGGAAATAATCAAGGTTTAATATTATAAACAAGGTTCAAAACAAGAAATGAATAAACAATAAAATCAGAGTGCGGAAAATGATACAAGATATTCAAAGCTATCAAAAGAAGTAGAGAGAGGCGGAAACTCACTCCACAAATACAATGGAACGCAGTATGTAATTCTAAAAGAAATAACAACTAAATCAAAGGAACTAAGAAAGATAGCTAAACATAAGAGTTTTCTATCCTATAGATGACATCTTCAAAATAGTGGACGTCATCAATCCATTTGAGACGTTCCACCTCCACGTTGCCTTTAATCGTGGTACGCAACTTGATCAACTGAGGGATCATCAGAGTAATCTTGATTGTTGCCAACACCTTGCATGTAGTACACTTCATCGGCTTGCGCTTCATCGTCCTGTTCGTCATAGTAATCAGTACATGTAGAATAGTCTAACAAAGCAATGTACAAAAGGAATGAGTTTCGAAGAAACTCAGTAAGGTAGTTAATCCATAACAACATAAATAACATGAAAGCAAACCATAAAAAGATGCAATGCAATATGAAACAAATAATGTATGAATGCATCTAAACTCTATGTATGCTGGTCTCTATTGGCAGACATGCTTTAAGTCATAGCACCGTACTTCTTTAGGTAGGTCACGCATACGGCTCCTATTGGTAGTGGGTCTGGCATCCCTCGGGACAAACCATGGTTGGGGGTTAAGTCAACACTCTCTCACATAACCATTTGGTATAAGTACCGGCGCATGTCAGGGTAAAGCCTAGCCCAATGCAAGTCTTCGACTCAATTACATCAACTCAGGTCCAGATACCTCCATTCTTCACCCCGGGCGATCCTTTCCAGTAACCTTTCCACTAGAGTCCTAATAGTCCTGAACTACGGACTCATCAACCCTATTGGTTATCCACATATGGTAAACGGGAAGCTCTCATGTCCTCTCACGGATATAACTCACCGGTCTTAAGCGCCCATGAGCCCAAGTCTAGCTATATGCAACCCTCCAATAAATGGCCCCCACAATGTGATTCCCGTCCTCTCACGGGTTGGTTACCGGTCTTGAGCGCCCGTGAATCCCCATTGCTGCCACGGGTCGTTCGGTCTCAATATCCTTCTAATTTGGGTCTGATATAACGGGGACATCCTTGCCAAACACTGCTAGACAACCCTAGGTATGACAATCAATAATTCAAGAAAGCGTCAATGGACAACCCCGGAAACATCCCATACTATTTCCGATAATGTCCAAGGATAGAAGTGTCAAAAGGACACCTCTCAATCCCAAATCATACCTAATCAGACAAAATCTCAAATCAGACATGACATACACAGTCAACAGTTCATCATATACAAAAGAGAATATAAAGTCATGATCTAATCATTAACAACATGATAATAACCAATTCATATAAGTATGAATAATGAAAAAGATTACATAAACAAGTGCTATTGTTCTCATAGTAGTACATCAGAAATAAAAGTATACAAACAGTAATTAAACTCATAGTTTCATAAAGATAGAAACCAAGGAGTATGTGATCTATGTAGTTAAGGAGATAAAAGTCCTTACCTTCTAACTAGTATAGGAACTTGGGGAATCAAGTAAGACCTTGACTAAACCTGAGAAAAGAGTCTTAAACAAGTGTATACAACCTGTTAGGAAAGATACATAGAAGGAAAGATCTTAAATCAATCAAAACAGACCAAGAATGGGGTTGCTGTACCCATTGGTCGATTGAATGGTCTACTGCCTCAGTCGACCAACAGAGACAGTAGCCTTCAAGAATCAAAAATTTTAGAATATGAATCTGAATTTGGTGGTTCAAAAGGGTACAAAATAAGGCTGAAACTTCAATGGAAGCATCCAAGTCTATAGAGGACATCAAACCATTAATCAAAACAAGTTTCCAAGTTACAACTTAGGAACCAGAAAGGTTAACCTAATTAGGTTAAACATAGATCATGAAGGGAATATAGTATGGATCAAGGATAATGAACTAGAGGATGATAGGTTATGATTCTAGTAAAGAAAACACACTGATTGGCTGTTAACAGGGTCAATAACATATATCCATGAAATTAGGGTTTCACCCTTTTTGGCTCCCATGAAAAAGGTTGAGATCACAGGAGGGAGGGAATTAATGATTTCCCATAACAACAAGAAAAACTAAAGAATATTAAATTTAGATCAACCTAAACATTATCCATGAGGTTTCCCTCACATGGGAGGTTACCGAAAGGTTTCCAGAATAATCATACAAGGGTTAGGGTTTCAAGAAATAATTGGCTAGGGTTTCAAGAATCTAACTAGTTAAGGTTGAGATTATGACGATGATCATAGATCTCAAGGAATCGAATGAGATCATGGAATAGATGGTTGCAAGAATGCAGCATCTTCTTCCTGATCTCATCCAAGAACAGAATAAAGAAAAGAAAATCAGAGATAGAGAAGAGAAGAGATCAAACACATACCTTTGATGTAGGAGGATGAAGATTACTTCAGTTCTTGCGAGATATCAACCAAGGATGCAAGGGAATTGATTAGAATAGGGTTCTAACTCGTTCCAGAGGCTTAGGAGGCAAATGAGACAGAGTATTCCAGAGACTAAACTTAAATAGAGTAGCCACGACCTAATTTTCAAAAACAGAATCAATAGGTCGATTGATTGGTCAACTGGTCCAGGTGACCAATGAGTCGACCAATCAAAACAGCAACTTCAAAACAGGGAATTGAAGGCTCAGATCAAGTCCAAACATCAAGGGGTTTTGCACACACCTAAAGTGACATACCTAGTAGGTAGAAATGCCTTCGAACCAATACAGAGAGCACTCCAAGTCCATCAACTAATCCAATCTTCATCAGGGTGCAATTTCCATAAATGGAACACTGACATCCACACTCAAGGATTCCAATCCAGCCATCAAGTCTTCTACTGAAATGGCCCAAAGATGACTTCTTGCCTTACTTCGGGTTGCTGGACCTATAAACAACAGGGTTTCCGGGTTAGGGTTAGGGCTGGGTTTCACATATAGAGATATTTAACTGCTTTCAACCCAGAGCATATCTCAACATTTATGTGGCAATCATATCTTATTAGGAGATATGGGTCGTACCTATCTAAATCCAACAGATGTTTCCTTATCATGAGTTGTCTTCTGTTATTCCTTCTCCTGTAAATTGGGTATGAATCTTGTCCTTGTATTGTTTTGTCATTGTAACATTTTGGGTAACGATTCTTACAAACCTTGTTCCTCATGCAAACATTATGTCCATTAAGTTCTCCGCAAGGTCCATGCATCATATGCTTGATAACCTTCTCATATAGTTGTTGTTTTTCTGCATTTGGAATTTTTGCACAAACATATTTGTCAAAAATATCTAGATTTGTGATTTTATTTTCCTTTCGGAAAATAACTAACATGTGTGCATGTGGTAGTCCCCCTTTTTTGGAATTCAATGACTTATACGTATGCACAAACTTTGCTAAGTATTGATTTCTTAAAGAGCTGCTCTTTTAGGTCGCGCAGCTTCACTCTGAAAATCCTTGCAGTAAGATTTGGCCTATCTTGTGGAACTTGTCCTCCTTGCAATTCATCTTAATCTCAATCCTCTCGGGATTATAAGTCATAGTGATGAATAAATCTAGTTTACCATATTTTTGGACCAAAGCTAGTGCATCAAGATATTGTTTTCGCATGTCTTTGGATCCTCCAGTAAATGAAGCAGGCAGGACCATTTTCTTCCCCACCTGATTTCTCCTTGTTTCTCTAGTTGTATGCTATCAACAATTACTTGGTGCAATTCAGCTCGAATGTTTGATTGTCTGGAGCGGAAGAAATCTAACATTTGAGCCTCAATTTTGTTGTACATGTCTACTACAAATTGCTTCTAGAGTGTAATAGCATTGATTTTTCATCAACTCTAATTTGTAACTTGTAGCAATAATATAATCTCTCTCTCTCTCTCTCTCTCTCTCTCTCTCTCTCTCTCTCTCTCTCTCTATCTATATATATATATATATATATATATATATATATATATATATATATATATATATATATATATATATATATATACATATATATATTTTGCTCTCATCAAAACTTGTAGGTAAAAAAGTTTGTAATTTTGTTTTGCAATAGAATATAAATTTTGTGATTGTATTTTTTTCTTCAATTATATTACCTTGATCATCTTGTCCTTAACTTTGAAAAAGTGTTTCCTCCTTTGAATTAATTGGAGTTGAAATTGATGTTGGTGCATTTTTTTTTTTAGTGTTTCGATGCCAACCAACTTCACCATTTGGGTATAACAATGGATATTACAGTGCATCATAGTATCCGTAGTAATGCTTCACTGTATGCTTTTTCCATGAATTTCCTTGGATTACTATGTCACATCTTTCTTTCATGTTTGGATTGTTTCCTTCAATCCATATGCATGCTACTTGATCAACTATAGGCTTGTTATACACTCTTTGGTCCAGATTGATGTCACTCTTAAGTACTATTTCACTAGACTCTAGAGAACCAACATCGTTCAAGCTTCTGAAGAATCTTGCATATGGATTATTCGAAAGAATTTCCATTATTTTCAACACTGTTGGCTCTTTTAATTTCATGTTTTGAAGTATCTTCATTCTGTTTTCTAGCTCATTATCTGTATCGAAGATATACAATTGCAAATAGCATGGGCACTCTCTTTCTGGTATTATTGTAGGTAGGTCATGATAGATTTGTCCTTGAGCTCTGAATGTGTAAACTCCTCCTTTGCATTAGCTAGTTCTTTGTCCACATATACTTCGAAAGAAGTAAATGAGAAATTACTATTTGTATATATCTTCTGAAATCTCGACTTTTTGTTTTATCATTGGTGAAAAGCACATATAGGTCATTTGGAATTGTCATTGACGCTAGTGCTACATTTTCATTTGAGCAACAAAATGAAGGAGGTTCGTATTGGAATTTCTTTACTCCACAATATGTGCATGGTGGTACTTTTTTTGTATATGCATGTCAGAGCATTGTAGTTCCAAATCTGTCGTATTCACATAGTACATTAGTTTGGTACAAAATTTATATAGATTTGTTAGGTTAAATTGTAGGTAGAATGGATAATGATTTGTCTTATATTCTATAATTTGTGATTCATTGTCATTTTTCTTTGAAGAAATTGAGCTTTTGTCATATTGTATTAGAATATTCAATTGTTTTTCTGCTCTTTTGGCTTGTGTTGTGGCCCTTTTCAGCCTTTTAAATTCATTGTACTTTTGCTTTTGGTTTTCCAAACGCTTATGTGGTTTGCTCTGGACAACATAATTAAAACGTAATTATTTATGAAGATTTTGTATATTTCATTATGCATTTATGTTACTTTAGATTTTGTACTGTGTAAAAGATTTTGCATTATGATATGATTGATTATAGTGTCGACACGGTTATAATGTTTTCATAAATAATAATTGTTTCCAATAAATTGTATAATAACATGTAATCATGGAAAGTAATTTCGCCGAAATTCGGTGGTTTCGCCCCCTGGCGAAACGATACCAGGGGGCGAAACGACATTTTCCATATATCGCTCGCCGAACCGGCGAAATATCGTATTTCTCGTCATTTTCGATGTACTTTAATTTGTGGTTAGAGTGTTAATTGATATTTGAGCCACACGTGGCAGTTGGAAAACCACAAGATTATAAAAAACAAGAAAAGCAAAACATAAACAAATAGTATATTGATTTGACAAGATCAATATTTTATTATTTTTTTAAATTTTCAATCAATGTTTTGCATGGGAAAGGTACATGATGGGACTCATTGATGGGTTTTTGCTTTTTTTTTTCAAAATTTGCATTAATGATTTGCAGACAAAAAAAGTCAGACTATTAATATTTTATGTTATTAAAATTGTACATAATATTTGACGTTGATGTGTGGGTATTATTATATATATAATATATAATAAATGACTTTCCTTTCCGGCGAATTTCGGCGAGATATCGCCGAAATTCCCTGGATTCGCCCGGTTCGCCGCCTAGTGAACCGGGCGAAACGAACGAATTTTCATTCCCTGCATGTAATGATGATGAAAGTCATGATAATATATGTGTATTGAAGATGAAATAATCTAAGTTTAACATGCTTCAAAATGATGATGAATAAAATGAATATTTATTCAATCCAACATATTAATAATGTGTAATGTAAAGTAGACAACATAATTTCAAAACTTAGAAATTGAGTATGGTAAAAAATGATTAGTAGAGAGAAAGAAATATCTATTTAATATGGGAGATAAATAATAAGTAAAAGATTGGTTGTAAGGATTATGTCGGCGTTGAGTTGTTGATGAAGCTGATACCCGTTGTTGTTATATTGCACTTTTAAAAGAAGTCATGACGTTAAACATGTGTTATTATGAAATAAGGACATGTAAATTTAATTATAATTAATTTGAAAGTGGGGTGTATCATTATCCGTTTGCATATTGAATAGAATTTGCGTGAAAATTACCTGAATTTAGGTGTTATTGTATGTTTATGTGTGTGCGTTTTTGAAGTCTGTGTGTGTTTGTGTTTTTGAGTCTGCATGTGGTAGGGGTGTATATGTTGTAACTCTGTAAGCACTTGATGTGTCTGTGTGTAGTCGTTTATATAATAATTGATGTAAGTGTTGAGTGTTTAATGATGGGTTGTTTTTATGTATTTGGGGTGGTGGCACAGGAGTTGAGTTGCAGCAAGTCACGTTTCTTCAAATTCTTTCCTTCGTTACTTTCATTACTAAAAACGGGTGGTTCATTTTGTGGCTTTGTTTTGCAAATCTGGGTGGTATAAGATTGGGTAAAAACAATGTTTTAGTTTGTGATTTTTTAAAATATGAAGGACTTTGTAGATCACTATCTAATTACTCATCATCGTTCTATTGGTTTCTAGACGGGTGGCATAATCGCGACCATTAGTTGTTGGCATCAGCCAATAAAAATCTTTCAATTTGAAGGGTTTAAAGTTTCCAAAGATTCGAATGTAGGACCCATTAAAAGTTATCCTTTACTATCGTTGTGCGAAACCCAAGTTTCTTTATGAAAATAATATAAAACTGAAAAAACTAAAATTATAAAATGGAGGAGATGAGCATTTGCACAATTGGAACATCCCTGGGGAAAAAAATCAAAGAGTGTTTGGGAGAAGGTGCGAATATTAGGGTTTGTAGAGGGTTTCTTTATTTTGGATATGTGTTGCTTGCATGGCTTAACCTTGAGTTATTCTTCCATTCTTTGTTTTTGAGGTATGATTTTATGGTACAGTGTGCTGGGTAGGTGGGAAAAATGCTGTCTGCTGATATGTCGAATCGGTGATAGGGTCTCCATGGTTAGGTTTTAGTGGAAGGTGAGTGGAAGACCACTATAATTTCTACTGCCATGGTGGTTGTTTTCGGAGATTCAGCTCCCCTATTGGAGTGGATGTGCCTGGTTTCGGTCGTAGGCGCTTGAAGAAGAAGTTTGCTGAAATCGGCGAGTGTTGGTGGCTATTGCATGCAAAGGTTATGTTGACCTATAAGTGATGGATTGATTGAAGCATGTGTGTTTGAACCTTTTTTTTTTCATTAAGAATTTGCAGGTTATGGTTCAATATAAGGGGCGGTTTTCACCTCTTTGTTTTACCCTGCTTTATTTTGGGTGAAGGACTTCAAATCTTGCCTATAATTGTGATGTTCTTTCTCCTCTTGGTGTTAGTGTGGTTTTTTTTTTGCGGGTTGGTGCTGGTTTCTTCTGTTTTGTTATGAGGAACCAGAGATGGTGGGAGATCGATTCCCTGTTGAGCCTGTCGTTTTGCCGGCGGGGAAATTATCCATCGTATTTGTAGTCGACATCCCAGCTTAGTTAGCTGCCGCGTTACTGTTGTAGGAATCGTGGTTTTTTCTCACTAATTTATCCTGTTTCACGTAACCATGTTCAGGAACCCCGTAGGGAATCTCCATCCCCCACACTCCCCACGTAGGGGACCTTTCTTCTTACGTCCTATTCTAAGATTCAGGTTTTTTTTTAAAAGTTGTCCAAAAAGGGAATGTTGGGCGGCACAAGAAGAAACAAATATATAAAATATTCTTTATATCAGAATCACTTACCCAAATGTAGTAGAATGAACGAAAGGAAAACAGCACGAACTTTCACAGGGTGAGTTGAGGTGTACGAACTGTACTTTTCCTTAAGGTATTTGAACGCCCCCTTTATGCTGCTGGGTTTGACCTTGACGTTCTTACCTCCAAGATACAACAACTCTTAGATCCGAAGGCAGCACTCCAACGGAGTCTACTTGCAAAGGAGATCCGAAGGTAATACACAGCACCGAATGAAGAAAACAAAAGAAGGAATTTTCTAACACTAGATTTTCGAAATTCTGTTTTTCACCAAAAACGGAACGGCCTCTTGTTCAGAGCTTAACTCTATTTACTAACTCGTATGGACACCTTCAGAGGGCTGCATATGTACGTAAGGTCATCTGCAGAGAGTTGTGACTGTATGATCAGTCACCTCTCTACTGCAAAACCCAAAGCCGGGTTTTTTAGATCCATGACCCACGACCCACGTCCCCAAGTCCCAAGTCCCATGGCTTGGTTAGACTAGGGTCTACGGACCACTACCGCAAACACGCCCGACTTGGTCCAGCTCGTTGCATACGCGTGATCCACACATAGCTCTCTACCAGCATACACCCCACTTAGGAGCTATATACGATTATATAATCATATAATCATTAGCTCCATCCGATGTGGGACTAAACGCATATGGTAATCTAAATCACCTAATATACATCCAGAAGAGTCCTATAGAAACAAGAGTCCTAAAACAAAACTAGGGAGATAGAGTTTTAATGATTTTGAAACTTATCTAAATAGTATATTATATTATATATATATATATTTTTTTAAAACAAAATCCAACAATCCCCCACAAGTTTCAAAATATTAGTAAAACGAAGAGGTGCTGTATAAATTTTGACTTAGTAGGACACATCGTTGGAGGTGTCTTCTGGACTTGAACCTACACTAGGTCTGATGAACTACGCTACAGAGTATGGGTGAAGTCAGACTTCTTGAACCCTTCCTCTTCATCATAGCTGGCTAGCTCACCATCCATGTCCCACTAGTCGACGTCCGTATCTCCTGAAATATATCAATGGGACATTCTAGGCCCTATCCCCTATCTTGGTCTTATGAGTGTTTAAAGAGTTCGCCTTAAAACTCTTATCGAGGGCGGCCACACCCTCTACACTCACTTAGGTTAGCCCGATGCGCACCACAGTTAACACACCCCCACATTTCGTAGGATTTGGCTAATTAAGAGCCCACTGCTCAACCTCGTACATTGCGGTGGTACTACTTTACCATCTAACTAGAATGAGCAAAACAATAGTAGTACTAAACAGGTCCCCTCGTGACTTCGTTTTTACCCTTTGAACCTAATTCAGGGTTAAAACCTCTTCACATAGGTTGGGTGTCCATCACAAGACCTTCGACATAGGCCTCACGCTCATTCCTTTAGATGCTTCATTAATTAATGAAGTTGGCAATGCCTTTGTGAATATGTCCGCTAAGTTCTTTTCAGACTTTACGAAATCGATAGCTATCGTTCCTTCACTTATGTATTGCCTAACCAAATTGTGTCTCAGCCGAATATGTCTCCTTTTTCCGTTATATACACGATTTTTAGCCTTAGCTATTGCTGCCATGTTATCACAGTGAAGTGATATCGAGGGCATTGGTTTGTGCCATAACGGAATATCAGCCATAAAACTCCGAAGCCATTCTGCTTCGGTCCCTGCCTTCTCTAAGGCTACGAATTCAGCTTCCATTGTGGAGCTAGTTCCACAAGATTGCTTAACAGATTTCCAGGATATTGCTCCACCGCCAAGTGTGAATATATATCCACTTGTTGCTAATGACTCATTGGTATCGGAGATCCAATTTGCATCGCAATATCCTTCTAGTACAAAGCAGATTCCCACCTGTAACATAGACTATAAGTCATTGTTCCCTTTAGATACCGTAATAATCTATTAATGGCAGTCCAATGCTGTAATCCGGGATTGTGAGTATATTGACTCAACTTCCCAACTGCTAAAGCAATATCCGGTCTAGTATAGTTCATCAAGTACGAAACTGAACCGATAATCTGGGAGTAACGTTTCTGGTTAACCGGATCTCCCAAATTCTTTTTAAGATCACAAGCTGTTTCAAATGGTGTCTTGACCGCTTTCTCATCCCAAGAATTATACTTCTTGAGCAAGTTCTCAACATAGTGTGCTTGAGATAATATTATCTCCTCATTCTTTCGGATAATCTTGATTCCAAGAATAACATCCGCTTCACCCATGTCTTTTGTGTCAAATTTTGACATTAAAAGTTTCTTAGTTTGTTGCACTATGTCCAAATTTGTTCCCATTATGAGCATGTCATCTACATATACCAAGATAAACACACCTTTACCTTGATGGAACCTACTGTATAAACATCTTTCCACATCGTTTACCAGAAAGCCACTAGCTAGAAGTACTGTATCTAGCTTTTCATGCCACTGTTTGGGCGCTTGTTTCAAACCATATAATGATTTTTTGAGCTTGCATACCTTCTGCTCTTGGCCAGGTACTACACAACCTTCAGGTTGTCTTATATATATTTCTTCTTCTAAGTCACCATTTAGAAAAGCTGTTTTTACATCCATTTGGTGAATAACCAACTTGTAAGTGGATGCAAGAGCTATCATTATCCTTACAACAGTGATCCTTGCTACTGGAGCAAAAGTGTCAAAGTAATCAATGTTTTGCTTCTGTTTAAAGCCTTTAACTACTAGTATTGCCTTATACTTATCAAGTGATCCATCCGCATTTAATTTCTTGCGGAATATCCACTTAGTGTCTAAGATTTTAGAACCTCGAGGGAGTTCAACCAACTCCCAAGTGTGATTGGAAATGATTGAGTCCAACTCACTTTTGATGGCTTCTTTCCAGAAAACAGCATCTGTTGATGTCACTGCTTCCCTATACGAAAAAGGATCCTTATCTATTAGATAAGCCAGCCAAGTTGGATTATCATCTATTGAGTAGACTATCCAATCATTTCCAAAGTGTTTAGAAGTCCTTTGTCTTTTACCTCTACGAAGGTTGCTCGAACCTTCACCACTTGATAAGTGATCATCATTTTCTATTTGATCACTAGCAACTTCATTGCCAATTCCTTTCTTTGACCAGACCCGGACTCACCACTAACTCCCTTTTCTTGTATTGAAGGCAACTTAAAAGGTAAGATATTCTCAAAAAATTCTGCATCCCTAGATTCTGTTATGTCCCCTTCTTCACATATTCCATCTAAGGTCTTAAGGACCATAAATCTATATGCTGAACTATGTTTTGCATACCCAATAAATACGCAATCGAAAGTCTTTGGTCCTACTTTCCTTTTCTTAGGTACAGGTATTGCTACCTTAGCCAAACAGCCCCAGATTCTTAAATATTTAAGATTGGGTTTTCTATTAAACCATAGTTCATAGGGAATTATACCAGTACTTTTGTGAGGTATACGATTTAGAATGAAACAAGCTGTTAGCATAGCTTCCCCCCACATATCAAAAGACAAACCAGAACTAATAAGTAATGAATTCATCATTTCCTTTAAAGTTCTGTTTTTTCTTTCAGCTATTCCATTGGATTCTGGTTGATATGGTGCTGTTGTCTCATGTATTATTCCATTACTCTCAAGACAACTATAGACAGATTAAAATACTCTGAACCTCTATCGGTTCTAAGTCTTTTAATCCTCTTACCTAGTTGGTTCTCAACTTCTGTTTTGTATGAAATAAAAGCATTAGATGCTTCATCCTTAGAGTGAATTAAATATACCATAGTAAATCGTGAAAAATCATCAATGAAAGTCACCATATATTTTTTTTCCACCTCTAGACTCAGAAGATTTAAAATCACATAAATCACTGTGTATCAAACCAAGTAATTCACTTTGTCTATTTACTGACTTATGAGGCTTCTTTGTAAATTTAGCCTCAACGCATGTTTGACACTTATTTAAAGCAGGTTTTAGATTTCCTTCAATTAAGCCAATTTTACACATTTTCTTAATGTAAGGAGTACTACAATGACCTAATCTAGCATGCCATAAATCATACAACTCAACAAAGTAAACAGAATTAGGCTTATCATTTATTGAATCATGAATACTGAGTACAAATAGCCCCTCATTCAAATATCCCTTGCCCACAAATACATTATTTTTAGTAATAATTAATTTATCGAATCAAAAGACAGTTTCATCCCAGCCTTGTTCAGAAGAGGCCCTGACACCAAATTCCTCCTAATCTCTGGAACATGAAGCACGTTGTCCAACACCAAAGTCTTCCCAGATGTAAGCTTCAAAGTCACTTGGCCCTTGCCAACTACAAAAGAGGAATTTGAATTTCCCATGAAGACCTTATCTCCAGAAATAACTGGAGTGTACTTTGAGAACATGTTCTGATCATTGCAAATATGTCTCATTGCCCCAGTATCGATGACCCAGTTTCTTGGTTTTTCAACTGAATTAATTTCTGCGATCATCGCTGTAAAGATGTCTTCCTCAATGAGATTAATCTTGGTTTTTTCAACCTTCCTCTTAACGCGACAGTCCTTCTTGTAGTGACCCGGTTTACCACATGTAAAGCAACTCCTATTCGTCTTCTTGAAGTCTTTATCCTTCCTCACTTGAAGACCTCTCTTGAAGTTTGACTGCTTTCCGGTTTCCACAAGATTTGCCTTGACCTTTTGAACTCCACTGCCCTTTTCTTTCTTGTCCCTCGCTCTATTCCTCTCTTTGATTTTTATTCGAACAACAACCTGCTCAAAAGTCCACTCCTTCCTCTTGTGTTTCATATTCAACTTAAAAATATTCCAAGAGTTAGGAAGCTTCTCAATCAGAGAGTGAGTAACAAAAGCATCCGGCGTAATCATCCTTTCCTTGGCTAACTTGCCAATCGAACTCGATATTGGTCAATCTGTGGGGGAAATTTCCTCATCATCGTTCATTATGAAATTTAGGAAATTTGCCACCACATATTTACCACTGCCTGCATCCTCCAATGTGTATTTCTTCGAGAGAGCATCCCATATCATATAGGCATACTCAAACGTACAATACACATTATACGAAGTTCGTAGAAAGAGCATTCAAAATCCGGTTCTTACACCGATAATCAGCTTGAACCCATGCCATTCTCTTTGCCTCAAGTTCGGGTTCTCTCGTTTGTGCGAGCTTTGGCTCTGCAAAGCAAAAACGACCCCTATTTGGGTCGAGCGAACAGCATCATCTTCTTCCACCTTTTAAAATTCTCGACCAACGAATTGGTCTATCTTGTCAAATTCTGACATAATCCGCATGTGGTCTATAGAAGACCTCAATACATGCACTGGTGGGATAACATTCGTTGGAACAGAATCATTGGTTTGCAGGACTGGGATGACACCTTGTGTGTTTGGAACGACACCGTCAGGAGGATTTTTGCCAGAGGCCATTGAATCAATAGCGGGTGTCTCCTTGTCACTGGCCATGTCTTATACTGTGTTTGCAAATACCTTAAGCTTGTTAGAACCAAGAGACCAGAGGCACAATACAGACAGACCAATTACAGAATCAAGAAGAAACAAATATATAAAATATTCTTTATATCAGAATCACTTACCCAAATGTAGTAGAATGAACGAAAGGAAAACAGCACGAACTTTCACAGGGTGAGTTGAGGTGTACGAACTGTACTTTTCCTTAAGGTATTTGAACGCCCCCTTTATGCTGCTGGGTTTGACCTTGACGTTCTTACCTCCAAGATACAACAACTCTTAGATCCGATGGCAGCACTCCAACGGAGTCTACTTGCAAAGGAGATCCGAAGGTAATACACAACACCGAATGAAGAAAACAAAAGAAGGAATTTTCTAACACTAGATTTTCGAAATTCTGTTTTTCACCAAAAATGGAACGGCCTCTTGTTCAGAGCTTAACTCTATTTACTAACTCGTATGGACACCTTCGAGGGGCTGCATATGTACGTAAGGTCATCTGCAGAGAGTTGTGACCGTATGATCAGTCACCTCTCTACTGCAAAACCCAAAGCCGGGTTTTTTAGATCCATGACCCGCTTTCTAGATCCATGACCCACGACCCACGTCCCCAAGTCCCAAGTCCCATGGCTTGGTTAGACTAGGGTCTACGGACCACTACCGCAACCACGCCCGACTTGGTCCAGCTCGTTGCATACGCGTGATCCACACATAGCTCTCTACCAGCATACACCCCACTTAGGAGCTATATACGATTATATAATCATATAATCATTAGCTCCATCCGATGTGGGACTAAACGCATATGGTAATCTAAATCACCTAATATACATCCAGAAGAGTCCTATAGAAACAAGAGTCCTAAAACAAAACTAGGGAGATAGAGTTTTAATGATTTTGAAACTTATCTAAATAGTATATTATATTATATATATATTTTTTTTTTTTTAAACAAAATCCAACAACATAACCCCAATCTCTCTCTAAATCCACCCCACCACCCCCACACCCCCCCCCCCCCCCCCCCCACCCCCACCCCCAAAAAAAAAAAAAAAAAAAAAAACATTTTCTTTTTTTTTTATCTCTAGCGCAAAAACAAATTTATTTTTTAAACCACCCTCCCACCCAGACAAAACAAAACACCCCCGACCCCCCCCCCCCCCCCGGCCACCCCCCCCCCCCCCCCCCCCCCCCCCCCCCCCCCCCCCCCCCCCCCCCCCCCCCCCCCCCCCTCTCTCCCCCCACCTCAGCCTAGTATTTAAGCCCTTCAATCCTTTTCTACCCCCCCCCCCCCCCCCCCCCCGCCCCCCCCCCCCCCCCCCCCCCCCCCCCCCCCCAACTGAGCCCCCAAACCCCGAAATGGTCCCCCCTTTGAACATCGAATTCATTTGTATTTGGTTCTGGTTTTATTTGAATTCTGCAAATTTGGACCTTTGGATGAATCCTAAATCCAAGGCTATGTCACTTGTGTAAATCATAGATCCAGGCATGTGTATAGCCTTATAGCCTGCTGATTAAATCCAGATTGCATGCTTTTTAAAGTCAAAGTTGCTCAATTGGAGTTCGAGTTTAAGGGGTAGCCCCTGAACTGACTGTGGAATCAGTATTGTGTGTGATGAACCTTCATTCTTCAAACTAATGCACTGAGGATCACATCTAAAGGGAGGCAAGCCTGCAGATCCAACTCGTTCCTCCCCTTTCCTGTCCCCTTTTTGCTATTTCTTGATTACCCAAGATCCTCCCACCAACACAATAAACTCACTTTCATGACCAGATAATAAACCAGCCATTGGTTTACCTTATGATTAAACCCAACGATCCCCCTCACTGTCTCCTCATTGATCCCAGAAGTAGCCCCATCCCCTATAAACAAAATCCTGCATTTTTTCTTGAGATCGACTTTTTCAAGAAACCCCACACAGGAACCTAGATCTCTCCTAACCCTTTGGTCCCCACTAAGCTTTAGGCGTCATCCCCAAAGGACCTAACCTAGACTTGATATTAGGTCCAAGCCTAGGTTGTGTATATGTTGTGCTACTGCTGCTGCTAACTACATTTTCAGGCTTTGAATTTGCTGTCATTGTGTTTTTTCATATTTAGTTGTATATATTGTTTTACTTGTTTTTTGTGCGACAATTATTGCATTTTTTTTTGTGTGAATTCCTCTATTTCAGAGCATACATAGTAACATATAGCTTATTCATGCATTACTTGTATGTGTTTTTTCCCCTTTTACGGAGCTTGTTAGATTAGTTATTGTATATGCTGAGACCTGGAATTAGTCCCTGCCTTTCTCGACAACGTTATAAAGTTTGGAATTGGATCAGTGGATTTGCTGATTCATATTGAATCGGATGACATTGGTTGTAATCATTGTTTCCTGAATCCTAAGTCTAGTTCAGGTTGGGTATGCTTACTTCATTTATAAATCGACTTGATTTTGACCCATTAATTGGTGGTTCCTAATCAGTTTTTCACTGTAAAATAACTTAGACTCCTGATCTTTGAACCTGTTGAGGCTGATTTTTAATTTGATTCAATTCATGATTGGAAGTTTCGGAACCTTGTTCACCTCCCGTCTTGTCCCTACATCCTGCACCGTACATCTACCCCAACCCCAAATTTTGCATTCATAATTAGGTTCACCTAAAGTTTTATACTGGTAATTACCTTGGCTGATTTGGTTTTTTGGTTTTTTATTTTTTATTTTTAAAATTTTTTTTTTTGGGGGGGGGGGGGCTTGCTGAAGTTGCAAAGAATATGTTTTGGTGGTTGCACTGCGAGATGTTGCTATTGGATTCCGACTTTACCTTTCCTGCAGCTATTTCAATGTTAATTAAATTTATGATGGTGTTGGATTGTTGTAGGCACTTGCTTCTGATATAGGTTTGTTAGTGCAATGCCAAATTACTGATGGTAGGTTAAAATGTTAGGTTCATGTGGGTAAGTATTTTCCTAAATTGAATAAAAAGTATTTGTAGGTATAAAGGTAACCCATCTATTTTAGAGTGAGAACAAAGTTGGTCCTTATGCACGTTGGATTGTGAAATCAATTATTTTGCTTTCAGCGTATTCCATCCTTTCAAGACAACAGGAACCCTGGTTGTGGAAGGGATAACAATGATTTGATAAGAGAAAGTAAACACCCAGTCAGCCAAGCGATGCCATCGATCGTTTGATCCTGATCGCTTGGCCTGAGGGCTCATGATAAGGAAAAAATAACATCAAACTAGGTTCGACCATAGTCGGGTTAAGGATACCAGTCGGGACCGGTTCAAGGGTCGAACCAGTAAGTAGTGCTCCCATCAAATTCGGGATACACGATCGTTCCACTAAAAGTAACTACCACTAACTCCAATAGAGGGGTAAAAACCCTAGGATCGAACGACCATCAGAGAGGAAGGCGAATGCATCTAACGGTCAGAAATAACATGTAAAATCTATATAAGCTAAGTAATCATACACAGTGAAGGTAACTGAATCATCCTCCCCTCCATTAATTAGTTCAATTAAAGCTCCACATCAAGCCAGAGTTACGTGTTGTTCCAATTGCTGATTTAAACTTCGGAGGTGGTTACCTGACCGCACAGTCGGCCCACGTCTGATGTCTAGTTTGCAGGAATCCGAAGGTTAAACAATTTTTGGATGCATCAACTCCTTAACAATAAGGTGTGTGCGTAATTCATTGCAAATCCAAAATGTCAATATATAATAGGATATATTGTAACGGTTGTTAGGGAGATGCTTTCGATTTTATTTTTCTTATTTTTAAAAAACCTGAAATGTTTATTTTTTTTTAATTACTATTTAGGGGGAAAATAACTTATCTCATGGTTTTTCTTTTTTGTTTATAGATAGGAATTCAACCCAATTTGTCTTTCTATCCCAAACCAACCGATCTTGGGTTGGTGTACCTCATAGGATTTCATCACCAATGGTATTGTTATCCCAAAGGTTAGTAACCTCTAAAATTGAGTGTTTCTTTTCCAAAAAGAAAGGAAGAGAAGAAGAAGAAGAAATTCAGAAGACCTATACTTTAACTAGAGTTGGATATATAAACATATAGTATCCCCCAATTAAGGATCGAGCTGAAATTAAGTGGGAACCCCCACCTGATTCTTGGATTAAGATCAATGTTGATGGCTCTTCTATGAAAGTGAATAACAAACTTCAGGAGGTGCTGGGAGAGTAGGTAGAAATCAACAAGGCAAGATGGTTTTTCTTTTCTTTGAAGGCTATGAAGCAGTAAACTCCGTGACAGCAGAGGTTTTGGCTATCAAGAGGGCTCTTTTATGGGCAAGACACTTAGATCTTTCAAAGATTACTGACGAAGGAGATAATTCAATATCATTCATTTGCTGAACGATAATAGAAAAAACCCTCTATGGAAGATAAAGACTTACATACAGGATATTCGTCTATTGGCTTTGAGCTTTGATCAATTAAAATTCTGTCATGTCTTAAGAGAAGCTAACAATGTGGCCAATCAGTTTGCTTTCCAAGCAGCATCTTCACAACATCACTTCTTTTCTTTAGATGTTCCTCCTTTATGTATTTGTTGGCATTTGTTAATAGACAATTCAGGTTGTACTTTCCCAGGGGTCTTAAATTTAAATAAATTGCTTCTTCACAAAAAAAATAAAAATAAAAAATTAATATATATATATATATATATATATATATATATATATATATATATATATATATATATATATATATATATATATATATATATATATATATTTGGAGTTGTAGGTAGGTTGCTTTGAGCACTACTCGCGTCGATGACATCACTTAAGAATGCTCTAGAATTGGGCAATTTGACGATGGACGTCCTCACTGGCTTTCAAGTTCCCTCTCCTCTACAGTTCCTCCTTCATATGTAACCTAGCCTCCTACTATATATGCCCCCCCCCCCCCCCCCCAAAACAAAAAAAAAATTCCTCTCCCATGCTCTCTACCTTCCACCTTCCAATCCCCTCCTCTTGACTAGGACCTGGTCCACCATATTCACCCCATCTGTCCCCTCACCCTCCACCATCTTTGATCTAAACCTCCACTTCATTCCTCCTCAGTCTGATGGACTCTCCACCTGAGCCTTATGTCCAATCTCCAACCTTGAGCCTAGAATCTGTCTCTAAAAGGATGTTTTGATTAAGGAATTCCTTGGTGCTTGCCATCCCTTTCCAAGCATTAGAAAACCCAAGGTTGCCTTGACGTCTTCCTTCTTAACAGCAACATTTTCCTATTCCAATTGGCGCCTTCCTTGGCCAAAACCTATGCCCTCAATGGAGCACCCTAGTACATAGACAACTTGCAAATTACGAGTACGACTCAAAGCATACTGAACTCTCCAGAACTCCCTTTGCATTCAAGCCCATACTCTCCAACGATCTTCAATTCAACATCCGAACATTTCTCACGTTTACCTTGTCTTAGCTCCGCTCTCTCTTCCCCCAATTCATCTTGGTAGTATCTAGTTCTCTTCTTGGAGCACCAGTCATACTCAGAATTAAGGGTAGAAGCAAAGGCAAGCTTCTCCTACTTGGTTGCTGCTTGATGAGCGACGATTCTTCATTTGGGTTACCGGCCATCTAATGTTTCTAGACAGAACAAATAAAATTGGAAAAAGAGATAGACAATATCTTGCACAGAAAACAAATAATATATTTATACCAACACATAGAAAATGTCCACAAATCTAGTTTTCTTGTATCACCAGTCATACTAAGAATGAGGCTAGAAGTAGAGACAAGCTTCCCTACTTGCTAGCTGCTTGTTGGGCCCCTACTTGTTAGCTGCTTGTTGGGTTAGCTGCCACCTAATGTTTTCTGTTGACATACTTCCAAAGCTGAACAAATAGAATCATAAAGAGAGGAAAGCAATATCTTGCACGAGAAATAGAATATATTAGAAAATGCCCACAGAATTGGAACCAAATGATTATAGATGATAAGTGGATGATAATCCGACAGGGGTTCTTGTTGTTAAGAGTGAGAAATTCCCTCGGAGTGTTACGGATATGGCTCAATGTATACTAAGCCCTTCACAACTCCTTTACATTCAAGCCCTTACTCGCCAACAATCTTCGACTCAACATCCAAACATTTCTTATTGTACAGACTTACAAGTTGAGACTTGAGTAAGGGATGGATACTGTTTGTGGCATTGGAGCCCATACTCTCCAACGCTCTTCAACTCAACATTTGAACATTTCTTCTCATATGGACTTACAAGTTGAGTCGTGAGTAAGGGATGGATATTGGTTATGGTTCAATAATGGTTTAGACTCGAATTAACTAACGGTTTGGGCTAATAATTTATGATATGTGAAAAAAAGAACAAAAAGAAATAGTTGAGTATGTTGCAACAAAAGCCAAAATTTTATGCAAAGCAAAATTGCTATCGGTCAATTTTCATTAAAAAAATTAAAAGTCATTGGAAACGTTGAAGAAAACCTACCTTGCCTATAAAAATCATGGACCCAGATAATTAGTAGTAACATAGCATCTGCAAGCTCATTCCTCAGGTTCAATCGAATGGTACTCTAGAAACAAGTCTTTAAACTAAAAACCCTTTTAAATTTCATCTTGTGCTATAATTGATTGTCTTTGAGTTCTTGTTATGCGAGAATATAGATTTTTTACCCCTTTTATGAAATCCATCTCTTTTTGGGTTCGTATTAATATGTAAAAGAAATATATGTGGTTTGGATAAATATTCACTCATTTTAAACAAATTTAATACATTCTTAATCATTCTGATTGTCCCTTACAAGTAGTAAAATGACTATTGAATCTTTGAATTCATGCTTAAGTTTCTGATGGTCTATACGAACTACCTACTGTTAACACAATGATTCAAACAATATTTAATGTAGAATTATAAAATAGATTATAACGGATTGTGGTTTGGTTTCAGGCTGGTGTAGGCCCCCTCAGCCCAAAGAAGGCCCATTAAGGTTCATTCAAGCCGATTCAAGTTATAATGGGCTGGTGCGGTTTAGTTTCAACCGTTCGGGCTGCAAATTGACACCCCTAATTTGCACTTTACTTACTCTTTCTTTTCTTTCAAATGTTTCACATATAAATGCCTTTTAAAAAAATGAAGTAGTACCTCTTCTTCTTTCTATATTTCGAAATGAACAAATTTTCTTTTTTCTAACATCTTGAATAGATTATGTTGATATTTTATTTGTTATATATATATATATATATATATTAATTTGAAAAAAATACATAAATTGAATCTAAAATAAGAAAAAGACAAAGAAAAAGGGTCCACAGAAGAGAGAGAATATAATAGAGGGATGAAGGCAAACTTAGAATCATACAAAATACATCATTAAAAAGGGCAAGTTTGGTATTTTAAATATTTGTTTAGTAATGACATCATCATTACTTTAGTCCTTAACAGTAAGGTGCGTTTGTAATTAATTCCAAATCCAAAATGTCAATATGTAATAGGATATACTGTCGTGGTTGTTAGCAGATGCTTTTGGTTTTATTTTTCTTATTTTTATGTAAACTAAAATGTTTTTTATTACTACTATGGGAAAAGTATCTCGTGGTTTTTCTTTTTTGTTTATAGATTGGGAATTCAACCCAATTGTCTTTCATGCCCAAAACAACCGATCTTGGGTTGGTGTACCTCATAGGACTTCATCACCTATGGTATTGTTATCCCAAGGTTGGTAACCTTTAAAATTGAGTGTGGTTCTGCTCAAACCCCCCTCCACCTCCCACCACCACCCCCCTCCCCCAAAAAAAAAAAATTGAAGAAGAAATTCAGAAGATGTATATTTTAATTTGAGTTGGAAATATAAACATATAATAGCTTTGGAGTTGTAGGTAGGTGGCTTTGAGCACTATATGTTACGGACCAAAGTGAATGACAGTCATCTAGACTCACAACGATGACATCACTTAAGAATCCTCTAGAATTGGCCTATTTGAAGATGGACACTCCTTGCTAGCCTCTAACATCCCTCTCCTCTTCAGTTCCTCCTTCATATGTAACCTAGTCTCCTATCTTGTACCGTGCCCCCCCCCCCCCCAACAAACACACACACACAAACCTCCCTCTCTACCTTCCACCCTCCATCCCCTCCTCCAGACTAGGGACTTTGGTCCTCTATATTCATCCCATCTTCTCCCTCACCCTCCACCATCTTTCATCTAAACCTCCACTTCATTCCTTCTCACTCGAAAGCCTCTCCACCCGAGCCTTATGTCCCATCTCCGCCCTTGAGGCTGATATCTCTCTTTGAAAGGATGCTTTGATTGGGAAATTCCTCAGTGCTTATCCTCCCTTTTCAAGCACTGGAAAACCCAAGGTTGCCTTGACGTCTTCCTCCTTAACAATAGTACTTTCCTATTCCGATTTCCATCTTCCCTGGCCAAAATCTATGCCCTCAATAGAGCACGCTAACACGTAAGCAACTTGCAAACTATGAGTACCACTAAAATCATATTGAACCCTCGAGAACTCCCTTTACATTTGAGCATGTACTCTCCAACTATCTTCAATGCAACATCCAACATTTCTCAAATTTACCTTATCTTAGCTCCCCTCTCTCTTTCCCCCAATTCATCTTTGTAGTATCTGGTTCACTATAAGGAGCACCACTCATACTCAGAATTAAGGGTAGAAGCAAAGGCAATTATCTTCTCCTACTTGCTTGCTGCTCATTGAGCGACGATTCTTCATTTGGGTTAGCTGCCATTTAACGTTTCCTATTGATATGTTTCTGGAGCTAAACAAATAAAATTAGAAAGAGAGATAGCCAATTCTCACAAAAGAAACAAAGGATAAATTTATAAGAAAACATAGAAAATGTCCACAGATCCGGTTCTCTTCTTGTATCACCAGTCATACCAAGAATTGAGGGTAGAAGTAGAGACAAGCTTCCCCTACTTGCTAGCGATTCGTTGAGCGTCGACTCTTTATTCGGATTAGCTGATAGCCCGATGGGAGGAAGCTCCCTCGCAGCATTATGCATATGGCTCAGAGCATATTGAACCCTCCAAAACTCCCTTTTACATTTGAGTCCATACTCTCTTAAGGTCTTCAACTAAACATCCAACATTTCTCAAATTTACCTTATCTTAGCTCCCCTCTCTCTTTCCCCCAATTCATCTTTATAGTATCTGGTTCACTATAAGGAGCACCACTCATACTCAGAATTAAGGGTAGAAGCAACGGCAATTATCTTCTCCTACTTGCTAGCTGCTCATTGAGCGACGATTCTTCATTTTGGGTTAGCTGCCATTTAACGTTTCCTATTGATATGTTTCTGGAGCTAAACAAAGAAAATTAGAAAGAGAGATAGCCAATTCTCACAAAAGAAACAAAGGATAAATTTATAACAACACATAGAAAATGTCCACAGATCCGGTTCTCTTCTTGTATCACCAGTCATACCAAGAATTGAGGGTAGAAGTAGAGACAAGCTTCCCCTACTTGCTAGCGATTCGTTGAGCGTCGACTCTTTATTCGGATTAGCTGATAGCCCGATGGGGGGAAGCTCCCTCGCGGCATTATGGATATGGCTCAGAGCATATTGAACCCTCCACAACTCCCTTTTACATTTGAGTCCATACTCTCTTAAGGTCTTCAACTCAACATCCAATATTTCTCAAATTTACCTTATCTTAGCTCCCCTCTCTCTTTCCCCCAATTCATCTTTATAGTATCTAGTTCACTATAAGGAGCACCACTCATACTCAGAATTAAGGGTAGAAGCAAAGGCAATTATCTTCTCCTACTTGCTTGCTACTCATTGAGCGACGATTCTTCATTTGGGTTAGCTGCCATTTAACGTTTCCTATTGATATGTTTCTGGAGCTAAACAAATAAAATTAGAAAGAGAGATAGCCAATTCTAACAAAAGAAACAAAGGATAAATTTATAACAAAACATAGAAAATGTCCACAGATCCGGTTCTCTTCTTGTATCACCAGTCATACCAAGAATTGAGGGTAGAAGTAGAGACAAGCTTCCCCTACTTGCTAGCGATTCGTTGAGCGTCGACTCTTTATTCGGATTAGCTGATAGCCCGATGGGGGGAAGCTCCCTCGCGGCATTATGCATATGGCTCGGAGGCATATTGAACCCTCCGCAACTCCCTTTTACATTTGAGTCCATACTCTCTTAAGGTCTTCAACTCAACATCCAACATTTCTCAAATTTACCTTATCTTAGCTCCCCTCTCTCTTTCCCCCAATTCATCTTTATAGTATCCGGTTGGTCACTATAAGGAGCACCACTCATACTCAGAATTAAGGGTAGAAGCAAAGGCAATTATCTTCTCCTACTTGCTTGCCCCATTGAGCGTACGATTCTTCATTTGGGTTAGCTACCATTTAACGTTTCCTATTGATATGTTTCTGGAGCTAAACAAATAAAATTAGAAAGAGAGATAGCCAATTCTCACAAAAGAAACAAAGGATAAATTTCTAACAAAACATAGAAAATGTCCACAGATCCGGTTCTCTTCTTGTATCACTAGTCATACCAAGAATTGAGGGTAGAAGTAGAGACAAGCTTCCCCTACTTGCTAGCGATTCGTTGAGCGTCGACTCTTTATTTGGATTAGCTGATAGCCCGATGGGGGGAAGCTCCCTCGCGGCATTATGGATATGGCTCAAACCATATTGAACCCTCCAGAACTCCCTTTTACATTTGAGTCCATACTCTCTTAAGGTCCTCAACTCAACATCCGAAGATTTCTTCTCATACGGACTCACAAGTTGAGCCATGAGCAAGAGGTGGATACTGTTTGTGAAAGACCATAACGGATCTGTTATGGTTTGAATTCAAGTTTTTAATTTTGAATTCAAATTTGAATATTGTAGACGAATCTTGTACAACAGCCATGTTTATTTATAAATACATAAGACTTACCCATCAAGGTAAGCAACCTACTTATCAAAAACAGAGTTTCTTTGCATTCTTTCATGGTATTAGAGCTAAGGTTTTGAGATTTTTTTTTCCAAAACACTACATTTTCAATGGCCACTGCTAACACTCCATTCCCCATTACCAATCTCTCCAACCTTGTTTCTGTCAAGCTTGATGGAGAAAATTATCTCATGTGGAGAGAACAATTAGAATCCATTTTTATTACATGTGATCTTATGGATCATCTTGATGGTATTGGATCGATGCCAAATCAAACTATCACTACTGGAGGAACTCAAATGCCGAATCCAAGCATTTCAAACCTGGAGAAAGAATGATCATTCCTTATGCTGGCTTACATAGTACCCAAAATACCCAACACATTACACCACAGAATGATGCACAGTGGATACCGGATTCAGGTGCTACCAACCATATGTCATTTGATCCAGTCATGCTACAGCAATCTGCCACTTACAAAGGAGAAGACCAGGTTTCAATTGGTGATGGTAAGAAACTCCCTATAACTCATATAGGCTCCTCAACTTTGAAAACACATTCAAATCATTTATCTCTTAATGACATACTCATCGTTCCCCAATTGTCAAAGAATTTAATTTTCATTTCTCAACTTACATCTGACAATAATTGTTCTGTTGAATTTTTTCCATGGGGTTTTTCGTGTTAAGGATTTGGAGTCGGGCATCACTCTCTTGAAGGGTCCAGTCAAAGATAAATTGTATTCCTTCTCGGCTAATGATGTGCCTCCTTTGGCTCTTTATGGAAATAAAGCTCCTTCTGATATTTGGCATCGCCGGCTTGGTCATCCTTCTTCTGCAGTACTTACTCATTTGAGAAATAGTGTCTTATTTAATTCTTTTGACACACTTAGATCCAATAAAATTTGTGACGCTTGCCAACTTGGCAAACATCACAAATTACCCTTTTCTATTTCAGTTAGTAGAACTACTCGACCATTACAGCTTATTCATTGTGATTTGTGGGGTCCCACTAAAACTTTGTCAATTAGTGGATTCAATTCATATATTATTTTTGTTGATGATTTCAGTCGATTTACTTGGTTCTATCCTTTGCGATTTAAATCCGATGCAATTTATTGTTTCAAGCATTTTAAAAATATGGCTGAAAACTTGCTTTCTACTTCTATTAAATTTTTTCAAAGTGATGGAGCCTTAGAGTTAACAAAGGGAGCTTTCAAAAACTATCTTGATGAATGTGGCATTGTATCCAGGATTTCATGTCCTCATACTCCAAAACAAAATGGAGTTTCAGAAAGAAAACACAGACACATTACAGAGATGGGTTTATCCCTTCTATTCCAAGCTCACATGCCCAAAGAATATTGGTTAGAAGCCTTTACTGCTGCTGTCTATTTAATAAACCGGTTACCTATACCAGTATTGCAGGGAAAATCTCCTCATGAAGCACTGTTTGGCTTCAAACCAGATTATTGTTTATTGAGAGTTTTTGGCTGCCTTTGTTACCCCAACTTGACATGCTACAGAGAAGACAAATTATCGCCAAAGTCCAAGGCTTGTGTCTTTCTTGGTTACTGATCTCTATCACAAGGGTTATAGATGCTTAGATAAGGACAACGGCAAGGTATATTTATCCAGATATGTTATTTTTGAAGAAAAGGAATTTCCATTTTCAAATCCCCCATCACACCAATCATCAAACAAACCACCAGTTGAACTTATTTCTCTACCTGTTTTCATCCCACACATCCCACCAAATGTGCCTCCACTCACTTCTCATTCTTCTTCACCTATTTCAAACAACCAACCACCACAAACAACCCCTACAACATCATCATCAGCCATATCAATGGCAAATCCAACCCAAGATGTTAATTAATCCCCACCAACAATAGACCAACCACAGCCCCAACCATCTCATCCTATGATTACTAGGAGTAAAACAAATTCCGCCAAACCAAAAACCCCTCTCTCTTTACTCACTATTAGACACCCAATACCTCAAACCTTTCTTACCACCATCTCCAACATCCCAACTGAACCTAAAACCTACAAATCAGCCTCAAAAGACCCAAAGTGGATTGATGCAATGCAAAAAGAATACAAAGCCTTAATAGACAATCAGACTTGGAACTTGGTGCCTTATTCCAAGGGTATGAATATTGTAGGCTGTAAGTGGGTGTACAGGATCAAGACAAAAAGTGATGGTTCCATTGAGAGATATAAGGCACGATTAGTTGCCAAGGGATTCAACCAGCGAGGCGGGGAGTGGACTTTCATGAAACATTTAGTCCAGTTGTAAAGCTAGCCACCATTCGGACAGTATTAACCATTGCACTCTCAAAGTCATGGCCAATACATCAACTTGATGTGAAAAATGCTTTCTTGAATGGCAACTTAGCAGAAGATTTTTACATGGAACAACCACAGGGGTTTGTTTCCACATCTAAATCAACACATATTTGTCATCTACGAAAAGCAATTTATGGTCTCAAACAAGCTCCACGAGCTTGGTTTCACAGATTCAAAACATACCTACAAGGAGAAGGTTTCAAGCAAAGCGTCGCAGATTCTTCCATGTTTATATGCAAAACCCGAGGTACAATGATAGTATTGTTGTTATATGTAGATGATATAATATTGACAGGAGCCAATGAAGCTGCAATTCAAGATGTTATTCAAAGCCTGAGCAAAGAATTTGCAATGACAGATTTGGAACACTTGCATTACTTCTTGGGAATTGAGGCCAAACGAAGTTCAGATGGTCTTTTACTAACTCAAAGTAAATACTCCATTGATTTATTAAAGTCTACAGGAATGGAGACTTCAAAGCCATGCACAACCCCAATTGCAGTTGGAACAAAGTTATCATCAACCACAGGTTATCCTCTACCTGATCCAACACCATATAGACAATTAGTAGGAGCCTTACAATATTTGACGATCACTAGACCAGATATCTCCTATGCAGTCAAACATGTGTGTCAGTTCATGCAATCTCCCACAGAAGATCATCTACAAGCAGCAAAACGTATTTTACGTTATGTCAAGCACACTATTGGTGCTGGTGTTCTCTTGAAACCAACCCAACTTTCTTTTATAGCTACTTACACTGAGGCAGATTGGGCAGGATGTCCAGACACACGCCGATCAACTAGTGGGTTTTGCACTTTTCTTGGGGATAATTTGTTATCATGGCAAGAAACAACCTACAGTATCTAGATCAAGTACGGAAGCTGAGTACAAATCCCTTCTGTCACAGCATCTGAGTTACTATGGCTTTCTTATGTTCTACGTGATTTGCAAGTACAACTTCCAAGAGGAATGGACATTTATTGTGATAATGTGTCTGCAACACAAATGGCTGCAAATCCAGTGCTACATGCTCGCACAAAACATATAGAAGTGGACTATCATTTTGTCCGAGACTTGGTTCAGAACAACACCATAAAAGTGCACTTTGTTCGGTCAGATGATCAAATTGCAGATGTGTTTACTAAGGGCTTAACATCACAAGCTTTCTTCAAGTATAGAGACAAACTCTTGCACCTGCCAATGCAGAGTTTGAGTGGGGATGAAAGACCATAACGGATCTGTTATGGTTTGAATTTGATTTTTGAATTCAAGTTTTTGAATTCAATTTTTGAATTTAAGTTTTTAAATTTAAATTCAAGTTTTTAATTTTGAATTCAAATTTGAATATTGTAAACGAATCTTGTACAACAGCCATGTTTATTTATAAATAAATAAGACTTACCCATCAAGATAAGCAACCTACTTATCAAAAACAGAGTTTTCTTTGCATTCTTTCCGTTTGTAATTCAACTTTGAAAATAGAAGTAATTTATATTTTGGATTATTTTTTTTTTTTTTTTTTTTTAAAAATTTAAAAAAAAAAATTTAAACCCTGGGTTTTTTTGTTCTTTTTTTTATATGTTTTGGGGGAAAAAAAACCCAAAAAAAAATTCTTGGAAAAAAAAAAAAAAAAAAAAAGGTGTTTTTCCTTTGGAGGCATCTCTTGGGGCACAATGGGTTCAAGGGGGGCACACCAGCTTGTAATCCTTCCACCGTTAGGAGCGGGAGCTTATCGCTGCTCTGTGAAGAAACCAGCCTCGACGCATTGCCCTCCACTCTAAGAGTCATGAAGTCCAAGCCTTCGCCTAAACCACATGGCTCAACTCCTCACTTGGAACGGGCAAGCTAGGAACTGTACCATCAAATCCAACCCGGCAAAGAAGAGCCGTATCAAGATCCAATCACCTTGTTGCCCCTCTGGCGTTACAAGCTCTAGCTACCGAGCTCGGCATTCAATCTTTGGAGACAAGACTTTATAAGATGACAACTTTTGATGAAGTTTCCAATGTGGGACTAAACTAGAAGCATGATTGTTCCCTATAGCATTGGAATTGGTCATCTAATTCTAAACAATAGATCGTTTTCAAATCTTAATTAAGATGGTATCCTTTTTTTGGTTCAATTAAGGTGGAATCCCACGCCTTCAATTTAGCAGCATCTTTTTTTATTATTATTTTTGGGTGAAAGATTACCATTATGGACTAGATGAGAAATCTGATCTAAATATGTAATGCTCACACGGAATCAAAGACCTTTCAAATATAAATATTTTCCTTAAACATTATCTTTGCTTATAATACTGAAAAACATCTTCTTGCTTATGTCGTATTGAATTTATTTGAGTGTTAGCCTTCAGATCTAAAGAAGTTGTTGTATCACCTTTTAGAAAATCTCAGTTTTGCTTTCTTCCCATCTTGTGCTATATACTACCTTCATATCTCCTCTGCAAGTAGAATCTATTGGAGTGCTAGCCTTGAGATCTAAAGGAGTTGTTGTATCTTGGAGGTGAGGACTCCAAGGTGAAACCCAGTTTGCATTTAAGGGGCTTTCATATACCTTAAGGAAAAATATTGTTCGTACGCCTCTACTCAACATGTTCAAGTTCGTGCTATTCTATTTTCGCTTCTTTGTTTCATACGGGTAAGCTTCTTACATAAGATTATATTGCTTTGTGATTCTATGTCTTATCATTTGATATTGGTTTGTCTATAGGGTGCCTCTGCTATTTTGATTCTAACAAAGTAAAGTAATATATTAATATTACTATTAGTTACTATTTTTTCTTCGGTGTCAAAAAAAAAAAATCACCCCCAAGTACATAACCTCTTAATCAAAATCCGAGACAACCGGAGAAGCCAATGTGTCCAATGCACAATTTCAGAATTTATGAAATCTTTAAATCATTTAAACATGGAAGTGTTAGTCAATTTTTTTTTTTTTTTTTTTTTTGGTGAAAGGCAAATTTATTGAGGAGACATTGAGAATACAGGGGGTACACCCATTAAGTCAGGGAGTAGAAAGTGATCAAACAGTTGGGACCTCAACCAACTAGGCCTTCTTGGCTAGAACATCTACCACAAAATTGCGGGTCCTAATAACAAAAGAAAAAACACAATACTCAAAGCACAAAACAAACCGAGACATCCAAAGACAATTGAGGCAATATTTAAGATTTTTTACTTATATGAGTTTTTCCAATGCTTCGGCATTTATTCTTCCCCAGACAATATTGAACTAACTCGAGATTGTCAGACTCGAAAAGGACGAAACGCCAATTCTCCTGAATGACATATCATCGAAGTCCATATTGCAAGAGCTTCATGTTAAGAAGATTTTGTGTAGAAGTGATTTTGTATTACCTCTTCATGTGTATATATAATACAATCAAGTAAAGAATAAAATAAACGTGGCATGCTGTACATAAGGAAAGAATTTATTTGCAACGGTTATATTATCCAAGATCTCCAACGGTCATATTCTCCAAAGATCTCCAACGGTCATATTATGGCTAATACTCCCCCTCAAGTTGGAGAGTGAATATGTCGCAAATTTTGGGTAGAACTAGAAGTGTGGACGGTGCTGATGAGGCCAAAGCGTATCTTATCATGGATGACATGACAATCAATTTCAATATGTTTGGTGCACTCGTGAAACAAAGGATTGGCGACAATGTGGATGGTTGCTTGATTGTCCTAGAAAAGAGGGATTGGTTGCTTCAAATGAACACCAAAATCTTGAAGGAGCGATGTTAACCAAATTAGCTCTCAAGTGGCCATTGCCATGGCTCCATATTTTTCCTGGGCAGAGGGTTGAGAAACTGTATGTTGTTTCTTGGTCTTCCAAGAGATTGGGCTAGCACCAAGAAAAACACAAAGAATCGGTGGTGGAGCGATGAGTCATGGGACAACTGGCCCAATCATAGTCACAAAAAGCACGAAGTGATAAGGTGCTATTAGCTGGAAGTAAAATACCCCGACCGGGTGAGCTATGAAGGTATCGGAGAAGGCAAGTTGCACCATCTATATGTGGTTTGCGAGGTTAGTGCATAAGCTGGCTATGAATGTTGACAAGTGTGCACAATATCGGGACGAGTGATGGTGAGATAAATCAATCATCCAATCAAATGACGATAAGATGCAAGTTCGGGAAGGATATCACCATCGAAGTCCGTAAGCTTGAGATTTTGTTCCATTGGAAATGAAGTTGGGTGAACACCGGTGAGGCCGACATCCGATAATATATCCAAAGTATATTTCCGTTGATTGAGGAAAATACCTTTTCGTAAGTGAGCGATTCAAGACCAAGAAAATATTTCATGGGCCCAAGATCTTTGATATGAAATTGTTGGTGAAGGAAACCCTTTAAGGTGGAAATTGCCAAAGAGTCAGAACGAACAATAAGGGTGTCATCCACATATACTAATACAAAGATGGTTGAATTCCCGTGGCCCTTAGAAAAGAGGGAATAATCTGGCAATCAACTGAATGAAGCCCACACTCATTAAGGCAGAGAAAATTTGGCAAACCAATTACAAGAAACCCGCTTTAAACCATAGAGAGATTTGTGGAGGCGGCAAACAACATTCTCCCCCTTACGATGATAACCAGGAGGTAGAGTCATATGTACTTCTTTGTCAAGATTGTCATGAAAGAAGGCGTTATTGACATCAGGTTGGTGAAGTGACCAATATTTAATTGAGGCAAGAACAAGCAAGACGCATACAATAACTAGTTTGGCCACAGAGGAGCAAAAGTCTCATGAAAATCAACACCTTCAGTTTGGGTGTACCCCTTGGCCAAACGTGCTTTGTACCGTTCAATAGAACCATCGTGTGTCGTTTAATTTTGTAGACCCATTTACAACCAATGGCTTTCTTTTGAGGCGGCAAAGGAACAAGTGACCAAGTGTTATTGGTTTCAAGAGCCTCAATCTTTGACTACATGGCATCTTTCAAGTCAAGTGACAACATTGCTTTGGCAAAGCTAGTGGGTTCTTCAGAAGAGGAAAGAGACCTGATAAACTTAAGATGAGAAGGTGAGACTTTTTTATAAGATACAGAAGAATCAAGAGGAAGGAGTTTACCGGCATCCGAAGAAGATGATGTGGCGTGAGTAGCCGAGCATATGTATTCCTTCAAACGGGAGGGGGGATGATGCGACCGGGTGGAGTGACGTGGCAACAACACAATTGGAGGTGGGGAAGGATTGTGTGGTGGGGTTGGTGAGTCCAGTGGTGGAGATGGGAAAACTGGGTTGGTTGGGATGGAGGAGGATTCAAAATCAAGAACTGGAATAAGGAGGGCAGAGTTAATAGATGAAGGGGAAGTCTTTAGCTGGTAAGGAAAAATATGTTCAATAAAAACAGCGTCTTTGCTTGTGTAAACCTTGTGAGAAGTGAGATAAAAAAATTTAAAACTATTTTGAGCAAAAGGGTACCCAATTAAAATTCCTGGAGAAGCACGAGGGTCAAATTTGTGCTTGATGGTGGAATGGTTGTGTCCATAGCACAAACAACCAAAAGTACAAAGATGAGCATATGTGGGGGTTTTATTAAAAAGAAGTTCAAAAGGAGTTTTCTTTTTTCATAGTTTAGTAGGCAACCTATTAATAATGTGTGTGGCCGTAAGAATGCAATCACCCCAAAAATCTTGTGGAAGATTGACCTGAAATAAAAGGGCCCAACCAACATTGAGTAGGTGTTGGTGTTTGCGTTCAACAACACCATTTTGTTGTGGGGTGTCAACACAACTATGTTCATGGAAAACTCCATGGTTGGAAAAATTGAGGTGGTGGAGTGATTAAAAAATTCACGATTATTATCAGTGCAATTATTTTTATTTGAAAATTGAATTGAGTTTTGACCATTGCAAAAAAAATCATGGAAATAAGACCAAACATCATATTTGAAGTTCATTAGAAAAACCCAAGTATAGCGAGAATAGTCATCCACAATAGTCAAAAATATTTAGCACCACATATAGAAGGAATATAATAAGGACCCCAAACATCGCAATGTATTAAATCAAAAGAAGATGAAGTGGATATGGAGCTAGATGGGAAAGGCAGCCGGGTTTGTTTTGCCAAAGGGAAAATAGTGCAAACACATTTATTAGAAACTGAAATGCAAGAATTAAAACATGAGAAAAAATTAGTAATGTTGCGAGATGGGTGGCCTAAGCGTCAATGCCACACATCAAAGGAGTGGGAATGAGTGGATGAGGCTACAATAATGGAGGGAAGCAACTCCAAATAATATAAGCCATTATGCTCTTTACCCAATCCAATCATCTTCTTTGCTGGTAAGTCCTGAAAGACAATTATAAGGAAAAAAATGTTACTGAACAATTGAGAGCTTTAGTGATTTGACTAACGGATAATAAATTAAAACGGAATGAAGGAACATACAAAACATTATTAAGAGAGATGGAAGGGGTGGGGGTGCAAGTCCCTAAATGGGACACAGGGATTGTTTCACCATTGGGTATTGTAATCGGAGATGTATAAGGGACCACCGTATCAGTGTTAAAGAGATGTAACTTAGAAGCCATATGAAAATTTGGCCTAGAATCAATAACCCATGTGGAAGGGGAATTACCTACAGCATTTGCTAAAGGAGTGGGATTACCCGATTCAATTAGTGTCAATAATTGATGATATTGCGCTGAAGTAAAGGAGGGGGCAGATTTGTTCCTAGGTTGATGGCTGCAAAAGATTGAGCAGAGAGTCTAGGTGATGTTGATTTAATGTGTATATTCTTGCTCTTGGGAGGATAATCGTGTTTCTTAAAACAACAGGAATTTGAATGGCTGTCCATGCCACAAAAATCATAGTGATACATAGGCTTCTTACCATTTTTAGAATGTGTACGAGGAGTAGTGGTTGCATGGGCAGATTGATGCAATGATGCATTTGGTAACTCATGGAGGGAATGATGATGCTCCTCTTGCAATAGAAGAGAATAAGCACGATTGATGTTAGACAAGGGTTCTATTAAAAGGAGTTGACTCCGAACAGAAGAATAAGAATCATTGAGGCCCATTAAAAATTCAATTAAGTGATCTTGTTGTTGAAGATCAGTGTGTTCTGACAAGAGACCACAAGTGCAAGGCGGGAACGAGTTGTATGAGTCGACTTCGTCCCAAAAACCCTTGAGAGTATTATAATAAGATGCCAAAGAAGAGGTTCCTTGACGATGATTAGAAATGCTACGCCGGATCTCAAAAGTTCGAGGAGCATTTTTTGAGAAAAACGATCACGAAGATCAACCCAAACCTCGTGGGCAATAGAGATGTAGAAAATGCTATTAGCAATATCAGGTGAGAGAGCATTTAGCAACCAAGAAGGACCATGCTGTTGCATCATGTCCATGCTTGAAGCTCCAAAGAATTAGTGGCGGGTTTAGGCAAGGAGCCATCGATAAAGGCAAGCTTATGTTTGGCCTCAAGAGCCATCCGCATCCCACGATTCCAAGTGGGATAATTGTCGACGCGTAAAAGCTGTGTGATGAGTATAGCACCAAGATTATCCGAATGATGTAGAAATATGGAGAAGAACAATCAAAGTGGATGGAAATAGCATTATTGGAAGCCATAGCAGCTGTAGCAAGAGCATTTTGAGACGGATCCGTCATTGTAAAGGCAGCGGAAAGAAAACAACAACGTAGGGATCACTTACTGCTCTTGGAAAAAGAAATTAGCTTCACTTGAAAAGGTTAGGATCATCTTAAACTGATACCATGTTAAGAAGATTTTGTGTAGAAGTGATTTTGTATTACCTCTTCATGTGTATATATAATACAATCTAGTAAAGAATAAAATAAATGTGGCATGCTTTACATAAGGAAAGAAATTATTTGCAATGGTCATATTATCCAAGATCTCCAACGGTCATATTCTCCAAAAATCTCCAATAGTTATATTATGGCTAATACTTCACCTGCCAAAGCTGATCCAAACTTCACTGGATCCAAAACAGACATAATAATACCCCCAGACCGATTGCAAGCCACTTGGCCAAGTTTACCTACATTAGCATGGGAAGCATCCAAATTTATCTTAATCCAGCCAGGAAGTAGAGCATCCTATTGCCCATCATCATGTATCCGAGAACAAGGAACGGGGAAAAGACGGTGTCTTCATAGCACCCAAGAATTCAGCAGCTCTACAACGGGATTCCATGGCAACCTCAATCTAAAACCACGATCTCTTCTTAAAAATAACATCATTTCGGGCACTCCACAATTTCCAGCAAATAGAAAGCAATGGGTAGCGATCGCTGCTTTGTCTTCTTTATTACTAGCACGCAGAGAACAAAGTTCACAAATCCAGTCAGCAATGTGAGCTTCAGAGATTAGAGGAGAGTAAGAAAAGGAACCAGCGAACCATACCGCTCTCAGAAACGAACACTCCAACATCACATGGTCAAAATTTTCCACCTCCTCACCACAATGAATACACGATGGGTCGACCTGAAATCTTCTCTTAAACATGGCATCATCAATAGCTAACCCAACTGCACACCACCTCCACATCATATGTTTTATTTTTGGTAGAACCAAAACCTCCCAAATAAATTTCCAACCCTTAGTGGGAATATAACTCCAACGTGACACACCAGAAATGGATGCATCATCTATCACATATAATAATATCTCCAGCCTTAAAGCTTTATATACCACTTTAATAGTGATCTGCCCTATATTAAACCCCCATGATCCTAACCTGAAACCCAAATTACAAGTCCGAAGACCCAAGCATCAAGCTGAAAGAACTTGTGGGCCATTCGAATTAAAACCTATGAATTGGTTCCATAACTTATGAACCTAGGTGATGATGGTGAAGGACTTGCTTTGTTTGTAACTGGAAGAAGATCCAATCAGAATCCGGATGGTTTGGGCAAGTGGATATCTAGTACAAGGAAAACGGAGTTTGGCGGTGCTTATGAGCAAGGTAAGAGCCTTTTAGGTGATGTTCAAAATTTTATTAGCATCAGGGACCAACCGAGAGAGCAAAGTGCCCAAGTACCGAAAAGTACTAGGGGCGGTTGATTGGATTTGTACGAATAGAATTGCCGTTTTGCCTTCAGCCCCCAATTTAAGCCTCTTAAACCTTATTTACACATTATTTGCTTGGGACTGCCGTGGATTGTAGCAAGGTCAGAGAGCACGTGTTGGTGAAGGAAGACCCCTTTTTGTGGAGAATCTTATGGAACTTCATTGACTTTCAGATCCAAGAAGTAAATTAGCTAAACTCCCTTTATTTTTCCCCTATTTGGAGAGTGGAAGAAGATTTATGAAGAAAAATATTTATTTACCTTTGTTTAAAATCAAATCATCCTAGGAGAATAAATCTCATATCTATTTTAATGGCAAAGACTTTCAGATAGAGTTCTTAATTGCTAGATTCAATTTTTTATTAGCTTTCCATGTTTTCAAGGTTTGGATTTTGTTGTTTTGGGGATTTAGGGTCGTAATCTAAACCTAGGGTCCTCCCAAAATCTGTTTAAAATGGGAGAACAGAAATTGGATTTCGGATCTATCCGTGCAACCAAGAGGTCGCTTGAGGAGGTTGCTTAAGGAGGTCCCTTGAAGCCACCGGCCCAAGCAACTGCCCCAATCAATCAATTGTTCACAAAGTTTGTTTGGGTGTTGATTTCGCTCCAGTTAATTCCTAAGCCTAAATGTAACTTTATGAACATAACTATAGGACTTATTGGGACCTTCTGGAGTATGTGATTGTGAGGATCAAGGTCATTTATCAGATCTTATCCATTAAGTCAAACAAGGAAACAATAGCATATTATGCTGGATTGATTGATGTGCTAACTTCTTTAATATTTCAACCATGTTTGTAATCTTGTGGTATATGGTATTTATTGTTTATGAATATTCATTTACTTTATATGAATTACGAATAATAATCATTGTTCTTTCCTTCAATATATGATGTGATATGATGGTTGTGTGACTTTGACTTGGGGAATGTCAGTATTGGTATCCCTAGCTTTAAATGTCAGGGACTGTGGTCTAGACCATTGTCTTTAATGCTACTTGCACATTCCTTAGTTACTATCCTACATGATTAGGGAGTCTAGATGCATGGTTAGGTTAGCTTACCCATTACATGCTACTACCCTTTCAAATGGGGAATTGAAGCTTGAGTGACCAATAATGGCAATGGTTGGGTCCTTTGGGTATTCTAAAGAGTTAAATAGTCTGTGAGGAGACACAAGCATACTATTATCATGCAGCGGTAGAAATATATATCTTAAGGGTTGGGCTCATGGGCATCCAAAAGACAACTTGGGCGTTGTGAGGAGACATGAGAGGCATCCACCCTAGCATATGTAGATGACCATAGGGTTAGGGGGTGTTAATCCAATAGAGGTAACCAATCCATGAGGATTAGCATTCCTAAGTGGAAAAAGATATTGGACCAAAAGGGCACAAGGCATGAGGAAAGGTATCTGGACCACATGTAGTTTGTTATTCTATGACTATGCATTGGGTTTAGAATCCCCAACATGCACCAATACTCAAACCAATGGTCGTGGTGAAACAGTGTGGACCTATACCCCAACTATGATGATGATGTGGACTGTACCCTTTACTTGGCATCCCAACAGAGATAGCCAGTCAGTGAGGGATCAGAGTGATGAGACCTATCAAGAGGAGGGCTGGTGTATATCTTAATGCATGTATGCCTAGATAGAGACTAACATGGTTAGATCATTATATGCATACTTAAATACATCATTGCATTATTTCATTTCATTACATTTTTGTGATCGTGGTACGTATGTGATTGTTGCCTTACTGAGTTCTTTATAACTCATTCCTTGTGGATTTCTTGCTTTCTTCAGATTACTTTGCGGTCATGAGGGGACCTTTCTCTATGAGAGTTGGACATTGATAGAGATTCTTGCTCCTGTATGGACTATTCCTACGGAGTCTAGCCTTTTTCAGACTCGGGAGGTTACTTATGAAAGCATAATGGCCTTTTTGGGATTCCAGTTTACATTTGTTCACCAAGTTAGGCGGGTCTAGAATGATTTGGGGTAGAAGAATTGTAAGCAATAATGAGATTATTTTCTTTGCTTCTACTCACTTTCTCTTTTACATTTATTCCTTAGCATTCATTTTGAAAATTTGGAACCTTTTTATTTATCTCTGCTTGCTCTTAATTATGGAATTGTGTGTGTTATTTATTATTGCTAGCATAACCTGATCTTATGGTTGTGGATCAAACCAGTGGTTGTTGGGGTGGATCTAATCTCGTCGGATGGGGTGTGGCATGTCCATTCCTAGTTCTTGTCCACACAAGTCTATTAGAAGTTAGAAAAAGCGATAATGGCATCTTACGAATGGCCGTAGCTATAGTATCGAGAAAGAGTTGCTCTACCAAGTCCATTCTCCACACCCTTTCACAAGAATTAATCAAATTCCAAACTAATAGATTATCCATACCTATTTGTGGCTCTTCATTTATTCATCTAGAATGTAGTCCTTGCAGCCAAATATCTTTCCATACCCGAAAATTTTCACCCGTCTCCACATGCCAAACCAACAGTGATCTAAGAGCATCCCTCCTTGTGATCAAGGGTGGACCTATAGAGGGGCTGAGGGGGGCCATGCCCCCCCCCCCCAATATTGAGAACAGTTTTTAAAGGTAAAATAATGGGTATAAATGACATTCCTAATTAAAAACTAACTCCTCAATTCCTATTTATTCTCTCATCTTTTCTTCCTATTTATTCTCTTCTCTTTCTATAAACGTGGGTTAAGGAAATTTTTGAATTTTTTTTTATTAGGTATTCAAAATTTCATTCCTAATTTGAAACTAACTCCTCAATCCCTATTTATTCTCTCATATCTCCTCTCTCCTCTCTCTCCTCTCTCCTCCCAGTTATTCTCTTCCCTTTCTATAAGCCTGGGTTAAGAAAATTTGGAAAAAACATATTCCACAATTAGGTACTCTTTCTCTTTCTCAGTTTATTTATCATTTCTTTTTTTCTCCTTTTTTTTGTTATTCTTTTTATTTGATTTTATATTCTATATTTCTTTATTTCTTCTGCAATTTTTGTTATTTGATTTTGTATTATGATTTGTGAATAAAATGTCTATGGTTAGTAAGGTAATTAACTACCATTGGTTTGCATCTTTCACCTAAAAAAGAAATTTGGTTTTCATCTCCTACCAAAGAAAAATTTGGCTTGCATCTAACTTTTTAGGGTTGAAGTCATGTGTGTGTGTCTATATATATAACTTTTTAAATATGTGTGGGCCCCAGAAAATATATGTGGACCTTGTAAATGATAAGTCTCTGAATTCAAATTCAAATCCACCGTAACTAGCTCTATCCTCGATTGATTTTATCTCCAACCGATCAAGAAGAGTTTGAGTTATAGTTAAAATATAAAAAAGTTGTAGAGTTTGATTGAAAACAAGTTGTAGTTCAAATTCAAATATTTGAATTGTAATTCATATAATATTAATATACATCTCCCATTCACTAATCTGAGTGTGGAAGAATTGTCTCTCAAACGAAATTCTAACTTGGTATCACTTTTTCAGCTGCTGACACGAAATTCTTACTGATCTATTCCTTAATATAATAAAATAATTTAGAGGTGAGGCCTTCAATGGGTCTTATAAGGGCCCACACATTATGTGTGGCAAAAAAGCATTAGTGCTTCCCCAAGGGGAAGGTTCTCTGGCTTTCATTCTTTGCCCCCCCCCCTCAAATATTGAATCCTAGGTCCGCCCCTACTTGTGATCAAACTCAGATATGCCCATGAAGATTGATTGCCTATAACAGCATCCAAAATATGAATGAGGTAAATAAACTGGACTGCAACTTTGATATCCATTTCCCTACACTCACCAAAAACAATGTATGCATTAGACTACAATACTTTCACAGTTGCAAACAAAAACAGCCACAATTCAAAATAGGATAAATAGTTACAATAACCAATATTCTAGAAAATCCCAAACAATTCTGGGACAGAGATAAAGTAAATGGCAAGATTACCCTCAAGTTCCCTCATACAATTATATTTGTACCAAGTATGAAATACTCAAAGGCAGATATACAAGAATTTGAATCCCAGCTTATAGAATTGCTAGAACTAAACCTCATCAGACCTAGCACATTCCAACATTCTTCTCCAGCCTTTATGGTTATCAAAGAGGCAGAACAGAGGAGAGGGAAAAGAGAAAGGTAGTAAACTACTAGGAGCTTATAAACCATTGCATAGGTTAGACCTATTTCAGCAAGTTTGATTGTAAGTCAGGATTCTTTCAGATTAAAATTGGACCCTGATAATATAAGCCTTACAGCCTTTAGGGTGCCCAATAGCCTCTATGAATGGCTAGTAATGCTTATGGGGTTCAAGAATGCACCACAGATATTTCAAAGAAGAATGGACCATGGGTTCAATCCTATCAAAAGTTTATGTAGTGTTTATATTGATGATATATTGATTATGTCTACTTCTGAAGAAGAACATAAGCAGCACTTAGATAAATTCTTTGATATTGTTAAAAAAACATGGAATTGTTTTATCTCAGAAGAAGCTATTATTTGGAAACATGAAATTGAATTCCAAGGAATGATTGTATCACCTGACGGAATTAAGCTACAACCTCATATCTCTAGGAAACTACTTGAATTACCAGATGTCTTGAATACAAAAAAGCTTATTCAACAGTTTAATGGATTCTTGACATATGTAGGTGATTACATCAAGGATTTAGCAAAGCTCATAACTGACTTGCTAAAAAGACTCAGGAAGGATCATGAAAATGACCCTTGGATTCATTTGACCATGATTTTCAAAACCATAAAGGAGCATGTTAAAAAAATCTGAAGTTCTTCGACCCATAGAGCCTTGTCAGCTTCAAGTCTTCTCTTTATTCGTTCAAGTAGGGTTCGGTTAGTAACTTCTACTTGTCCATTGCTCTGGGGGTATGCCACTGAGGACATACGATGCTCGATCATATAAGTTCCACAAAATTTCTCGAATTGTGGACAGTCGAACTGAGTACCATGGTCAGTGACAATAATATTTGGAATCCCAAAGCGATATATGATTGACTCAAGCACGAATTTCTCCACTTTTTTCTCAGTAATTGTTGCCAGGGCGCTGGCTTCAACCCATTTAGTGCAGTAATCAATTGCTACTATCAGATATTCCCGTCCACCCGATGCCTTGGTGAATTTACCCATGATGTCAATTCCCCATGTCGCAAAGGGGATGGGATCTAGAATCGAAGTCATGGTTTCTACTGGGCGCTTCAATACTATAGCATGAATTTGACAATTGCTACATCGACGAACATATTCCATAGCAGCCTCTTGGATCTTAGGCCAATATAAACCAAGTCTTATAATTTTGTGTGCCAGGGCTCGCCCACCCATGTGAGCACCACAAATTCCTTCATGAACTTCAGCCAAAGCTGATTTTGCTCCTTCGGGACCTATACATCTCATAAGGGGTCCAGAATAAGATCTTTTGTATAGTCTCCCATTCTGAATGACAAACCTTGCTGATCGTATCTTGATCAATCTTGCCTCTTTCGGATCCTCAGGTAATTTGTCATCTCTCAGATACTCGATTATCGAATCCATCCAGCAACGCTTTGCTTCAATATAAGAAATTTCTTTCTCATGATAACTTGGAAATGTTATCTCTTCAATGTAGACCGAAGGGTCTAGATTTTTTTCTTTGGCATTGGCTAATCGGGATACCTCATCTGCCACTGTATTCTCAGTCCTCGGAATCTGAGATATCTTCAAATTCCGAAATTGCTTTTGAAATGCCTGCACAATCTCTTGATACTTCTGCAAGCGTGGTTCTTTAATACCATACTCCCCCTGGACTTGGTTGACTATAAGTTGAGAGTCACTATAAATAGTAACATTTGCAATAGACAATGCTTTTGACAACCGAAGTCCAGCTATCAAGGCTTCATATTCTGCTTCGTTATTACTTGCTTCGAATGCAAATCTCAAAGCATATCGAATGATAAATCCTGCTGGACTTTTCAATAGAATTCCAGCTCCTGCTCCATCCTTATTACTCGAACCATCCACATATACTTCCCAAGTGGTTGGTATAATGGGATCTTCAATGGTAGTCTCCATTGGTGCAGTAGTTTCTACTACAAAATTGGCTAGTGCCTGAGCTTTGATTGCTGTTCTAGGCTTAAAGCTCACTTGGAACTCACTGAGTTCAACCGACCAGGCCACCATTCCTTCCAGACAAATCAAGTTTATTAAGAACTTTACTAAGAGGAAAAGTTGTAAATACCTCTATTGGATGAACCTGGAAATATGGCCTTAGCTTCCTGGTGGCCATCATGAGAGCCAGAGCCTGCTTTTCAATCTGCGAATATCGCGTCTCCGCATCAAGTAATACATGACTCACATAGTAAATCGGCCACTGTTTCTTATCTTTCTCACGAACAAGTACTGCACTGACCGCTTAAAGGGACGCCGCTAGATATAGCTGTAATATTTCCCCCTTCTTTGGTCGGGACAAAATTGGTGGTTGTCCTAGTGCCTCCTTTAACTCCTCGAAAGCTTTTTGGCATTCTTCAGTCCATTTTGCTTCCTTGCTGCCCCTCAAATCTTTGAGTGCCTTGAAGAATGGCAAACACTTCTCTCGAGACTTGGAGATGAATCGATTCAAAGCGGCAATTCTCTCTGTTAAACACTGTACATCACGAACAGTTTTGGGAGCCTCCATGTCAATAAGAGCTTGTATTTTGGCAGGATTAGCCTCAATACCTCTCTGTGACACCATGAAGCCCAAAAATTTGCCTGAAGAAACTCCAAAGGTGCACTTTTCTGGGTTCAGCTTCATTTGATACTTTCTCAGCACTGAGAATACCTCAGTTAAATCTGCTATATGATTTGCTCTTGTAAAGCTCTTTACTAGCATGTTGTCAGCATAAGCTTCAACATTCTTCCCAATTAAGTCCTTGAAAATCTTGTTGACGGCCCTCTGATATGTAGCTCCTGCATTTTTCAAGCCAAATGGCATGACTTTGTAATAGTAGCTTTCACGATCAGTCATGAAAGCCGTAAACTTCTCATCTTCCTTATTCATAAGGATTTGATTATACCCTGAGTAGGCATCCATGAAACTTAGAGTTTCATATCCTGCAGTCGCATCTATCAAGAGGTCAATCCGAGGTAATGGATAACAATCTTTAGGGCAAGCCTTGTTGAGACCTGTGTAGTCTGTACACATCCTCCACTTCCCATTCGCCTTTTTTACCATTACCACGTTGGCTAACCAAGTTGGGCATTCAATTGGTTCTATAAAACCATAATTCTTCAGTTTTTCAACTTCACCCCGAACGGCTTCGTATTTTTTAATGGAGAAATTTCTCCTTTTCTGGATCACTGGTTTCACCTTCGGATCTATCCAGAGTTTGTGCTCTGCGACAGCCCAATCAATTCCTAGCATGTCTTCGGCAGACCATGCGAATACGTCATTATTCTATTGAAGAAACAACTTCAACTCATCCTTGAATTCCTCCAGCTGCTCAGACCCGATATAAGTAATCTTATTCTCATCCTCGGTACACAGTTGGATTTGTTCCAACTTTTCCACTGGCTCGGGCCTTTGCATTTCTGATTCTTCCCGATCATCCCGAACTTCTATAGGTAGGGCAGTCACCTTCCTCGGGCCTTCTTTGTCTTTTAAATAGGCAACGTAACATTGCCGAGAGATCCTCTGGTCAAAGGAAACTTGACCAATTTCCATGTCAGTCGGGAATTTTATCTTCAGGTGTTTCATCGAAACAATAGCACCTATCTTGGATAAAGATGGTCGCCCGAGGATAACATTATAAGCTGGCAGTTCCCGAACCACCAAAAATTGATTCGGACGGTCATTTCCTTAGGAAAACTTCCAATAGATAAGTCCAACTGGACAGATTCTTCCGCCACTGCAGATGATCCTGCAAAACCATATAAATGCGTGGATGAAGGCTCCATCAAGTCCTCATCCACCTTCAGCTTTTGATACACTTCATTAGGAATTAGGTCAGCTGCAGACCCTGTAACAACCAAAACTCTATGCACTTCTCGGTGTACAATCTCTACCTTGATGACTATGGCATCATCATGAGGTAGACAAACGCCTCTTTCATCCTCCTCGCCAAAGGTGATAGAATCTTCACCGTTTGGCTTCTTCTGCTTCTGCGTCTCTCCGGTTCCGATAAATTTGGATTTTGTCTTTAAACTCCGGAGTGATTCGGGCTCTGGTCCTCCGAAAATTGTAAGGATCGGTGATCGAGTAGCATCAATCACCTCCTTGGCTTTCTTAGACTTCGGAGACTCCTTTGATCGTTTTGAACTAATCGAACGATCCCTTTTAGGGGCAGCCCCACGTGGCTCACGTGGCTCCTCCCTTCTTCTACTAACAAAATTGGACAAGTGTCCCTGAGATATTAGTCTCTCAATATCTGCTTTTAGATGACGGCAGTCATTTGTATAATGACCATAGTCCTTGTGGAATCGGCAATACTTTTCTCGATCCTGTTGCTCTCCAGGCTTCAAAGGAATTTTAGGTGGCCACTTCAAAATATTTCGTTTTTTGATGATATTTAGAATATCAGCCCGAGGAGCATTCAATGGAGTATACTCACTTTTACCGAGAGACCTCTAGCGCCAAGCCTGAGATTTTCCAACCCGATCGCGAACATTCTTCTTTGGCTTCTGCTTCTCCTCAGAAGCCTTTTGTTCCTTAGTAGAGGCTTTATTGTATCCTTGGCGCGCATCTAATATCTCCATGACTTTGGCCTGCTTATGGCATCTCTGTACCAACTCAGCAAAAGTTGCAGGCATATCCTGTAGTAATAACTCAAAGAGTTTTCAGTTAGTGAGTCTAGTGAATAGAGTAGTTTTGGCTACTTGCTCATCCAAATTTTCTATCTCCATCGTTACTTTGTTGAATCTTTTCAGAAACTCTTTGATCGATTCTCTCTTTCCTTGTCTGACGGTAAACAAGGTTTCTTCCGTTTTCTTGATCTGTATTCCACTCTGGAATCGCCCTATGAATTTGCGTGCCAGCTCATCAAAGTTTACGATCCTTCCAGATGGGAGGTTCGAAAACCACTTTTGTGCTACTCCGGTTAAAGATGAACCAAAAACCCTGCATAGAATTTCATCAGAATTACCTGAAACTGCCATGGTCTGTTGGTAATAGCCAATGTGGGCCGTTGGGTCTCCAGAGCCATCGAATGTAGAAAAGGTAGGCAAACGGAAGTTGTGGGGAAACTGATATCCCGCAATTGGCTCGCAAAGGGGGTTTTCCGAATAACTGAATAAATATCCTCAGTTATCCTTCCCTTAGCCAACTGCCCTAATTTCTGATTGATGTTGGCCAATTCCTGACCAATCTAAGTCGGGTGATCTTCAGCAATATGATCACGACCTCGAAAAACACGATCTTCACGAGCTATTCGATCATCACAAACGGCCCGTCCATCACAAACATTCCGCTCATCGCGAACTGCTCGATCATCACGAACGGTTCTTCTGACAGTTGGTGAGTGAGTCCTCACCCCCATATCCAACCTTGTATTTGAATCGATTGTACTTTCCTGTGGTCTGTCGAACCGATCATCCCGCCCAGGTTGATCGTCAATTCTCCTAGGCCCTCGGTCACCTTCACGAAAGTTCTAACCGATATTCCGATCTTCAGCCAACCTTTGATCACGTGGCAATGCACGCCTCCCTGAATCGCGATGATCAGGTTCTTGTGGTAATACCACTCGTCTGGTGAGCACGCGAAGTGCTTGACTCACCTCCAAGAGTTGAATCTTCACCTGATTCAATTGATCTTGGTATGTATCTGGAGGATTATGTCCTCCCTGACCACCATCTACATCAAGAGGATGTTGGCTTCCTTGGGGAATGTCTGGATTATTCACTCCAGGGATTTGAACACCGGAATCGCGTTGTGCAACGGCTGCTGCAGATCTAGTCACCATGGCTTTACAAGTCTTTTCCCATAGACGGCGCCAAATGATGCGTCCAAAATCTGCTCAGCCCTTAGATCTCCTCATGATAACCTGCAAAACGAAAGCGTCAGACGTGGCCCGACCGCTGGGGTCGGGAGTCCACCTCCGAAGGCTAAGTCAGTTGATGAACTTAATCACACACGGCTCTGCTAGAAGCACAGAGCTAAGGAATGAAAGACTGGGAAAGGTGATCTAGATCGTAAGCTTCTGATAGTTTACGTCTACCAGTGTGTATGTGAATCTCCGTCCTTCACCTTGTATGGCAGTGAGGTTTATATAGAGTGTACCTTTGAATCTCCTTCGTTGGATATACTCGAGCTTTCTTCGGGTAGTCGTTGGATCTTAATAGTTAGATCCGTTGAGCGATAGACTTCTACTAGTTTGGACCAGTAGAGGACTCCTGAGATAACCTTTAGGTTATGTGATGATTATCCCCGTGATAATGATAAGCAACAGCCGTCAATTTGTGCCTGCCATCATTAGGGCAATTAACCTAATCCATAAGTTGGATTAGGGCGTGCTTATAGCTGAATTAGTTTTCTTCCTCAGCAAGCTATCTTCTGGATCCGGTTCGCTCGGGAGCGAGTCGATTCATTCCGTCTCGACCGGGGTCGAGGGTCAAACCAAGTATGAACCCGGTTCGATCATATTTTCTCCACATCAGAAGTGCACTAACCATCAAGAGACCATTCCTCACATCTCTCATAGTCTAAACAAGTGTAACTTGCACCTCTGAAACCCATCATAGTCTAATAATGTATTTTTAAACAACTAATACATTTGAATGGGTGCGATCAAGTTGAGAACATCGTAGTGGTTTAAACTGCTAGAAATAATAAATGATATAAGATAACCATATATGTACCCAACGCAAGTGTGCAAGTTACATAATAACCCATTATGGAATATCTTCCTAGAAGTTCCATAGCCATTCGGCCTCTTGCCCCATTTATTCAAGGCTACAAACTCAGATTCTATCGTGAATTTGGTTATCACCTTTTGGTTTGAAGGATTTCCAAGAGATCCACTACTTGTAGTCATAAACTAATAAAGAAGTCATCTCACTGACTACCATGATCTCAAGTCTTTTCATTTTTACATGAAAATTCACATAACCCCACACAATTCACGTTTAATATATATAAGCTTTATAACCTTATGTAGGTCATAAACACCATGCAAAAAAAATATTTTTTTTAAGGTTTTTTTTTTGCGCGGGCGCCTTACCCGGCGCCCCCCCCCCCCCGGAGGGGGGGGGGAAAAACGAACCCCCAGGGGGGGGGGGGGGGGAAGGTGGCTTGCTGAATTTTTTGTGTTTTGTGTGTCGCCCGGCCGCCCCCCCCCCCCCCCCCCCCCCCGCCCGGGCGGGGGGGACAGAACCCCCCCCCCCCCCGCCCCCCCCCCCCGGGGGGTGCCTTGCGAAGAAAGATTATTCGGCTGCAAGCGTGCCCTAATCTTACTTATGGATTAGGGTAATCACCCTGATGACAGCAGACTCGAACTGACGGCTGCGGTTAATCATCATCAAAGGGATAACTATCGCATAACCTAACGGTTATCTCAGGAGTCCTCTACTAGCCCAAACTAGTAGAAGTCTATCGCTCAACGGGTCTTATTGATAAGATCCAACGACTACCCGAAGAAGGCTCGAGTGCATCCAACGAAGGAGATTCGAAGGTACACTCTATATAAACCTCACTACCATACAAGGTGAGGGACGGATCAATTGATCAAGGAGAATACTATCTGAAGCTCAGGTTCAGATACATACTGATAGACCTCAACTATCAGCATCCTGCTATCTAGATCACCTTTCTCGTTTCTTCATTCATTAGCTCTGTACTTCTAGCAGAGCCGTTTGTGATTAAGTTCATCAACTGACTTAGCCTTCGGAGGTGGACTCCCGACCCCAGCGGTCGGGCCACATCTGACGCTTTTGTTTTGCAAGACATTACGTGGAGATCCAAGGGCTGAGCAGATTTTGGACGCATCATTTGGCGCCGTCTGTGGGAACGACTTGAAAAAGCCATGGAGACTAGATCAGCAGCCACAGCAGTCGCTGCACAACGCAATTCCGGTGTTCAGATACCAGGGGTGAATAATCCAGATATTCCCCAGGAAAGCCAAAATCCTATCGAAGTGGATAAAGGCCAGGGAGGATGTAATCCTCCTGATACTATCCAAGATCAATTGGATCAGTTAAAGATTCAACTCTTGGAGGTGAGCCAAGCACTTCGCTTGCTCACCAGACGAGTGGTTTTGCCACAAGAACCTGATCAACACGATTCTGGGAGACGTGCATTGCCACGTGACCAAAGAATGGCTGAAGACCGGAATGTTGATCAGAATTTTCGTGAAGGAGATCGAGGACTTCGGAGGATTGATGATCAACTAAGGCGAGGCGATCGGTTCGATAGACCGCAAGAGAGTACAACTGATTCAAATACAAGGTTGGATTCTGGGGTAAGAACTCACTCACCCATTGTCAGAAGAACCGTTCGTGATGATCGAGCAGTTCGTGACGATAGAAACGTTCGTGAAGGACGAGCTGTTCGTGATGATCGAGTAGCACGTGATGATCGTGTTAATCGAGGTCGTGATCGTATTGTCGAAGATCACCCGACCCGCATTGGTCAAGAATTGGCCAACATCAATGAGAAGTTAGGGCAATTGGCTAAGGGAAGAATAACCGAGGATATATACTCGACTCATTCGGAAGACTCCTTTTGCTGAGCCAATCGCGGGATATCGGTTTCCCCATAACTTCCGTTTGCCTACCTTCTCAACATTCGATGGCTCCGGAGATCCAATAGCTCACATTGGTTATTACCAACAGACCATGGCAGTTTCATGTAATTCGATGAAATTTTATGCGGGGTTTTCGGATCATCTCTAACTGGAGCGGCACAAAAGTGGTTTTCTAACCTCCCCTCCGGGAAGGATCGTGAAACTTTGACGAATTGGCACGCCAATTCATAGGGCGATTCCAGAGAGTGGGATACGAGGTCAAGAAAACGGAAGAAACCTTGTTTACCGTCGGACAGTGGAAAGGAAAGGACGAATCTATCGAGAGTTTCTCAAAAGATTCAACAAGGTGACGATGGAGATAGAAAACTTGGATGAACAGTAGCCGTAACCGCTCTATTCACGGGACTCACAAATCGGAAACTCCTGGAGTTATTACTACATGATATACCCACGACTTATGCTGAGTTGGTACAGAGATGCCAGAAGCAGGCTGAAGTCATGGAGATTCTAGATGCGCGCCAAGGAGATAATAAAGTCTCCAATAAGGAACAAAAAGCTCCCGAGCGTAAGAAGCCAAGGAAGAATGTTCGTGATCGGGTTGGAAGATCCCAACCTTGGCGCCAAAGATCCCCCGGCAGGAGTGAGTACACTCCATTGAATGCTCCTCGGGCCGATATTCTGAATATCCTCAAAAGAAAAAATATTTTGAAGTGGCCGCCTAAAATTCTTTTGAAACCCGGAGAGCAGCAGGATCGGGAAAAGTATTGCCGATTCCACAAGGACTATGGTCATTACACTAATGACTCGTCGTCATCCGAAGGCGATATTGAGAGATTGATATCTCAGGGACATCTCGTCCAGCTTTGTTAGCAGGAGAAGGGAGGAGCCACGTGGGCCACGTGCGGCTGCCCTTAAAAGGAATCGTTCGGGTCGGGCCGGAATGATCAAGGGAGGCCCCGAAGTCCAAAAAAGGCAAGGAGGTGATTGAAGTCGCTACTCGGTCACCGATCCTTACCATCTTCGGAGGTCCAGAGCCTGAATCATTCCGGAGTTTAAAAACCAAATCCAAATTTGTTGGAGCCGGAGAAGCGCAGAAGCGGAAGAAGCTGAATGGTGAAGATTCTATCACCTTTAGCGAAGAAGAAGAGAGAGATGTTTGTTTACCTCACGATGATGCTATAGTCATCAAGGTAGAGATTGCACGGCGGGAAGTGCATAGAGTATTGATTGATACAGGGTCTGCAGCTGACCTAATTTCTTACGAAGTGTATCAAAAATTGAAGGTGGATCAAGATTTGATGAAACCTTCATCAACACACCTATATGGCTTTGCAGGGTCATCTGCAGTTGCGGAAGGATCGGTTCAGTTGGATCTTTCCATTGGAAGTTTTCCCAAAGAAACAACTGTCCGAATCAACTTTCTGGTGGTTCAAGAACTACCAGCTTATAATATGATTCTTGGGCGACCATCTTTATCCAAGATAGGTGCTATTGTTTCGACAAAGCACTCGAAGATAAAATTCCCGATCGATATGGGAATCGGTCAAGTCTCCTCCGACCGAAGATCTCTCGGCAGTGTTATGTTGCCTATTTAAAAGACAAGGAGGGTCCGAAGAAGGTTACTGCCCTCCCCATAGAAATTCGAGATGATCGGGAAGAGACAGAGATGCAAAGGCCCGAACCAGTGGAGAAACTGGAGCAAATCCAGCTGTGTACCGAGGATGCGAAAAAGATTACTTATGTCGGGTCTGAACAGCTGGAAGAGTTTAAAGATGAATTGAAGTTATTTCTTCAACAGAATAAAGATGTATTCGCGTGGTCTCATGAGGACATGCACGGGATCGATCGTGCCATTGCTGAGCACAAACTCGGATAGACCCCAAGGCGAAACCAATGATACGAAAAAGAAGAAATTTCTCTATTGAAAAGTATGAAGCCGTTCGGAATGAAGTTGAAAAACTTAAGAATTCTGGTTTCATAGAACCAATCGAGTGCCCAACTTGGTTGGCTAACGTGGTGATGGTGAAAAAGGCGAATGGGAAGTGGAGGATGTGTACGGACTACACGGATCTAAACAAAGCTTGCCCAAAAGATTGCTACCCGTTGCCTCGGATTGACCTATTGATAGATGCCATCAGGGGTATGAAACTTTAAGTTTCATGGATGCCTACTCGGGGTATAATCGGATCCTTATGAATAAGGAAGATGAGAAGTATACGGCTTTTATGACTGATCGTGAAAGCTATTATTACAAGGTCATGCCTTTTGGCCTGAAGAATGCAGGAGCAACATATCGAGGGCCGTCAACAAGATTTTCAAAGAGCTGATAGGAAAGAACGTTGAAGCATATGTTGACGATATGCCGGTGAAAAGCTTTACAAAAGCAAATCACATTGCAGATTTGACTCGAGGTTTTCTCAAGATACTAAGGAAACATCAAATGAAGTTGAACCCCGAAAAATGTGCCTTTGGAGTCTCCTCGGGCAAATTCTTGGGTTTCATGGTATCACAGAGGGGAATTGAGGCAAATCCAGCCAAAATACAAGCTCTGATTGATATGGAGGCTCCCAAAACCGTTCGGGATGTACAATGTTTGACAGGGAGAGTTGCTTGCCTTAAATCGATTTATCTCCAAGTCCTGAGAGAAATGTTTGCCTTTCTTCAAGGCACTTATTGACCTGAAGGGCGTAAGGAAGCAAAGTGGATCGAAGAGTGCCGGAAAGCTTTTGAGGAATTAAAAGCTGCACTTGGACAACCACCGATCTTGTCCATGCCAGAGAAGGGGGAAATATTACAGCTATATCTAGCGACATCCCTTTCCGCGGTCAGTGCAGTACTTGTTCGGGAGAAAGATAAGAAACATTGGCCGATTTACTATGTAAGCCACGTGTTGCTGGATGCGGAGAGGAGATATTCGCAGATTGAGAAGCGTGCTCTGCTCTCATGATGGCCGCCAGGAAGCTAAGGCCATATTTTCAGGCTCATCCAATTGAGGTATTTACAACTTTTCCTCTTAGTAAAGTTCTTAACAAACCTGATTTGTCTGGAAGGATGGTATCCTGGTCGGTTGAGCTAAGTGAGTTCCAAGTGAGCTTTAAGCCCAGGATCTGCAATCAAGGCTCAAGCATTAGCCGACTTTGTAGTAGAAACTACTGCACCAATGGAACCCACTATTGAAGATCCCATTATACCAACCACTTGGGAGGTATATGTCGATGGTTCGAGTAATAAAGATGGAGCAGGCGCTGGAATTCTATTAAAAAGTCCGGCTGGATTCATTATTCGATATGCTTTGAGATTCGCATTTGATGCGAGTAATAACGAAGCGGAGTACGAGGCCCTAATAGCAGGACTTCGGTTGTCAAAGGCATTAGCTATTGCAGATGTTACTATTTATAGTGACTCTCAGCTTATAGTCAACCAAGTCCAGGGGGAGTATGGCATTAAAGAACCACGCTTGCAAAAATATCGGGAGATAGTGCAGGGATTTCAGAACCAATTTCGGAATTTGAAGATATCTCAGATTTCGAGGAATGAAAATTCAAGTGGCGGATGAGCTATCCCGACTAGCCAATGCCAAGGAAAAGAATCTAGACCCTTCGGTCTATATTGAAGAGGTAACTTTTCCAAGTTATCATGAGAAAGAAATTTCTTATATTAAAGCAGAACGTTGCTGGATGGATCCAATAATTGAATATCTAAGAGATGACAAGTTACCCGAGGATCCAGGAGAAGCAAGGTTGATCAAGATTCGATCAGCTAGATTTGTCATTCGAATGGGAGACTATATAAAAGATCTTATGCTGGACCCCTTATGAGATGTATAGGCCCCGAAGGAGCAAACTCAGCTTTGGCCGAGGTTCATGAAGGAATTTGTGGCGCTCACATGGGTGGCAGAGCCCTTGCCCACAAAATTCTAAGATTGGGGTTATATTGGCCTAAGATCCAAGAAGGCTGCTATGGACTACGTTCGTCGATGTAGTAACTGTCAAATTCATGCTACAAAGATCGAAGCGCCCGGCGGAGATTATGACTTCAATTCTAAACCCCATTCCCTTTGCAATGTGGGGAATTGATATCGGGGGCAAATTCACCAAGGCATCGGGCGGACGAGAATATCCGATAGTAGCAATTGATTACTTCACGAAATGGGTAGAAGCCAGTGCATCGGCGACAATTACCGAGAAAAAGTGGAGAAATTTGTGCTTGAATCAATCATATATCGCTTTGGGATTCCAAAGATAATTGTCACCGACCATGGTACTCGGTTCGATTGTCCACAATTTGAGCAATTCTGTGGAACATATATGATCGAGCATCGTATGTCCTCAGTGGCATACCCCCAAAGCAATGGCCAGGTAGAGGTTACTAACCGAACGCTACTGGAAGGAATAAAGAGAAGACTCGAAGTTGACAAAGCTTCTTGGGTCGAAGAACTATATAATGTACTGTGGGCTTATAGAACTACGGTTCGAACACCTACAGGAGAAACACCATTCAGGTTAGCATATGGATCCGAAGCATTGGCACCGGTGGAGATAATGGCAGGGACGTTAAGGGATCGTGAGTTCGAGGAAAAAGCAAATGAACAAGGACTGCTTGATAGTCTTGATTTGTTGGATGAAGTTCGGGCAAAGGCAATAGCACGAACTCAACATTATCAAAGAAGGATAGCGTCTCATTATAATACTCGAGTGAAGAATCGTCGGTACTTAGCCGGAGATTTGGTGTTAAGAAACACCCTAGCTTCCGACCCGCGTCACCAAAGAAAGTTGGACCCTTCTTGGGAAGGACCTTATATGGTTGTGAAACCGGTCGGTTCAGGAGCTTACAAGCTGAAGAACATTGATTCCCAAAAAGAATTGGATCGTTCGTGGAATGCTAGGCATCTCAAAAAGTTTTATCCTTGAAGATGATTTCAATTTTGTTCGCGATGTAATCATTTTCAACTCAATCAATGCACTTTTTGGTTTTCAACAAACTATCTTTTGATTGGGGGGCATCATACACCACATTCAAGAACAAGATCCAACTATAAGGCATCGGATGAAAATTCGTGTGGGTCCTTCAACACTTCAACACTTATGGAAAATCTTTCGAACTTTCTTAAGTCGGGGCATCGGATGAAAATCCGAGTGAGTTCCTTTTGCAAGGCGTCGGTTTAATACCCGAGTGAGTTCCTTCGAGACTTATTGAACTTTTGAATTATCCTTAAGTATAAGGCATCGGTTTAAAACCCGAGTGAGTTCCTTCTCAGACTTATTGTATTTCTCCGGAAATCCTTAAGTATAAGGCATCGGTTTAAAACCCGAGTGAGTTCCTTCTCAGACTTATTGTATTTCTCTGGAAATCCTTAAGTGTAGGCATTGTTTCAGACAACTAAGACCTAATACAACGACGATTCAAGTGACTAGCAAAGTTCAAGATAAAGTAATTTCTTATTTCTTCAGAAGATCCAAAGAGGCCAGCATCAAAACAATTACAAGAGCTGGATACAATCTCTGATCAAAGAAGAAGGTCATTACAAGCGACTGTTAACAAGTTATACAAGATCGATGCGACTTTGCTAGAACAAACATATGAGTCAACCATTGAGAGGAGTCAAGGAAAAGAAGAGAAGAAATGAGGATTACAAAAATATTCCAATATTCAGAAAATCCTCTGCAATTTCATACTCTTTGCCCAGCTTGTCCAGGAGAAGAATGGTCCTCGACCAAACTCGCATTCGGCACAAGCTCGTCATAATTGACTTCTTCTAGCGGAGAATAAACAGGAGAATCTTCCAGATATTGCATAATATCTGGATCGGAAGGTGGAGGATCAATCTTATCCTTGGTTCGGTCGGGAGGAGGAATACCCGGGTTGGTAAATACTTCAGGATGGCAAACAAGACCTTGTAGGGAGTCGTATCAAAATGAGGATCTTTCCTTAGTATTGATTCCCATACTTCGTTCTCACCATCCCGGTACGCCTGCAAGTTGTAAGCATTCAACATATCAACAAAAGGCTTACTGACTTTCCAACTATCCGTTCCAGTCGCCGGATCTTCTCCCTGGCATCATCCAAATCTGACCGAAGACGACCAATCATCGAATTCTTTTCTCCTGCCACCTCCCAAGCTAGATTCCGAAGGCGAGCAATCTCAACATCTTTAGCTTCGAGATTCCCTGAAGCCTAGAAACTTCATTGCTCAACCTCATCGAGTCTAGTAACTTCCCACTTGGTTGTGGAAGTTACCAAAGAAGACTCCCGCAAACAACTTTCGAGTTAGCGAGGAGCGAGAAAAGTAATTTTTCCAAATCGAGAGGAAAATGAAGAAATACTTACATCACCGAGTGACTTCGTAAAGACTTCATCTTGAAGTTTGGAAAGAAGCTGCGCTCTCGAGAAGTCATTCGAGCAGCAAGTACACCATTCCAACGCTCCGTCAAACTCGTTTGACACTAATTCAGGGCGAAGGATGAGAAGGATGAGCTACATCAAGAGAAGGACGAACTACACCAAGAGAAGGATGAGCTGCATCACTTGTCATCCGACGGCGCTTCCTGGTGGCAAAATCCTCCAACTCGAAGGAGAGGAGGAGGATGCCAAACAAGCATTGGAGTTAGAAATAGGAGCAGCACTGCTGAGGCCACACCTTCATCGGACGCCAACATAGTTGCCTCGGATGCCAGCACCATCAGCAACGGAGTGATCAAGATCTTCCCGGGAAAGACAAGCGGTCACTTCGGGCAAAGAAGGCGCGGGACGGCATCAACAAAAACTGCAGGAATCGACTTGAAGATTCACCGCCGGCGATCGCCTTACGCTTGGAGGATTCACTAGCTGAAACCACCGTACTGGCCCCAATCACCACCGACGGAATGCTGATCTTGTGAGATTTTGCTCTGATAAAGTCTGGGTTGATCTTGGGAGCCACTATACAAAAAAACAAACAGCCGTATCGATTACGAAATAAAACGACAAGAACAATGGGGAAACCCTAGTTTTCTAAAGCTTCGACAGACCAACAAACTAAACTCCAAGTATAACTACTGTGCAGTTTACTTCGGGGGGAAGAGGGGAAAGAGATGAGAAATCAAAAACTCACTTGTTCAGAAATGGATAGAGCTGTCGTTGAAGTACGAGGAATACGGAGGCAGGCCGAAGGACGAAAGGTTGCTTTGGCACTTTAGCAAATCTATCTTGCAGAAGTCGGGATAGATGGAGGGTACCCACGAAGGCTTTAAATAGCCTCGGGTATAAGACGACGGTTGAAGGCTAAGGACAACCGACGACCCGATCGAAACGACGCTTCGAAATCCGTAAAAAGCAAGATCAACGGTCGAAGGGATGCCACATGGAAACATGTGGAAGCGAGCACCTGATGCGAGAAGAAACCTCCAATCGTCGCACCTGCCATTAAAATAATGGAGGTATTTCCGATTCATTGGAAACAAGATGAATGGAACACAAAACCAGGAAAACGTTTGAACTTCGTAGAAGGGAAACGTGCGGACTTTGCAATAAATGAAGTAGTGGGGAAGATTAACGCATCTTCCCGAAACGCATCTTCACAATATTTCTACAAGATCATTATTCGAGCGAGGAATGAAGAGTTAAGTGATAAGTTTTATCATTAATACTTTGATATTCAAGGCAATACTTCGGCAAGAGATGGGGAAATCTTGAGACCAATATGAGTAAAGAAATATCTATTCATTAAAATGAGGGTACATCTTTACAAAAGGACAACGCCCTAAGCCTTTTCTTCATTGTTGCCCGAAGGACCCTGGTCGGGATGACTTTTCTCAGGATCCTGAGAAGAGCCTTCCTCAAGAATGTCATCGGCTGAATCCTCTACAGCAACAACTTGAGACTCGGCTTGTGATTTCTCCTTTGGAAGTGCCGGCTCGTCATCTAGATATGCCTCATATTGAGGGTCAGCTGGAAAAGGATCATCTACTCCCTGGGCCCAGTCTGGGAGATCCATACCAACTTTCCCGAAGACCTCTGGGTGGCATACCTCACGAAAAGGAGCAGTGTCGAAGTCGGGGATCGTTCCAAGGATCTGCTCCCAAACGTCGTTCTGCCCCATGCGGTAAGCCTGAATGTTGTAGAAACCTAGCAATTCGGAGAAAGGTACGCTGTTCAGGTATTTCCGGATGCACTCCTTCCGAAGGTTTGGCTTGATATGCTCAGGCTTGCTAGGGATTGCCAACTTCAGATGATCTTCGAGATCCCTACTCTTTACTTCAAGGCGGTCACCAAACAATGTGGCAGCTGCCTTTTGCTTCCTGGCCTCGCGCTCGGCAGAAGAGACACGAATTCTTGAAGCTTCAAGGGCTTCCTTGAGGGAGGTCACTTCTTCCTCATGCTTTTTCTGCAACTCTACAGTAGCTCCAGTCAGCTGGTCTATTTCAGAATTGGCCTTGGCCAATTTCTCTTCACAAGTTTGCAGCAAGGATCTGGTGCGACTAACACAGCTCAAAGCTTCCATGTGTTGATAAAAGCTCAACACATCATTCCTGGGAAGACAGAATATATCAGAAGAAGTCATAAGAAATTATGAGAACATAAATAAGCGAGAAGACCGTTACCTTGTAGATTGACTCACAAGGGAGGTGTCATCCAGGGCTTCAAACTCCTGGCGATCAGAAGGAGCAAGACTGAGAGAGCTCCACTCAGCAGCTTTCTCAGGATCCCGAGTGACCCTGTCAGTCATCTTCAGGGTCCACTGGGGGAGGAAGACTTCCTCACCATCCGTTGAAGCTTTGGATTTTTTGTTGGAGGGAGCATTAATTGTGTCATGCCTCCTCTTAGTTCGGACGGAGGAGGAGACGCTAGCCCTCTCCACCATTGGTTTCTTCCCTTTACCCGAAGCATCAGCTACAGGCCTGATATTCCTGATACCCCTATAAGAGGGATCGGGAGAGGGAAGAGAAGCCTCTTGATCTGCAGTCAAGACCCTGGGCGATCGTTGTTCGGCTGTCACAACGGCTTTAGCGGCCTTCACCCGCAGGCTTTCAGAGTTCGTTTTGGGAGGCACTGCAATGAAGAAGGACAAGAATCAGAATTCAAGACATTTCACTTCAGTCAAATCAAAGGATGATGGTTAGAAGCTCACAATGAGCCAAGCCCCAAGCTTCAAGGATGGAGTTATACTCCATTTCATATCCATGTATCTCTTGATACCACGGAATGGATTTGATCTTCCTGATGGCCGCCTCGTCTTCTTTGGATAAGGGAAGGCCCCGGTTACTTTCGGACGAAGAAGTAAACCTCCTCCAGGTGGTCGGGAAGTTAAGATCTGATGGAGGCGCTCGACAGAAAAAATATCGTTCGCGCCATCTTTTGTGGTTAGAAGGGCAAGTTCCTTTGGCGAGGATGCTGCCCCTCCAATCAAGTTCAGCCCTATTGCGTTTGGAAAGAAAGAACCATCCGGGAGGATGGGAGATAGAAAGAACATGAAAATGTACAAAAAGAGAAAGAGATGGCGTGATGCCAAGCTCAAAACAAAAACCCAAGAAGCCGACGATGAGACGCCAGCTATTGGGGAGGAGCATTCCGGGACAAATGTTCCAGTGATTCAAAACTGCGGAAAATAAAGGATTAAAAAAGGGAAAGCGAACCCCGCTTTCCAGTGTATCTATGTACAGAGAAAATTCACCCGAAAGGGATGAATCAACCCTTTCATCAGGGTGGGGAGCCCTAACCTGATATGAGGAAGGAAGGTCAAAATCTTGAACGGCGGAAAGAAGAGTTTCTCCATTATAAATGGAGGGAACAGAGCCAGGCCCACTATTGGACCCGGAGGTTTGAGGCTGCCTAGAGGAATCAACGATCTTGGAAGATCCAGACTCGACAAGGACAGGAGAAGTTTCGGTTTTTCTTTCAAAACCTTTTTGAGAAACTTCAGCGAACTCCTGCCAGAGGACGGTTAGGGTTTTGTTATCACTATCCTACTGTTCGGGGGCAGGAGAAGCAAAAGCATCACTGCTATCACCAGCATGGGGTACTAAAGAGGCCCTATCGTCCGCCATTACTCGTTTCAGTAAACTACAAAAAGAAAAGATCAGTAAACTTACTGATTCAGTGAGACGGAAGCTTGAGAGCAGGAAGGCGCGAAGCAAACGACAAAGGTTCAAATTCCAGACAGGAAGAATGAAACCTACGAAGACAACGAACCGCTTTTAAAACTCCCGCATGAGTGTTCGGGAATCTGAACGATCGAAAATGATTCAAAATTGACGATCAAGATTGAAAGACGTTTTGAAAGTTTGAACTCACGAATCCGAAATAGGCGTTTGGAAACCGTCGCTTGATGACGTGAGCCACGACAGATCAACTGCAACAGACATGTGGCCTTACACTCACAACGCTCGAGGAAAAGAGACCACCGCATTAAATGTGATATGACATTTAATGAAGCACGTAGAGATCATCACTCGACGACGAACCCAGTTAAAAACCAAACCCTCGGGATCAACCAAACGCTTGGTCTGGGGGGCTCGTGATATGGAGAGTTTATGATCTGACCGGGTTCATACCTGGTCCGACCCTCGACCCAGGTCGAGACGGAGAAAACCGAAACGCTCCCGAGCGAACCGGATCCAGAAGATGGCTTGCTGAAGAAGAAAGATTATTCGGCTGCAAGCGTGCCCTAATCTTACTTATGAATTAGGGTAATCACCCTGATGACAGCAGACTCGAACTGACAGCTGCGGATAATCATCATCATAGGGATAACTATCGCATAACCTAACGGTTATCTCAGGAGTCCTCTACTAGCCCAAACTAGTAGAAGTCTATCGCTCAACGGGTCTTATTGATAAGATCCAACGACTACCCGAAGAAGGCTCGAGTGCATCCAACGAAGGAGATTCGAAGGTACACTCTATATAAACCTCACTACCATACAAGGTGAGGGACGGATCAATTGATCAAGGAGAATACTATCTGAAGCTCAGGTTCAGATACATACTGATAGACCTCAACTATCAGCGTCCTGCTATCTAGATCACCTTTCTCGTTTCTTCATTCATTAGCTCTGTACTTCTAGCAGAGCCGTTTGTGATTAAGTTCATCAACTGACTTAGCCTTCGGAGGTGGACTCCCGACCCCAGCGGTCGGGCCACATCTGACGCTTTTGTTTTGCAGGACATTATGTGGAGATCCAAGGGCTGAGCAGATTTTGGATGCATCACTTATAAATTAGATTGCATGAATTATGCTACATCATTCAACTCTTACCACTCTTTATCATGGCCAACTATGGATTTACATAATTCACATAGTCTAGATACATTTGATAAATTTGCAAGATGCAACCTCGTATGATTACAACAAAGTGTGATCAACAAGAAAAATATTCCAACACAAACCAAGTTCGTCATTTATGCATGGAGCTACATACAGGTGAATATACTTGTACTGTATAACACATTTTCTAATAGATAATATAGTCATCTCTTTATTTATTTATTTATTTTTTCTTCCAATAGTTCTTGAAGTCTTTCCACGTAGATTGTAGCTTCTTAATTATTGCAGCTACTTGGAAAGACTCCCTTAGGGTTATGAGACCATAGCTCCCTTACATTGGTGACACGATTGCGATTTGTGATCAGAGCTTTGATTAATGGTTGCTAATTATTTTTTTTTTAAGACAGTAGATCTTAACGAAGAGATCGTGGCTGAATTTTGCTGATGGGCGTATTTAATATTTTCATCTTTTACATATTAAAAAATACATTTTTACTATAAAAAAAATATCATAATTCTTAAATCGCTCTTGGTGTCTTGTAACTTTATACTATTGTGTTTTATAGCTTAAAAATAAATATTTTAAATTTAAAAATATTTAAATCATAACTCCGTCCTTGCGTGCCAATATCTCCTCTATGGCTCTCAGAAGACAATGTATGGCAAGACCTAGATTTAATGATCGCAGCCATTGTATCTACTTCTTACATTTGACTATGCTTCCCTTGCTAAATATTAGAGTTTTCATATTTAAATTCCATATTCTCAATACCTATTTCCATGAGGTATGTATTGATACTTGCTCACTCTCAGTTAACAACACTTAGAGTCGGGTAAAACCAAGGGCTTTCTTTGGTAAATTTACAATTATTAAACTTTCGAATGTAAATATAAAAGTACGGATTTACGTATGTACTTTATAATAATGATAATGTGGTGTAAGTTGAATGGTAGAAAGGATATAAGGGTATTGTGGTCATAAAAATGATGATATGTCCTTAATTGGTTTTTGAGTTTTTTTTTTAGGGTACCCCTTTAAATGGGGGCTAAATTCTTGACTGCCCCCTTATATGCATTTTATATCACAGCGCCCCCAGGCCATAATTCACCCTCTTGACGGTCAAGCTTTTTGACTAGCAAGTAAGGGTTTGAAATGACCATATTACCCCTCAGTGTAAGTAAAATCCCAAATGCCCCTTTGTAAAATTGAGTTTACCTCCTTTTACCCATGGCTTCACGAAGAAGCTTCATTGTGAAGTTACCTGGGTCATCGCCTCTTCCTCCTCCAACGACTCCTGACAACTTTGGTGAACCCCCACTGTCCTCCCAAGTAGTACCAACACTAACCCTGATGGCAACAACTGCGAACCTAACTCACACAACACTCATTGTCAGCGACCTCTGCAATCCTTCATCTACAACTTGTCCAACACTAATCGTCGCCAACAGGGGCTTTTGTTGAAGAAATCAGGTACAGTAAGAGTCATTTGGCATACCCAATCTCACACACTCACCATTGGTTGTTTGCATAGTTTCCATTTTGGTTCTTCGAAGCTTGCAGTTCATGGTGCACACAGGGTGCTCGACGTTTTACCCAAGTGAACACCTCGTATGCCATTGACCACACCCTTAGGGCCCCCACGCAAGGCCAGCTACTCAACACACCACCTGACCCCATGCGCTCCCCAGGTGCCCAACCCTCATCACCAGCCCCTCAACCCCCCACGCGCGCCCATATACCCTGCCCCCAACGCCCGCCCAATCCAGCACCTACACCCCATCCCCTCCCCGACCCTATCTCACCCCATCGAAGGTGCATTAATTTTTCCTTTGTGAATGGCATAGGTAGATATTTATCCTGTTATTTGAGAATTCTGACTATTAATTTGAACACTAGAATTGTGGATCATAGTGAAGCTAGTTTGAAATTTTGACATTTCAAAGGAATTATTGTGGATATTAATAGTTGGGCAGTCTCCCCCAAGAAGTAATAGAAATTAATTTTCAACTGCTCTTTTAATTGCCGATAACAGTTTCTCATTGCTATGATAATTGAGTTCTAGTCCTCTAAAGGTTCCACCTGCATATCTGCAAGCCTGAATATGTTTAGGGCCACGTTCCACATGTAGAACAGCTCCTCAGTAATTGTCACTTGCATCAGTAACAACTACCAGTTTATCTCCAAGCTTGGGTAGCAACGGAGGGATTTTTCTAACATGCTCCTTTATGGTTTTGAAAATCATGGCCAAATGAATCCAAGGGTCATTTTCATGATCCTTCCTGAGTCTTTTTAGCAAGTCAGTTATGAGCTTTGCTAAATCCTTGATGTAATCACCTACATATGTCAAGAATCCATTTAACTGTTGAATAAGCTTTTTTGTATTCAAAACATCTGGTAATTCAAGTAGTTTCCTAGAGATATGAGGTTGTAGCTTAATTCCGTCAGGTGATATAATCATTCCTAGGAATTCAATTTCATGTTTCCAAATAATAGCTTCTTCTGAGATAAAACAATTCCATGTTTTTTTAACAATATCAAAGAATTTATCTAAGTGCTGCTTATGTTCTTCTTCAGAAGTAGACATAATCAATATATCATCAATATAAACACTACATAAACTTTTGATAGGATTGAACCCATGGTCCATTCTTCTTTGAAATATCTGTGGTGCATTCTTGAACCCCATAAGCATTACTAGCCATTCATAGAGGCCATTGGGCACACTAAAGGCTGTAAGTCTTATATTATCAGGGTCCAATTTAATCTGAAAGAATCCTGACTTACAATCAAACTTGCTGAAATAGGTCTTACCTATGCAAAGGTTTATAAGTAACTCTTTCTAGGCGATAGTGTAAGCATCATACACAGTAGCTCTGTTAAGCTCCTAGTAGTTTACTACCTTTCTCTTTTTCCCTCTTCCTCTGTTCTGCCTCTTTGATAACCATAAAGGCTGGAGAAGAATGTTGGAATGTGCTAGGTCTGATGAGGTTTAGTTCTAGCAATTCTTTAAGCTGGGATTCAAATTCTTGTATATCTGCCTTTGAGTATTTCATACTGGGTACAAATATAATTGTATGAGGGGACCTGAGGGTAATCTTGCCATTTACTTTATCTCTGTACCAGAATTGTTGGGGATTTTCTAGAATTGTGGGTTATTGTAACTATTTATCCTATTTTGAAATGTGGCTGTTTTTGTTTGCAACTGCGAAAGTATTGTAGTCTAATGCATACATTGTTTTCGGTGAGTGTAGGGAAATGGATATCAAAGTTGCAGTCCACTTTGAATTCAACAAGAAGGTCTTTAGCAAACTTGTAGATCCTGATAAATATTCCTATGTTGATATGTTGTATGACATGTACAACATCATACTTTTGGATATTCCAGTTGGTCACAATGTGACCTTCAAAGTGAGAGGGCTGCTTCAGTCGGGGATAAGTATTGATGTGACCGGAGATGCAACATTGTGCGACATGTTTAGCAAAAAGAAAGGAGGTGTATATTGATGCGTCCAAAATCTGCTCAGCCCTTAGATTTCCTCGTGATGACCTGCAAAACGAAAGCGTCAGATGTGGCCCGACTGCTGGGGTCGGGAGTCCACCTCCGAAGGCTAAGTCAGTTGATGAACTTAATCACAAACGGCTCTGCTAGAAGCACAGAGCTAAGGAATGAAGAACTAGGAAAGGTGATCTAGATAGCAGATCGCTGATAGTTTAGGTCTATCAGTATGTATCTGAACTTGAGTCTCAGATAGTATTTTTTTTGATCCCCTCACCTTGTATGGTAGTGAGGTTTATATAGAGTGTACCTTCGAATCTCCTTCGTTGGATGCACTTGAGCCTTCTTCGGGTAGTCGTTGGATCTTAATAGTTAGATCCGTTGAGCAATAGACTTCTGCTAGTTTGGACTAGTAGAGGACTCCTGAGATAACCTTTAGGTTATGTGATGATTATCCCTTCGATAATGATTATCCGCAGCCGTCAATTCCAGTCTGCCATCATTAGGGTAATTACCCTAATCCATAAGTAGGATTAGGGCACGCTTGCAGCCGAATAAGCTTTCTTCTTCAACAAGCCATCTTCTGGATCCGGTTCGCTCGGGAGCGAGTCAGTTCTCTCCGTCTCGACCGGAGTCGAGGGTCGGACAAGGTATGAACCCGGTCTGATCATAATCTTTCCGTATCACGAGCCCCCCAGACCAAGCGTTCGGTCGATCCCGAGGGCTTGGTTTTTAACTGGGTTTGTCGTCAGGTGATAATCTCTGCGTGCTTCATTACATGTCATATCACATTTAATGCGGTAGTCACTTTTCCTCGAGCGTTGTGAGTGTAAGGCCACGTATCTCCTTGCAGTTGATCTGTCGTGGCTCACGTCATCCAAGCGACGGTTTCCGAACGCCTATTTCAGATTCGTGAGTTCAAACTTTCAAAACGTCTTTCAATCTTGATCGTTGATTTTGAATCAATCTCGATCGTTCAGATTCCCGAAAGACTCTTGCGGGAGTTTTAAAAGCGGTTCGTTGTCTTCGTAGGTTTCATTCTTCCTGTTTGGAATTTGAACCTTTGTTGTCTGCTTCGCGCCTTCTTGCTCTCAAGCTTCCGCCTCACCGAATCGGTAAGTTTACTCGGTCTTTTTCTTTTTGTAGTTTATTGAAACAAGTAATGGCGGACGATAGGGCTTCTCTCCGGTACCCGTGTTGGTAATAGCAATGAGGCTTTTGCTTCTCCCCGCTCCCGAACAATCGGATAGTGATAACAAAACCCTAACCGTCCTTCGGCGCGAGTTTGCTGAAGTTTCTCAAAAAGGTTTAGAAAGAAAAACCGAAACTTCTCCCCGTCCTTCTCGAGTCCGGATCTTCCAAGATTGTCGAGTCTTCTAGGCAGCCTCAAACTTCCGGGTCCGATGGTGGACTTGGCTCTGTTCCCTCCATTTATAATGAGGAAACCCTTCTTTCAGCTATCCAAGATTTTGATTTTCCTTCCTCTTATCAGGTTAGGGCTCCCCACCCTGATGAGAGGGTTGATTCAACCCTTTCGGGTGAATTTTCTCTCGTATATAGATGCACCGGAAAGCGGGGTTCGCTTTCCCTTTTTAATCCTTTGTTCTCCGTAGCTTCCGAATCATTGGAACATTTGTCCCGAAATGCTCCTCCCCAATAGCTGGCGTCTCATCGTCGGCTTCTTGGGTTTGTGTTTTGAACTTGGCATTACGCCATCTCTTTCTCTCTTTGTACATTTTCATGTTCTTTCTATCTCCCATCCTCCCGGATGGGTTTTTCTGTCCAAACGCAATAAGGCTGAACTTGATTGGAGGGGCAGCATCCTTGCCAAAGGAACTTGCCCTTCTAACCACAAAAGATGGCGCGAACGATACTTTTTCTGTCGAGCGCCTCCATCAGATCTTAACTTCCCAACCGCCTGGAGGAGGTGTACTTCTTCTTCCGAGAATAACCGAGGCCTTCCCTTATCCAGAGAAGACGAGGCGGCCGTCAGGAAGATCAAATCCATTCCATGGTATCAAGAGATACATGGACTTGAAGTGGAGTATAACTCCATTCTTCAGTACTGGGGCTTGGCTCATTGTGAGCTTCTAACCACCATCCTTTAATTTTACTGAAGTGATATGTCTTTAATTCTGACTCTTGTCATTCTTCTTTGCAGTGCCTCCAAGAATGAACCCTGAGAGCCTGCGGGTGAAGGCCGCTAGGGCCGTTGTGACAGCCGAGCAACGATCACCCAGAGCCTTGACCGTAGATCAAGAGGCTTCTGTTCCCTCTCCCGACCCCTCTTATAGGGGTATCGGGAATATCGTGCCCGTGGCCGATGCTTCGGGTAAAGGGAAAAACCGATGGTGGAGAGGTCCAATGTCTCTTCCTCCGCCCGAACCAAAAGGAGGCATGACACAATTGATGCTTCCTCCAATAAATAATCCAAAGCTTCAACGGATTGTGAGGAGGTCTTCACCCCCCAGTGGACCCTGAAGCTGACCGACAGGGTGACTCGGGATCCCGAGAAAGCCGCAGAGTGGAGCTCCCTCGCCTTGCTCCTTCGAGATCGCCAGAATTTGAAGCCCGGGATGACACCTCCCTTGTTAGTCAATCTACAAGGTACCGGTCTTCTTGCTTACTTATTTTTTCATAATTTCTTATGACTTCTTCTGATATTTTCCGCCTTCCCAGGAATGCTGTGTTGAGCTTTTATCAACACATGGAAGCATTGAGCCGGGTTGGTCGCACACCAGCTCCTTGCCGCAAACTCCGTGAAGAGAATTTGGCCAAGGCCAATTCTCGAAATAGACCAGCTGATCGCAGCTGCCGTGGAGCTGCAGAAAAAGCATGAGGAAGAAGTGATCTCCCTCAAGGAGGCCCTCGAAGCTTCGAAGATTCGTGCCGCCGCTGCCGAGCGCGAGGCCAGAAGGCAAAAAGCAGCTGCCACGTTGTTTGGTGACAAGCTTGAATTCAAAAGTAGGGAGCTCGAAGAACATCCGAAGTTGGCGATCCCTAGCAAGCCCGAGCATATAAAGCCAGAGCTTCGGAAGGAGTGTGTTCGGAAATACCTGAACAGCGTACCTTTCTCCGAGCTGCTAGGTATCTACAACATTCAAGCTTATCGCTTGGGGGCAGAACGACGTTTGGGGAGCGAATTCTCGCATCAATCCCTCGCTTTCGACACTCGCTCCCTTTCGTGAGGTGTGCCACAAAGAGGTCTTCGGGAAAGTTGGTATGGATCTCCCGACCGGGCTCGGAAGAAGATGATCCTTTTCCAGCCGACCCTCAATATGAGGCATACCCGCCGCCGACGAGCCGGCACTTCCAGAGGAGAAATCACAAGCCGAGTCTCAAGTTGCTGCCGTAGAGGACTCAGCCGATGCCATTCTTGAGGAAGGCTCTTCTCAAGATCCCGAGAAAAGTCCTCCCGACTGTGGTCCCTCGGGCAACAATGAAGAAGAGGCTTAGGGAGTTATCTTTTATTGTAAAGATTTACCCTCTATTTAATGAATAGACATTTCTTTTTCATGTTGGCCTTTATATTTCCCCCGTCTCCCCGCCGAAATCTTGCCTTGAATATCAAAGTATAAATGATAAAACTTATCACTTAACTTTACATTCCTCGCCGAATAATAATCTTGTAGAAATATTGTGAAGATGCGTTTCGGAAAGATGCATTAATCTTCCCCACCACTTCATTTATTGCAAAGTCCGCACGTTTCCCTCTCGCGAAGTTCAAACGTTTTCCCGCTTTTGTATACCATTCACTCGTTTTCAATGAATCGGAAATACATCCATTATTTTAATGGCGGTGCGACGATTGGAGGTATCTCTCGTCAGTGCTCGTTTCCACATGTTTCCATGTGGCATCCCTCCGACCGTTGATCTTGCTTTCTCGTGGATTTCGAAGCGTCATTTTGATCTAGGTCGTCGGTTGTCCTTAGCCTTCAACCGTCGTCTTAGTACCTGAGGCTATTTAAAGCCTTCGTGGGTACCCTCCATCTATCGTGCTATCTGCAAGTTAGATTTGCTAAAGTGCTAAAGCGACCTTTCGTCCTTCGGCCCCGCTTCCGTATTCCTCGTACTCCAACAATAGCTCTATCAACTTCTGAACAAGTGAGTTTCTTGATTACTCATCTCTTTCCCCACTTCCCCCCTGAGTAAACTGCACAGTAGTTATACTTGGGGTTTAGTTATTTGGTTTTGTCGGAAGTGATAAAAAACTAGGGTTTTCCCTCTTTTTGTCGTCGTTTGATTTCTGTACTGATACGGCTTGTTTGTTTGCATAGTGGCTCCCAAGATCAACCCGAACTTTATCAGAGCAAAATCTTGCAAGAAAATCGTTCCGCCGGTGGTGGTTGGGGCCAGTGAGGTGGTTTCAGCTAGTGAATCCTCCAAGCGTAAGGCGACTGCTGTCGGTGAATCTTCAAGTCAGATTCCCACACTTTTTATTGATGCCGTCCTCGCGCCTCTTTTGCCCGAAGTGATCGCTCGTCTTTCCCAGAAGATCTTGATCACTCCGCTGCCGATGGTGCCGCCGACGCCCCCGCCGGTGAGACGTGCACCCCCGAAGGAGACTCTTCGGGCATCTGAGGCAACTATGTTGGCGTCTGATGAAGGTGTGGTCCCAGCAGGTGCTGCTCCTATTTCCCATTCTAGTGCTTGTTTGGCATCCTCCTCCTCTCCTTCCGAGTCGGAGGATTTTGCCACCAGGAAGCGCCGTCGGTTGACAAGTGATGCAGCTCATCCTTCTCTTGGTGCAGCTCATCCTTCTCATCCTTCGCTCGAATTAGTGTCAAACGAGTTTGACAAAGCGTTGGAATGGTGTACCGCTGCTCGAATGACTTCCGAGAGCGCAGCTTTTTCCAAACTTCCAGATGAAGTCTTTACGAAGTCACTGGTGATGTAAGTCTTTCTTCATTATCTTCTGATTCTGAAAAATTACTCTTCTGCTCCTTCTTAACTCGGAAGTTGTTTGCAGGAGTCTTGCTGGTAACTTCCACAACCAAGTGGAAGCAGCTTCTAGGCTCGAGAGGTTGAGCAATGAAGTTTCCAGGCTTCGGGAAATCTCTGAAGCTAAAGATGTTGAGATTGCTCGCCTTCGGAAACTAGCTTGGGAGGTGGCAGGAGAAAAAAATTCAATGATTGGTCGTCTTCAGTCGGACTTGGATGATGCCAGGGAGAAGATCCGGCGATTGGAGCGAACAGTTGGAAAGTCAAGAGCCAAAGGATCTGAAACGTTACCTCAAAGGCAAGTCGTCGTTCCTTTGCCCGAATCCCTTCCAACCGATGTTCGCAGAGCTCGCGTCTTCAAGTATTTACACAATAAGCCCTTTGTTGATATGCTGAATGCTTATAACTTGCAGGCGTACCGGGATGGTGAGAACGAAGTATGGGAATCAATATTAAGGAAGGATCCTCATTTTGATACGACTCCCTACAATGCTGTTTGCCATCCTGAAGTATTTACCGACCTGGGTATTCCTCCTCCCGACGGGACCAAGGATAAGATTGATCCTCCACCTTCCGATCCAGATATTATGCATTATCCGGAAGATTCTCCCGTTTATTCTCCCCCGGAAGAAGTCAATTATGACGAGCTTGTCTCGAATGCGAGTTTGGTCGAGGACCATACTTCTCCTGGACAAACTGGACAAAGAGTATGAAATTGCGGAGGATTTTATGCATACCGAAATATTTTTTGTAATCCTCATTTCTTCTCTTCTTTACCTTGAATCCACTCCAATGGTTGACTCATATGTTTGTTCTAGCAAAGTCGTGTCGATCTTGTATAACTTCTGACAGTCACTGATGATGACTTTCTTTTTTGACCGAAGATTGTATCCAGCTCTTGTAATTGTTTTGATACTGGCCTCTTTCGATCTTTTGAAGAAATAAGAAATTAACTTCATCTTGAACTTTGCTAGCCACTTGAATCGCTGTTGCATTAGGTCTTAGTTGTTTGAAACAATGCCTTTACTTAAAGATTTCCGGAGAAATACAATAAGTCTGAGAAGGAACTCACTCGGGTTTTAAACCGATGCCTTTACTTAAGGATTTCCGGAGAAATACAATAAGTCTTGAAGGAACTCACTCGGGTTTTAAACCGATGCCTTTACTTAAGGATTTCCGAGAAATACAATAAGTCTTGAAGGAACTCACTCGGGTTTTAAACCGATGCCTTTACTTAAGGATTTCCGGAGAAATACAATAAGTCTTGAAGGAACTCACTCGGGTTTTAAACCGATGCCTTTACTTAAGGATAATTCAAAAATTCAATAAGTCTTGAAGGAACTTACTCGGGTTTCAAACCGACGCCTTGCAAAAGGAACTCACTCGGATTTTCATCCGATGCCTCGACTTAAGAAAGTCCGAAAAAATTCCATAAGTGTTGAAGGACCCACACGAATTTTCATCCGATGCCTTATAGTTGGATCTTGTTCTTGAATGTAGTGTATGATGCCCCCCAATCAAAAGATAGTTTGTTGAAAGCCAAAAATTGCATTGATTGAGTTGAAAATGATTACATCGCGAACAAAATTGAAATCATCATCAAGGATAAAACTTTTTGAGATGCCTGGCATTCCACGAACGATCCAACTCTTTCTCGGGTGTTGATGTTCTTCACCTTGTAAGCTCCTCGAACCAACTGGTTTTACAACCATATAAGGTCCTTCCCAGGAAGGGTCCAATTTTCTTTGGTGACGCGGGTCGGAAGCTAGGGTGTTTCTCAACACCAAATCTCCGGCTAAGTACCGACGATTCTTCACTCGAGTATTATAATGAGACGCTATCCTTCTTTGATAATGTTGAGTTCGTGCTATTGCCTTTGCCCGAACTTCGTCCAACAGATCAAGACTATCAAGCAGTCCTTGTTCATTTGCTTTTTCCTCGAACTCACGATCCCGTAATGTCCCCGCCATTATCTCCACTGGTGCCAATGCTTCGGATCCATATGCCAACCCGAATGGAGTTTCTCCCGTGGGTGTTCGAACCGTAGTTCTATAAGCCCACAAGACATTATGAAGTTCTTCGACCCAAGAAGCTTTGTCACCTTCGAGTCTTCTCTTTATTCCTTCCAAAGAGTGCGTTCGGTTAGTAACCTCTACCCGTCCATTGCTTTGGGGGTATGCCACCGAGGACATACGATGCTCGATCATATATGTTCCACAGAATTGCTCAAATTGTGGACAATCGAACCGAGTACCATGGTCATGATTTATAATCTTTGGAATCCCAAAGCGATATATGATTGATTCAAGCACGAATTTCTCCACTTTTTTCTCAGTAATTGCCGCCAGTGCACTGGCTTCAACCCATTTTGTGAAGTAATCAATTGCTACTATCAGATATTCCCGTCCGCCTGATGCCTTGGTGAATTTGCCCATGATATCAATTCCCCACATCGCAAAGGGAATGGGATTTAGAATTGAAGTCATAGTTTCCGCCGGGCGCTTCGATACCGTAGCATGAATTTGACAGCTTACCACATCGACGAACATATTCCATAGCAGCCTCTTGGACCTTAGGCCAATATAACCCAAGTCTCGTAATTTTGTGAGCCAGGGCTCGCTCCACCCATGTGAGCTCCACAAATTCCTTCATGAACCTCAGCCAAAGCTGATTTTGCTCCTTCGGGGCCTATACATCTCATAAGGGGTCCAGAATAAGATCTTTTGTATAGTCTCCCATTCTGAATGACAAATCTAGCTGATCGAATCTTGATCAACCTTGCCTCTATTGGATCCTCAGGTAATTTGTCATCCCTTAGATACTCGATTATCGGATCCATCCAAAGAACGTTCTGCTTCAATATAAGAAATTTCTTTCTCATGATAACTTGGAAAAGTTATCTCTTCAATATAGACCGAAGGGTCTAGATTCTTTTCTTTGGCATTGGCTAGTCGGGATAGCTCATCTCGCCACCGAATTTTCATTCCTCGAAATCCGAGATATCTTCAAATTCCGAAATTGGTTTTGAAATGCCCGCACTATCTCTTGATATTTCTGCAAGCGTGGTTCTTTAATACCATACTCCCCCCGGACTTGGTTGACTATAAGTTGAGAGTCACTATAAATAGTAACATCTGCAATAGATAATGCTTTTGACAACCGAAGTCCCGCTATCGTAGCCTCATATTCTCGCTTCGTTATTACTTGCTTCAAATGCAAATCTCAAAGCATATCGAATAATAAATCCCGCTGGACTTTTTAATAGAATTCCAGCTCCCGCTCCATCTTTATTACTCGAACCATCCACATATACCTCCCAAGTGGTTGGTATAATGGGATCCTCAATGGTGGGTTCCACCGGTGCAGTAGTTTCTACTACAAAGTCGGCTAATGCCCGAGCCTTGATTGCGCTTCCGGGCTTAAAGCTCACTTGGAACTCGCTGAGTTCAACCGACCAGACACCATCCTTCCGCACAAATCAGGTTTATTAAGAACTTTACTAAGAGGAAAAGTTGTAAATACCTCAATTGGATGAGCCCGAAAATATGGCCTTAGCTTCCCGGCGGCCATCATGAGAGCCGAGCCTCGCTTCTCAATCTGTGAATATCTTGTCTCCGCATCTAGCAACACGTGGCTTACATAGTAAATCGGCCACCGTTTTTTATCTTTTTCACGAACAAGTACCGCACCGACCGCTGAAAGGGACGTCGCTAGATATAGCTGTAATATTTCCCCTTTCTCTCGGTCCGGACAAGATCGGTGGTTGTCCAAGTGCTTCTTTTAACTCCTCGAAAGCTTTCTCGGCACTCTTCACCCATTTTGCTTCCTTACCGCTCCTTCAGGTCTTTAAGTGCCTTGAAGAAAGGCAAACATTTTTCTCCGCACTTGGAGATGAATCGATTTAAAGCAAGAACTCTCCCCGTTAAACACCGCACATCACGAACAGCTTTGGGAGCCTCCATATCAATCGAGCTTGTATTTTGGCAGGATTAGCCTCAATTCCCTCTCGTGATACCATGAAGCCCAAAAATTTGCCCGAGGAGACTCCAAAGGCACACTTTTCTCGGGTTTAGCTTCATTTGATATTTCCGCAAAGATCGAGAATACCTCACCAAATCTGCAATATGATTTGCTTTTGTAAAGCTTTTCACTAGCATGTCGTCAACATAAGCTTCAACATTCTTTCCTATCAGCTCTTTGAAAATCTTGTTGACGGCCCTCTGATATGTTGCTCCTGCATTCTTCAGGCCAAAAGGCATGACCTTGTAATAATAGCTTTCACGATCAGTCATGAAAGCCGTATACTTCTCATCCTCCTTATTCATAAGGATCCGATTATACCCCGAGTAGGCATCCATGAAACTTAAAGTTTCATATCCTGCAATCGCATCTATCAAGAGGTCAATCCGAGGCAACGGATAGCAATCTTTTGGGCAAGCCTTGTTAAGATCTGTGTAGTCTGTACACATCCTCCACTTCCCATTCGCCTTTTTTACCATTACCACGTTGGCCAACCAAGTTGGGCATTCAATTGGTTCTATGAAACCAGAATTCTTGAGTTTTTCAACTTCGCTTCGAACGGCTTCATATTTTTCAATGGAGAAATTTCTTCTTTTCTGTATCACTGGTTTCGCCTTAGGATCTATCCAGAGTTTGTGCTCGCAATGGCCCGATCGATTCCCGGCATGTCCTCAGCAGACCATGCAAATACATCTTTATTCCGTTGAAGAAATAACTTCAACTCATCTTTAAATTCTTCCAAATGCTCAGCACCCGATATAAGTAATCTTTTTCTCATCCTCGGTACACAACTGGATTTGTTCCAGCCTTCTCCACTGGTTCGGGTCTTTGCATCTCTCGTCTCTTCCCGATCGTCTCGAACTTCTATAGGTAGGGCAGTTACCTTCCTCGGGCCCTCCTTGTCTTTTAAATAGGCAACGTAACACTGCCGAGAGATCTTCTGGTCAGAGGAGACTTGACCAATTCCCATATCAGTCGGGAATTTTATCTTCGGTGCTTTGTCGAAACAATAGCACCTATCTTGGATAAAGATGGTCGCCCGAGGATCATATTATAAGTCGGCAGCTTCCCGAACCACCAAAAAATTGATTCGGACGGTTGTTTCCTTAGGAAAACTTCCAATAGATAAATCCAACTGGACCGATCCTTCCGCCACCGCAGATGACCCCGCAAAACCATATAGATGTGTGGATGAAGGTTTCATCAAGTCCCGATCCACCTTCAATTTTTGATACACTTCGTAAGAAATTAGGTCACCAGCAGACTCGTATCAATCAAAACTCTATGCACTTCCCGACGTGCAATCTCTACCTTGATGACTATAGCATCATCATGAGGTAAACAAACATCTCTTTTCGTCCTCCTCGCTAAAGGTGATAGAATCTTCACCATTCAGCTTTCTTCCGCTTCTCGCGTCTCTCCGGTTCCAACAAATTTGGATTTTGTTTTCGCACTCGGAGTGATTCGGGCTCGGGTCCCCCCGAAGATGGTAAGGATTGGTGACCGAGTAGCTTCAATCACCTCCTTGCCCTTCTTAGACTTCGGGGCCTCCCTTGATCGTTCCGAACTAACCGAACGATCCCTTTTAGGAGCAGCCGCACGTGGCTCACGTGGCTCCTCCCTTCTTCTACTAACAAAACTGGACAAATGTCCCTGAGATATTAATCTCTCAATATCTGCTTTCAGATGACGACAATCATTAGTATAATGACCATAGTCCTTGTGGAATCGGCAATACTTTTCTCGATCCTGCTGCTCTCCGGGTTTCAAAAGAATTTTAGGCGGCCACTTTAAAATATTTTTTCTTTTGAGGATATTTAAAATATCAGCCCGAGGAACATTCAATGGAGTGTACTCACTTTTACCGGGGACCTTTGGCGCCAAGCCCGAGATTTTCCAACCCGATCACGGACATTTTTCTTTGGCTTCGCTTCGCTCAGAGCCTTCCGTTCCTTATTGGAGACTTTATTATCTCCTTGGCGCGCATCTAGAATCTCCATGACTTCAGCCTCGCTTCGGCATCTCTGTACCAACTCAAAGATAAGTCGCAGGCATATCCCGTAGTAATAACTCCAGGAGTTTCCGATTAGTGAGTCCCGTAAATAGAGCAGCTTTGGCTACTTGCTCATCCAAATTTTCTATCTCCATCGTCACTTTGTTGAATCTTTTCAGAACTCTCTCGATTGATTTGTTCTTTCCTTGTTTGACAAGAAACAAGGTTTCTTCCGTTTTCTTGACCTCGTATTCCACTCGAATCGCCCTATGAATTGGCGCGCCAATTCGCCAAAGTTTACGATCCTTCCGTAGGGGAGGTTCGAAAACCACTTTTGTGCCTGCTCCAAAGGAGAGATGAACCAAAACCCCCGCATAAAATTTCATCGAATTACCCGAAACCGCCATGGTCTCGTTGGTAATAGCCGATGTGAGCTGTTGGATCTCCGGAGCCATCGAATGTTGAAAAGGTAGGCAAACGGAAGTTACGGGGAAACTGATATCCCGCAATTGGCTCGGCAAAAGGGAGTCTTCCGAATGACCGAGTAAATATCCTCGCTATTCTTCCCTTAGCCAACTGCCCTAATTTCTCATTGATGTTGGCCAATTCCTGACCAATCTGGGTCGGGTGATCTTCAGCAATATGATCACGACCTCGATTAACACGATCATCCCGTGCTACTCGATCATCACGAACAGCCCGTCCTTCCCGAGCATTCCGCTCATCGCGAACTGCTCGATCATCACGAACGGTTCTTCCGACAAAGGGTGAGTGAGTTCTCACCCCCGTATCCAACCTTGTATTTGAATCAGTTGTACTCTCTTGCGGTCTGTCGAACCGATCGTCTCGCCTAGGTTGATCATCAATCCTCCTAAGTCCTCGGTCTCCTTCACGAAAATTCTGACCGATATTCCGGTCTTCAGCCAATCTCTGGTCACGTGGCAATGCACGTCTCCCTGAATCGCGCTGATCAGGTTCTTGTGGTAAAACCACTCGTCTGGTGAGCATGCGGAGTGCTTGGCTCACCTCCAAGAGTTGAATCTTTACCTGATCCAATTGATCTTGGAGTGTATCAGGAGGAGGATTACGTCCTCCCTGGCCACCATCTACCTCGATAGGATTTTGGCTTTCCTGGGGAATATCTGGATTATTCGCTCCAGGGATCTGAACACCGGAATTGCGTTGTGCGCGGCGGCTGCGCGCTGCTGATCTAGTCACCATGGCTTTTCAAGTTGTTTCCCACAGACGGCGCCAATTGATGCGTCCAAAATCTGCTCAGCCCTTAGATTTCCTCGTGATGACCTGCAAAACGAAAGCGTCAGATGTGGCCCGACCGCTGGGGTCGGGAGTCCACCTCCGAAGGCTAAGTCAGTTGATGAACTTAATCACAAACGGCTCTGCTAGAAGCACAGAGCTAAGGAATGAAGAACTGGGAAAGGTGATCTAGATAGCAGATCGCTGATAGTTTAGGTCTATCAGTATGTATCTGAACCTGAGCCTCAGATAGTATTCTTTTTGATCCCCTCACCTTGTATGGTAGTGAGGTTTATATAGAGTGTACCTTCGAATCTCCTTCGTTGGATGCACTTGAGCCTTCTTCGGGTAGTCGTTGGATCTTAATAGTTAGATCCGTTGAGCAATAGACCCCTACTAGTTTGGACTAGTAGAGGACTCCTGAGATAACCTTTAGGTTATGTGATGATTATCCCTTCGATAATGATTATCCGCAGCCGTCAATTCGAGTCTGCCATCATTAGGGTAATTACCCTAATCCATAAGTAGGATTAGGGCACGCTTGCAGCCGAATAAGCTTTCTTCTTCAGCAAGGCATCTTCTGGATCCGGTTCGCTCGGGAGCGAGTCGGTTCTCTCCGTCTCGATCGGAGTCGAGGGTCGGACCAGGTATGAACCCGGTCTGATCATAATCTTTCCGTACCCCTTATTTTTTTTTAAATAAGAAAAAAAAAAACACCCCCCCCCACCCCCCCCCTCTATTATATTATACTCCCCCCCAAATTTTACCCCGCCGGGGAAAAACCCCGTTGAAACCCGCCGACATTGGATGGGTACTAGATAATGCAGGTAAAGGGGATCAGCACAACATAGCTGGGACCAACTGGACACCATCAATGTGAGTTCAAGGTGGGTGACACGTTTGAAGATGTCTATGCTTTCAGGGCAGCTCCGGTGAAATATGTCAACCAAGATGGTTTTGAAAGACGTCTGATCAAGGATGAGAACGGTAAGGTGTTTGCTATTTGCAAGGCCCACAGATGCTGTTGGAGACTATATTCTACGAGGACCAATGATAATAATCAGGCTATATTGCTATGAAAACATACCTCCCCTTGCATCTATGAAAGGAGAAAGGACAACAATAGGCGATACCCAAAATGCCTTTAGTTGTTTGCACTATATCATGTATATTTTTTTACTTTCTTACTCAATTTATGTATTTCTGTATATAGAGACATCGAGTTAGTGGGGAGCGAAGGGTGACTAGGGCATCGACTAGGGCTACTTTGGAAGAAATACTGATTTGGAAGCTCAGAACTAGGAAGGTACAAGAGAAGAAGTGGGCTCCATTTAAGGGTACTGCTACCTCAAGTCAACCACCTAGACTAGAGTTCACACTGGGAAATACATTTGTTGACTAGTATGCTTTTAGGGCTACACTTGAAAATTATGTCAAGCAAGAAGGTTTTCAAAGGATTATGGTCCAAAATGAAAGACATAGGCTGGTGGCCATTTGCAAGTCTAATGGTTGTCCTTGGAAGATCTATGCAGCAATGATTGATAGAAACAAAAAGTCTAAGCATAGAATGCAAGTGAGGACCTAAAATAGGAAGCATACATGTGTGAGGCAAGGAGATGATGATTTCGTAAGAACAATGTAGAGCAAGCTAAGTCCACTTCTATATAATTTCTTAATAGTCCACTTGTGGGCGTTTTGGAATGCTTTTAACTTACATTATTTTTGTGATGATACTATAGGATGGTACACAGGGGAGCAGCAGTAGGAGGATGGATTCCTCACCTTCTATTCAACAAAGAGTAACTCAGAAGAAGAGGGCACAAAATAGCAGAAGGAAGTATATGAGGTCAGCAAGGAAACGGTCGCGAACAGCATGATAGGTGGGAGCAAAGGGAGAGCAAAGTGGAGGAAGCAAATGATGCAGTAGCATGGCCATACTTGGAAAGGGGCTGATGTACTACTGATTTATTTTTGGAGTTTAATTTCATTTGGGGGGGGGGGGTACTAATGATGTATTTAAGGTCTGCTATATTGGCCCTTAAAGGGATTTGTCAAGAAATTATTTAGGGAAGAACTCAAAAAAGTGTACAAATGTTTGATCTTTTAGGTTGTTAACCCTCAGCAGTGATGTTCCATCATGAAATATGATGCAATTGTATAACCTTTTGAACTTTATACACTTCAATTTTAAGTGGTATAGAAGATTTATAGCAAGATTATGTATTATAAAGACATTCCTAAATTATTTTTCCCCAGGTTATTGAACTTTATACACTTCAACCTTAAGTCGTGTAGAAGATTTAGTTACTAAAGAACACAAGAATTAAGTGAAAAGCTTGCTAAAAAGATTATCTAATTAGGACCAACATCAGAGGAACATCACAACTAACCCAGAAATTTCTCTCAGACATTATGTCGAACACCTAGTGAGGTTTAGTTTATCTGGTATTTTCCATACAATGGGTAAGAGTATTTTGGTAACTAGACGTTCATTTAAGTTCAAAATGGTCAAAGGAACATCGCAACCAACCCAGAAGGGTATTTTGGTAAATGGACGTTCATTTAAGTTCAAAATGGTAAAACAAAGAAGAGCCAACATGTAAAGAAGGGTTATTTGGTCAATGTAGGTTCACTTAAGTTGACAAAAACATGAGTTCACATTTTGAAAGTAAAAGTGAGGAGCACATTTTAACTCAGTGTGTAAAATAGGGTAGGATATTTAACTTGGCTTATGTTTACCTTAAGGATAAGTTACAAAGGTTATCTTGGGTAATTTATGGGTCGATTCATCTTCACAAGTCTTCTGCTCTGCAACGAAAGTAAGCTTTGAGATTTCAAACAAAGTGATTGCTACAAGTGGGTTAAGGGTTTCATGCACAGTATGCTTTATGAATGTCCAAGTGTTTGTTTTTTATCTATGCACTCAGCTTAGAAAGTCAAGTGATCCTCATCAGTTAAACAAAACCCCTGGATTCACATTCACCCACATTTGTAGTTCAACAATACAACCTTGCCATGCACGATGGAGACAACACACACCCCCAAAAATGACCACCCCCGTGTTTTTCAGAGCAATTCTCACTTCAGACATAGATTCTCAGACTGAATTTTGTTTAGGATTAAGGGATAGAATGAACAACATTAGTTAAAAATCATGTCTTGTTTTAAATAATGATACTTAATGTTGAATATTTGATGTTTTTGTTGTGTTGCCTTTTTTGGTGTTTTCAGATTTACAGTAGCATTAAAATGACAACATTGTTCTATGTTTCATCTATATATTTTCTACCAGGTATCTTTTCATCTATACATTTGTTACCATTCATCTATATAGTAGCATTGTATATTATAAGAATATTGCGGTTAAGTAGTGGAAGATTTAGCTCTATTTCTAGGTTCCTGATTTTGATTATGTTTTCATATTTAACATACATGATACCACTCATTCATACATATGTAAATGACTTACACTTCTAGAATACTAGTGTCGATATGCTGATGACATAGTGAAAAGAATACCTTCCAAAAGCCGAATGTTTGTGTTGGGTGGCTTGATATTTGTTCCTATCACTAAATGACATACACTTATAGAATATACAGGCAAATAGATGTCAAATGCCACTGCAGTTTCATTGGAATGGCAGCTATCATAGACAATGGGTTGACCAAGTGTCTATTCCTATATAGACTTGGTTACTGACATATACAACACTGTGCTTAATCATTTTGAAGCCGGATATCAGTTGGAGTTCAAAGTAACTGCTAATTTGTCTGATGGGCATTCATTAAATATCAAAGATAATCCAACTACAAATTGAATGCTTGTGTTGGGTGGTTTGAATATAGTGAGAGTTGAAAACAGTGATGTACACTGTGGTAGCACCTAAAAATCAATATATAGATCAATGGATTGTCAAGTGATATCAAACAATGGGGTGAGGCTCCTCCCATATTAGATGACTTTGAAATGTTGATATAGCCCTCAAAAATGAATATAGTCAACATGGTTGAGCACTTGCATACTGCAGAATCATCCTACACACACTTTGGTGTTGAGAGTGATCATGAGATTGGTAATGATGGGATGGATATAAGAGATGGGGGTTTGTCTGAAGATGAAGATGATGATGACTACATTGCCATTTGTGATACTGAGATTGATTCTGAAGATTATATGTAAAACCCAGCCCTAACCTTGACCCGGAAACCTTGTTATTTGTAGGTCCGATGACCCGAAGTAAAGTAAGAAGTCAGCTTTGGGCCATCCCAGTAGAGGACTTGGTGTCTGGCTTTGAATCCATGAAAGTTGATGATGATGTTCTATTTATGGAAACTGAATCCTGATGAAAATCTGATTAGTTGATGGACTTGGAGTGCTCTCTATCTTGGTTTGAAGGCATTTCTACCTATTAGGTAAGTCACTTGACTTGTGTGCAAAACCCCTTTAGGATTGGATTTGATCTGGACCTTCAATTCCCTGTTTTGGTCTTCTTGTCGGCATTGGTCGACCGATTGGTCGACTGGACCAGTCGACCAATCCACTCGACCAATGAGTCTTTGTCTTTGGCAATTAGGTTGTTCTTGCTCTATTTAAGTCCAATCTCGAGTCCACTTCGTATTTGCTGCCTCCAAACTCTCTGGAACGAACCAAAAACCTCTGCAAGTCATCTCTCTTGCATCCTTGGTGTTTTCTTGACGGATCTTCGTCGAAACTCTTCTTTTTGCATCAAAAGGTATGTCTACTCTCTCTTCTTCTCCTCCATCTTTGTTTTTCTTTCCTTTTTGAGTTGAGACAGTAGAAGAGATGCTGCATTCTCTGTTGCAAACATCTCTGAACATGTTCTCGTGATCATCCTAAGGATTTGAGGCTAGAACAATGATCTTAACCATGATCATTGCAAGCTTTTGAAGGAATCATGATCAAACCATGATCTAATCTTTGTTAAACTTCTAATCTGAATTCTGATCTCTTTGGATCTTCTATGTTGATCATGTTAGTAGTTAATTATTGTGTTTTCCTTCCATGATCCATAATCTATAAATCTCTAGTTGTTCTCTTCTACCTTACTATGTGTTCTTCATGATGCATGGTAGTTACATATATGGTAGGTTTTATTTCCTTATTTAGATTTATGCTTCTAAGCCTTATTCCATGAAGATCTATGTATGTTTTCATGATACCATTACCTGAAGCAAAGATCTATCCTCCTAGTGTTCTTGTCTTTGTTTTCTATTTCAAATTCATCAAGATCCATGGTTGATTTAATTATGGTAACTTTTTGTTTCCTAATTTGGATCTTGATATCTTGATTGGATTAGTGTTTTGAGGTCCCCTATATGTTAGAATACTACTGATGTAGTCTACCCCTTGATTAGTACCCTTTTGAACCACCAAATTCGGATTTCATATCTTAAAACTCTGTTTTTTTAGGCTACTGTCTGCATTGGTCGACTGATTGGTCGACTGGACCAGTCGACCAATCCACTCGACCAATGAGTATAGCAACTCCAGAATTGGTCTATGTTGGATGTTTTGGTATCTTTTCTGTTAGGGATCTTTCCTAATATGTTGTATATACTTGTTTAGGACCTTCTTCTCAAGTTTGCCGAGATCTTACTTGATTTCTTAGGATTCCTTTGCGAGTTATAAAAGGTAAGGATGGTTATTTCCTTAATTACATAGATAGCATGAATCTAGTTTCTATATTTGAATATCATAGATATGATTCCTAAATTAGATTCTTACAATGATATACTACTGTTGCATAACTTTGATTACAGTAGCATTACTTATTCATATTAAATTTATTCATGTATGATTTACTTACCAATGTTATAAAAGTGATTGTAATTATTGATTTCTTTCCATATATGAAGTTACCATATATGTGATGATATGAATTGATGCATGTGTATGCTTAAGTATGGTTTGGAAAGGAGAGGTGTCCTTTTGACACTTCGTTCTTGGACTACTACGGGAATATTATGGGATGTTTCCGGAGATGCCCTCTGGACACCTTCCTAAACTGTTGGATGACATATCTAGGATTGTCTAGTAGTGTTTGGCTAGGATGTCCTGTTATGTCGGACCCTAATCGGAGGGGTATTGAGACCGAACGACCCGTGGTAGCAATGGGGATTCATGGGCGCTCAAGACCGGTAACCAACCCGTGAGAGGACAGGAATCACATTGTGGGGGCCATTTATTGGTAGGGTTGCATATGGTTAGACTTGGGCTCACGGGCGCTTAAGACCGGTAACCAACCCGTGAGAGGACGTGAGAGCTTCCCGTTTACCATATGTGGATGATCAATAGGGTTGATGAGTCCGTAGTCGGGGACTATGAGGACTCTAGTGTGAAGGATACCGGAAAGGATCGTCGGGGACGAGGAATGGACGTATCTGGATCCGACTTGATGTAACTAAATAGAAGACTTGCATTTGGCTAGGTTTTACCCCGACATGCGCCGATTACTTATACCAAATGGTTGTGAGAGAGTGTGTTGACTTAACCCCCTGCCAAGGTTTGTCCCGAGGGATGAAGGACCCATTACCAATCGGCTGCTCAAGACCGGTGAAATGATCCGTGAGAGAATCCAAGATATCTTAAATGGTTGAGGATATGAGTGGACTTTCCTAAAGAAGTACGGTGCTATGACTTAAAGCATGTCTGCCAATAGAGACCAGCATACATAGAGTTAGAGTCATTCATTCATTGTTTGTCTCATATCATATTGCATTCATGATTGTTCGGAATCCCGCCATTTATGTTATTATGGATTTTTAATCGCTTTACTTGAGTTTCTTTGAAACTCATTCCTTTATTGTACAATGTTGTTAGACTATCCGTGCAGTCTCGAGTACTATGACGGTCCCTATGAAGAAGCGCAAGGCGAAGAGGCATATCTCCGGGAAGGTGATTGCGGTTACCACAATTACTCGAAGATCCCGCGAGTGGTTATGCTCCGTACGATGCTTAGTCCGACCATTGAGTGGAAGCGTCCTTGTGCCATTTATGAGATTTACACTTACAAGGATGTTGTCTATAAAGTGGAGAACAATTTAGTTACCCAATGTACTTGCTACTGGGATTAGGTTTTGTCTAGTTTATTCTTTAGAGCTACTTTTCCGCTGGTTGTAAAGTGGGATTTTTGCCTCACTTTACTTATCTGTTTGATACTCTGATTATATCTATTATTCTGATTCATTTATGATTCATTCTTTCTTTATTGGATCTATGATTTATCTTCCGCACTCTTGTTATGATTGTTCATGATTATGTTATTGTTTATGTGGGAGGTTGATCACTCGATACCTGATCTTCGGGCTGTGGATCACACTCTCGGGTATGCCAGATAGGGTACCGGCTGGGAGGGCGTGACATTATATGTCACTTGATGAAGAGGTTGGTAATGAGGGTGGCATGCTTGCATACACACAGGCGGATGACCTACTATGTAATATGGATGACGTGACAGAAGATGCACCAACATCCACCCTAAGAGTGGAATTTCAGGTGGGTGTTGTATTTGAAATGTGTATGCATTTAGAAATGCACTGGAAACTTATGTGACTCAAAGTGGGTTTGAGAAACTATATCTTAAGAATGAGCCAAGAAAGGTAAACGCGGTTTGCAAGTCAAACCTCACAACTGAAGGATATTTGCATCACCTAGTAAGCCTAGTGGTATGACTGAAAAGAGTTTCGTTGTTAAGTCTTATGATAGGCTCCACACATGCATAAGGATAGACATCCAAAAAAGTGTGTCATCAAGATGGGTTGTAGTTAGGATTTTGGAACATGTTCGGGAAAATTTAGATATATGTATAAAAGTCATCAGGTCTATATTAAAAAGTATGGGTGTCCACAACATATGTTACTTAAAACTCTGAAGGGCAAAAGAAATGGCCACAAAGTTGTTGTTGGGATCATTTGAGCAGTTTTACTCAATCCTCCCTAGTTATGCTTATCTATTAGATGAATGTGTTGGTAGATCTACCATGTTTATTCAATATGAGAGAAGGGTGGATTTTAATCCCCCACCAGTTTTCAAGTTTGCTTTTGTTACTTGGATCATAGGGATGCTTTTGTGAGGGGATGTAGGCCTATCCTTTTTATTGATGGTAACAATGGACTAGTCCCTATGGCAGTTGGAGTTGTAGTGTGAAATCTCCCAGATTTCTACCCCTTTAACCCGTGGTTTCAAGAACCCAGGCCTCGAGTCGGTGAAAACTGTGGGCCATTCAAATCAAGCCCGAAGGATTGGAAATGGAACCAATGTTGGTGGATGACCCTTATGATGACTCAGCAAATCTCTTAGAGTTTAATTGAAGAGAGAAGATTAATCCCGATGGTGTAAAAAGGATGATTTTGGAATGTTCATAGATCGGCGATGGAAAATCTGATTGATGTGAATAAAGTATCAAATTGAAGATCGTCAAAAGACCTTTCCAATGAGCCAAAAATCACCGAATTCGGAGTCCGTTTTGGGGTTCAACCATGGACGATAGTTTGGGCCGATTGGATGAACCAACCCCCCACCCCACCCCATTTTTTGTTTAGGGGCAAAAATGGAATTTTGGGTTTTTAAGCCCTATTTGAAGTTGAAACTCATCCGTAAACGCATTTTTGGAGGCTAGAATGAGGGGGAGGCTTTTGGGAAGAGGAGAAAGGAAGGCGAGGAGTATTTCTCATCCAATCAAAGGTGCTCTGTGACTCGAATCATTGTAGGAACATTGAAGGAAATGAGAATTCTTAAACCCTTCTTTTTAAATATAGTTTTGTAGGTTTTTCTCTTCTCTTATTTTGTGAGATCTTGAAAATGAAGAGTATTAGATATCTTGGATGCTCATCTTTTTTTGTATTAATGTTTCCCTGGAGTATGGGAGTAATGGTACGTTCCCTTGCAAAAGATTTCGGAATTTGACTCTCTGAGTCGTCCACGGGTGATTTCGGAGAGCCAATTTGAAGCTTTTTGATATAGGTTAAATTGGATCAAATTGAAGGTACCCGTAGGATCCTTTTGTTGCCGATTAGACTTTCCCAAAGTTTCTTTTCTATTAGACTTTGAATCGGTGGTGAATTTGAGACCATTCACTAGTGAGGTTGAGAACTAACCTTTTTAAAGTAGTGGTCAAGATTCTGTTTTCGTGGGAAGATTTTGGGATATCCTTTGAAACCCAAATTGACTCTAATTTGTGATAATTATTTCTCTTGCATAAATAGGTTTATGTATCTTATATCTTTAGTCACCAACTTGTGGAAATGAATTACTCTTTGGAGAAAAGAATCAAGTGGAAGGTGAGAAATATACTTAACCTTATATTGCATGTTTAAAATGTTAATTAATTTTTATTAGTGATATCTTGACTTGCTTTAGTATTATCTTGTGATTATGTCTTCTATTTTTCAATATCTTTGAATGGTGATATGAGAGAATGTATGAGACAGATGAGATTGAATGGATTGAGTTTTTCTTGTTGAATCATAAATTATTGATATGAAAATATATGAATGATGTTGAATTAAATTACTCATATTATTTTATGTTGTTTACTAGGGTTGTGGGTTCACCCATTGCCCTAGTGACATTATGTGATTGCTTAGATTGTGATTGGGAATGGGGAATGCCCTTTTGGCATTTCTGTCATAGGACACCAGAGGAGGCTGTATGGGACGCATTCCTATGGTGCCCTTGGCGCTTTCCCTGATCACTGATTAACATACCTAGGGCATGTCTAGAAATGTTGGGTTAGGTGACCTCATGAGTACTACTACCCTTTCGGCAGGGGTATTGAAGCCAGTTAACCCATGATGTTAGTGGCTGGGTCATGTGTATCAAGCATGCCCACTATCATCATAAAGAAATAGGGTTGCATATAATAGATAAGGGCTCCTGGGCACTCAAGATAGGTAACCAACTCGTGAGAGGACATAGAGAGCATCATGTCCATTATATATGGATGAATGCTGGGTTAAGGGATGGGATCCAACAGATGCCTTCTGTTGAGGATTCCATTCATAGGTAGAAAAGTATCAGGCACTAGGCATAAGGGGAGATATTGGATACTGAACCGAGCTTGTTGGTGCCATAGGAGAAGTATCTATACCATGTAGTATGAGACCATATGACTTTGCATTGGACCTAGGATTATTCTTGACATGCACCAGATTTTATACCAATGGTGATGTGAGAGAGTGGTGACCTAATCCCCAACCATGGCTTGACAGGACTTTACCCAACAACCGCGGAGAACCCAACAGACGTGCTTGAGTGCTGTGAGGGAAGAGTGATGAGACCGCCCAAAGAAAACTGGTGTGTGACTTAGTGCGTGTCTACCATAGAGACTTCATGATAGAATTAGGAGCATAATATCATAATCATTCATATATCATATTATTGTCATTAATTACATTATCGATATTCATGTTATATGTGTGGTGTGGAATCTTGTGAATGAATGTGTGATATGATGTTTAGTTGATCTCACTGAATTCTGTGGAGCTCATTCCTTTTTATATGTCTTCTTCTAGTATATTATACTGTAGGATATGAGGACTCTTTCCAAGTGGAGGATTTGTTGTCGATATATCTTCTTGAAAGAGCAACTGAAGAAGATGTAGACTTGCATGGAGCTTCATGCCAGTGTCAAGACTGTTATTATGGAATTGGATTCCATTAGAGAATTAATTTAGTTATTTTCCCCTGCGAATAAAACTATCCTCTTTTCTTTTCGAAACTCTGATGTTATATCTTTTGATTTGAAGTAATGGATAATTGTAACTGTTGGAATAATTAATAAATTAGATCCCCAAGGGCAAATCTGGAAACTCACAATTAGAGCTATTACAAAATATAGGTTATATATTTGTAACCACCGCATCACTTGAGAGTACACGATAGAAGAGTGTGATTCATTCGTACAAGGCGGCTCCCATCTCTCTCTCCCTACCTCCAAGAAACGCAGGAAGGAGAAACTCATTGGAGGTTTCCTTCCTTTGCTTTAGATCACGCTTCCATCCTTACCACAAGGCATTTGGGTTGTGGAAATAATTCCCTTTCCTAGTGATTGTGGAATCTCCCCGGTAGATCTTTGGTGGTGGAACGAGAACGTGGATCTAAATTTACTTCCGCTATGTATACTTCATATTTGGGAAAGCGAATCCATGTAAGGATCTTTCCCCTGTCAATTAATTGAATTGATATACTTGGAGTATTACCAACATTGGCATCAAAGCCATTGGTTCCCACGATTCTTGGTTCCTCCCCATTGTTTATTTTCAATGAATGCATCCAATGAGAGGATCAAAGTCTTATAATAACCCATGGAGAATCCAAGGTTTAATATGAAACCCATGTGAGATTTTATAAAGTTTTTTGAAAACCCTTATTTTTGTTCGGATCCAAATGGGAGATCCTTGAGTATTTCTCTAATGAAGTTTTGCATGAATTAATAATCCATGATAATTATTTTGTTTAAGATTAATTGTTGGATTGTTTTTTTATGTGTTTTTGGATGATTTTTTGGGAGAAAAAACGTGTTTTACCATTTTTTAATTTTCGTTCAAGAAAAAAATCAGAAAAACGATGTTTTTGGTCACTGTGGACCAGCCCGTCCGTCTATTGGTCTGACAGAACACAGTGACCCAGACGGTCGACTATCTGTTTGCAGAAATCCAGACAGATTTCCAGACGGAGAGCCGTCTCAGAATCCGTCTGATTTTTTGTCCAGTTTTGAATGTGTTTCTATTTACTGGACATCAATGGACCGACAATCTGTGTGATGTTTGGGCACTAAGGGCCTAATGGGGCCCAGTGGGAACTAATGAGGTAGAAGTGTTCTGTGTGAACCACCTCATAGCATTAACATGATTGCATGTTTTATTTTATTAAAACTATTTTTAATTATGGGTCTATCAATCATGTTTCTTGCACAGAATGAAACTAGTATATAAGTCTATGTTGGTTTGCATGAGAATTTGATTGAATGTTTGTTAGCATCTCTTTTGGTTTAAATGCTTATCCTATAGGTAAACTATGCTAGTATGATTTGCTGTTGCATGAGTTGTGTTTTATGCTAGAATAGTTGAACTCATCCCTATATGTAATGTCTCTAGAATAAATGGCTGCTACAAAGAACATAGTTGCTGACCTTACTAAAGGAGATAAGCTGAATGAGAGGAACTCTGACCTCTGGCACCGAAAGGTGCAATATCTCCTGGAAGAGCAGGATATGCTGGAAACCATACACCAGACCATGAACCCACCTGAGGAAGGTATCACTGCACAGCATCGCAGGGACCTTGAGACATACAATGCTTGGAAGAGGAAAGACCGGGTAGCTAGGATTACAATCCTGAGCTCCATGAGGGATAACCTGATGCTTCATTTTGAGAAACATAGAACTGCAAAGTCTTTGTGGGAGGCTGTGAAGTTCCAAGACGGAGGGACTTCCACCACAAGCTCGGACTCACCTTTGACGGTTATAAGATGCGCCAGGGTCACACCATGAGGCAGCATATAACCATCATGTCTAACATGATTAGTGAGTTGAGAGCATGTGGGTGCCAAAAGATTGATGAGGAGCAAGTCTCCACAGTCATCAGGTCATTGCCAAAGACTTGGGAGCATATAAAGATCTTCTTGACTCATGCTGATGATGTCAAGACTTTTGATCAAGCTGCCAAGCACCTTGAGCTAGATGAGGATCGGATGTTGGCCGATGCTCCTCAAACTGAAGTATTTGCTGTTGAAGCTAGCACTAGTAAGGGTGCAGGCTTCAAGCGCAAGAGAGAGAAAGCTCAACCTCAGCGGTCCAAGCAAAGTAACCAGGGTGGGAACAAAAACAAGAGTGGCCCCAAGAGTTCAAGGGGGACTAGTGCTGGCAAGAAGAAAACAACTTTGATTTGCTTCAAATGCCGAAAGCCTGGTCATTTTGCTCATGATTGTACTGAGCAGGAGGTATGTACTGTGTGTTATACCTCATCTTGTTATGTAACAAGTTCTAATATGCTTGTTGAACTAAATCCTTTGTGGATTGTTGATTCAAGTGCAATAGAACACATAACAAGGAAACGCTCGAGCTTCGTGGAATACCGTCATATTCCAAGAGGAAGCGGGAGAATAACGATGGTAAACAAATCAAGTGTGGAGGTTCATGGCATAGGCACATGCAGATTAGTTTTACAAGGTGGCCGGACGCTGTTATTCCATGATGTGCTGTATGCTCCAGACATTTGGCGGAATCTTGTTTCTGTTATTTATCTTTTGAGATATGGTTTTAGTTGTATTTGAAAACAATTCTTTGGTTTTGTATCTAGGTGATACAGTTTATGGTTATGATTTAATAATGGTTTTATTATATTGGTTACAATTGATAATTTATCTAATCCTAGTAATGCTTTTGTTTGCCAAAATACTTTGTGTATTGATTCTAATTTGTGGCATGCTAGACTAGGACATATTGGCTTAGATAGGATGAACAGGTTGGCAAGAGAAGGTCTCTTAGGCCAAGGTTCACTATCTGATTTGCCAACCTATGAGTCATGTCTAGCAGGAAAAGCAACTAGAAAATCATTTAAAAAGGCTTTGAGAGCCTCTCTTCCTTTAGAACTTATCCATTCAGATGTGTATGGACCCATAAATCTGCATACTAGAAAAGGACATGCTTATTTCATCACATTCATAGATGACTATACACGGTATGGTCACATTTATCTAATTTCTCATAAGTCAGAAGCTCTAGAATGTTTTAAGAATTCATGAGCTTAGTTGAGAATCAGTTAGATAAAAGGATTAAAACTCTTAGAACGGATAGAGGTAGAGAGTATCTCTCCGATATGTTCAAAGGGTTGTGTGATGAAAAGGGAATATCTAGACAACTTACTATTCCAGGGACTCCACAGCAAAATGGAGTTGCTGAGAGGAGGAATAGAACCTTGCTAGACATGGTGAGATCCATGATGGCGCAGGAAAGTCTACCCATCTCTTATTGGGGAGATGCTTTGCTGACTGCGGCCTATATCCTCAACAGAGTTCCAACCAAATCGGTTCCTTCCACACCATATGAGTTGTGGACCGGAAGGAAGTCAGATTTGAGTTACTTGCACGCATGGGGATGTGTAGCATATGTTCACTCTACTTCTCACCAATATGGAAAGCTTGGACCCAGAGGAAGAAGGTGTATCTTTGTAAGATATTCTAAACCCTCAAAGGGCCATGTCTTCATTAGACTAGATGAGAGTGAGAGGAGAACGGAACTTGAGTCTAGGGATGCAACATTCTTGGAGAATGATTTTCCATCTCTTTCAGGAGTTAACAAAGAATCATCGGAATTCTTTTAGATACAAGATAGTGGTCTTGTCACTCCAGGGATTCAGATTCTAGATAATGAACTTGGGGTTCATCCAGAAGATCCTAATGGGAGTGGGAGTGCAGATGTGATAGCTACCTCAGAGGGTGAGCAATCTGACAGGCATTTGCGCCGTAGTGGGCGCGGGCTAGTTCCTCGTCGACGTTTCGACATAGAGGATGAAGCCTACATGGTAACTCCTGAAGAGATCGACTGTGAGATGACTTCAGTCGATGAGCATGAACTGAAGAGTGCGCAGGAAGCTCTTGCGGGGTCAAGCTCAAAGGAATGGTTGAAAGCAATAAAGGAAGAGTTGGAGTTGATGAAAGTTAATCATGTTTGGGACTTGGTTGACTTGCCGCCGGGCCGAAAGGCAATTGGGAACAAGTGGGTTCTTAAGATCAAGAGAAAGGCGGATGGATCTATTAAGGGATTCAAGGCTCATTTAGTGGCTAAGGGCTACACCCAATGAGAGGGCGTTGATTATGAAGAAATTTTTTCCCCTGTGGTTAGGTTTGCCTCAATTCGCCTCATTCTAGCCATTGTTGCTCAATTGGACTTGGAGCTTTATCAGATGGATGTAACAACTGCTTTTCTCAATGGAGAACTTGAGGAAGAGATCTATATGGATCAACCTCAAGGCTTTGAAGCTAATGGACTTGAGCGCAAAGTGTGCAAGCTTAAGAAGTCCATATATGGCTTAAAGTAAGCATCTAAACAGTGGAATGTGCGCTTCCACCAAGCTATAATGGAAAATGGTTTTTCCATGCTTGAGGAAGACCACTGTGTTTACACCAAGATCTTATGGTAATTATGTCATTCTGACACTGTACGTAGATGACATACTTATGGCTAGCAATAGTAAGCAGCTATTGGAAACCATTAAGAAATGGTTGTTGTCACGTCCTCCCAGCCGGTACCCTATCTGGCATACCCAAGAGTGTGATCCACAGCCCGAAGATCAGGTATCGAGTGATCAACCTCCCACATAAACAATAACATAATCATGAACAATCATAATAAAAGTGCGGAAGATAAACCATAGATCTAATAAGGAAAGAATGAATCATAAATAAATCAGAAAGATAAATATAATCAGAGTATCAAACAGATAAGTAAAGTGAGGCAAAAATCCCACTTTACAACCAGCGGAAAAGTAGCTCTAAAAGATAATAAACTAGACAAAATCTAATCCCAGTAGCAAGTACATTGGGTAACTAAATTGTTCTCCACTTTATAGACAACATCCTTATAAGTGTAAATCTCATAAATAGCACAAGGACGCTTCCACTCAATGGTCGGACTAAGCATCGTACGGAGCATAACCACTCGCGGGATCTTCAGTGTAATTGTGGTAACCGCAATCACCTTCCTGGAGATATGCCTCTTCGCCTTGCGCTTCTTCATAGGGACCGTAATAGTACTCAGTACCTGCAGAATAGTCTAACAAACATTGTACAATAAAGGAATGAGTTTCAAAGAAACTCAGTAAGGCAGTTAAAATCCATAATAACATAAATGGCAGGATTCCAGAACAAACATAAATGCACTATGACATGAGACAAGCAATGAATGAATGAATCTAACTCTATGTATGCTGGTCTCTATTGGCAGACACGCTTTAAGTCATAGCACCGTACTTCTTTAGGAAGGTCCGCTCACATCCTCAACCATTTAAGATATCTTGGATTCTCTCACGGATCATTTCACCGGTCTTGAGCAGCCGATTGGTAATGGGTCCTTCATCCCTCAGGACAAACCATGGCGGGGGTTAAGTCAACACACTCTCTCACAACCATTTGGTATAAGTACTGGCGCATGTCAGGGTAAAACCTAGCCAAATGCAAGTCTTCTACTTAGTTACATCAAGTCAGATCCAGATACGTCCATTCCTCGTCCCTGACGATCCTTTCCGGTATCCTTCACACTAGAGTCCTCATAGTTCCTGACTACGGACTCATCAACCCTATTGATCATCCACAAATGGTAAACGGGAAGCTCTCACGTCCTCTCACGGGTTGGTTACCGGTCTTAAGCGCCCGTGAGCCCAAGTCTAACCATATGCAACCCTACCAATAAATGGCCCCCACAATGTGATTCCTGTCCTCTCACGGGTTGGTTACCGGTCTTGAGCGCCCATGAATCCCCATTGCTACCACGGGTCATTCGGTCTCAATACCCCTCCGATTAGGGTCTGACATAACAGGACATCCTAGCCAAACACTACTAGACAATCCTAGATATGTCATCCAACGAGTTTAGGAAGGTGTCCAGAGGGCATCTCCGGAAACATCCCATAATATTCCCGTAGTAGTCCAAGGACAGAAGTGTCAAAAGGACACCTCTCCTTTCCAAACCATACTTAAGCATACACATGCATCAATTCATATCATCACATATATGGTAACTTCATATATGGAAAGAAATCAATAATTACAATCACTTGTATATAATTGGTAAGTAAATCATACATGAATTAATTTAATATGAATAAGCAATGCTACTGTAATCAAAGTTATACAACAGTAGTATATCATTGTAAGAATCTAATTTAGGAAACATATCCATGATATTCAAATATAGAAACTAGATTCATGCTATCTATGTAATTAAGGAAATAACCATCCTTACCTTTTATAACTCGCAAAGGAATCCTAAGAAGTCAAGTAAGATCTCGGCAAACTTGAGAAGAAGGTCCTAAACAAGTATATACAACATATTAGGAAAGATCCCTAACAGAAAAGATACCAAAACATCCAACACGGACCAATTCGAGTTGCTGAACTCATTGGTCGAGTGGATTGGTCGACCTGGTCCAGTCGACCAATCAGTCGACCAATGCAGACAGTAGCCTAAAAAACAGAGTTTTAAGATATGAAATCCGAATTTGGTGGTTCAAAAGGGTACTAATCAAGGGGTAAACTACATCAGTAGTATTCTAACATATAGGGGACCTCAAAACACTAATCCAATCAAGCCATCAAGATCCAAATTAGGAAACAAAAAGTTACCATAATTAGATCAACCATGGATCTTGATGAATTCGAAATAGAAATCAAAGACAAGAACAATAGGAGGATGGATCATTGCTTCAGGTAAAGGTATCATGAACACATACTTAGATCTTCAAGGAAATAGGCTTAGAAGCATAATTCTAAATAAGGAAATAAAACCTACCATATATGTAACTACCATGATTCATGAAGAACACATAGTATGGTAGAAGAGAACAACTAGAGATTGATAGATCATGGATTATGAAAAGAAAACACAGTAATTAACTACTACCATGATCAAAATAGAAGATCCAAGGAGATCAGAATTCAAATCAGAAGTTTAACAAGATTAGATCATGGTTTGATCATGATTCCTTCAAAAGCTTGCAATGATCATGGTTAAGATCATTGTTCTAGCCTCAAATCCTTAGGATGATCATGAGAACAAGTTCAGAGATGTTTGCAACAGAGAATGCAGCATCTCTTCTACTGTCTCAACTCAAAAAGGAAAGAAAAACAAAGATGGAGGAGAAGAAGAGAGAGTAGACATACCTTTTGATGCAAAAGGAAGAGTTTCGACGAAGACCCGTCAAGAAAACACCAAGGATGCAAGGGAGATGACTTGCAGAGGTCTTTGGTTCGTTCCAAAGAGTTTGGAGGCAGCAAATACGAAGTGGACTCGAGATTGGACTTAAATAGAGCAAGAAAAACCTAATTGCCAAAGACAGCACTCATTGGTCGAGTGGATTGGTCGACTGGCCCAGTCGACCAATGCTGACAGCAAATCCAAAACAGGGAATTGAAGGCCCAGATCAAATCCAATCCTAAAGGGGTTTTGCACACATGTCAAGTGACTTACCTAATAGGTAGAAATGCCTTCAAACCAAGATAGAGACCACTCCGAGTCCATCAACTAATCCGATCTTCATCAAGATTCAGTTTCCATAAATAAAACTTCATCATCAACTTTCATGGATTCAAAGCCAGACACCAAGTCCTCTACTGGGATGGCCCAAAGCTGACTTCTTACTTTACTTCGGGTCATCGGACCTACAAATAACAAGGTTCCCGGGTCAAGGTTAGGGCTGGGTTTTACAGTTGTCCTCCGTATTTGATGTGAAGGACATGGGTGAAGCAAGCTTTGTGCTTGGTGTCAAGATTGTCAGAAATAGGCAAAAGAGATTACTAGGTTTATTTCAAGAGACCTATATTGACAATGTCTTGACGAGATACCAGATGCACAACTGCAAACCAATTGATACTCCAGTGGAGAAGGGTTTGCATTTGAGCCTTGATATGGGTCCTAAGACTCCAGAGGAGAAAATCAAGATGGAAAGAGTTCCATATTCCAGTGCAGTAGGTATCTTTATGTACGCTATGATGTGTACTAGGCTGGATATTTGTTATGCAGTGAGTTTGGTTAGTCGATACCAATCAAACCCAGGCATAGAACATTGGAAAGTAGTCAAGAGGATATTGAGATATCTCAGAGGAACGAGTAACTACATGTTGTGTTACCAAGGATCGGATTTGCGGTTAGTTGGCTATAGCAATGCCGACTGGGCTGGAGACATTGATGATCGCAAATCAACCTCTGGATATGCTTTCTTGTTGAATGGCGAGGCCATTTCGTTGTGTAGCAAGAAGCAGGCTTGTATATCCCTCTCGACCATGGAAGCAGAGTATGTGGCATGCTCAGCTGCGGTTCAAGAGGCTGTTTGGTTGAGAAGATTCCTTCGACATACTAGAATTGTGATGACATCCAAAGAGGCTGGCCTTGTCTACTGTGATAGTACGTCTAGCTATGTCAAGGACCCCAAGTATCATGGGAAGACCAAACATATACAGTTGAGATATCACTTTGTTAGAGACATTACACCAAGGAAGAAAGTTGTACTTAAGCACATATCTACTAGTCAGATGATAGCTGACCCTCTTACCAAACCTATAGCCAAGGATGTTTTTATTTCTCATGTAAAATCCTTGGGCTTGCGTAGATTGTGACTTTTTTTTGTAATGAGCCTTTCTTCTTATTGAGTAATATGAGTTCATTCAAGCATATATTTTATTCACTTTCTGTGTGATTGTGTTCTTCTAGCATAAAACAAAATATGTCAATAGGCAAGAGAATGGCTCACTCACACGAGCATTCACCTCTGGCGCCTTGGAGGCGAGCAGAGATGAGATGGATTGTGAATGACTTTGTGTAGGTCAATTCATAATCATGATGTTGCCTTGATTTGGAATCAAGATGAGTTTCTCTATTGTGAAGAGAATCGACATGAATGTTGCCACTATTCATGTTGCCTATAAGAGCCAGTGCGAGTACTTTATGTGGCGCTAGGGTGGCGACAATAAAGAAACTCGGGTTAGGCGCGAGAGGTTGCCACTAGACTAAGACCTGTATGGTGTTGAGATGGACATACGTTCTATTATATACAGAATGCTCCACCATAGCACGTATATCATACTATGTGTGCTTAGTGATCATTGGAAATGAGAGGATGGATCCCTGCTCCTCTCATTGTGTGAATCCTGGACCTTATGGTCCATTAGTGTTCTTAGTGACTTTCGACGACATCATCAAACGAAGGGTTGATGTGGCTACTTTGGGGTGTTACTTGTGAAATCCCCCAAATTTCTACCCCTTTAACCCGTGGTTTTAAGACCGAGAACCTGAGCCTTGATTCGGCGACAATTGTGGACCATTCAATTCTAGCCCGAAGGATTGGAAATTAAACAAATGTTGGTAGATGACCCTTATAATGACTCAAAAACTCTCTTAGAGTTTAAGTAAAGAGAGAAGATTAGTCTCGATAGTGTAAAAATGATAATTTTGGAATATTTGTAGATCAGTGATGGAGAATTCGATTGACGTAAATAAGATATCAAATCGAAGATCGTCGAAAGACCTTTCCAACGAGCCAAAAATCATCAAAATCGGAGTTCGTTTGGGGGTCCAACCATGAGCCAGAAGTTTGAGCCCTTTAGGTGAACCAACCCCCACCCTATTTTCTATTTAGGGGCAAAATTGGAAATTCGGATTTTAAAACCCTATTTATGTTTTATCTCATCCGTAAACGCATTTTTGGAGGCTAGAAAGAGGCGGAAACTTTGGAGAAAAGGAGAAACGAAAGAGAGGAGCGATTTCCATTCTTCCGAAGGTGTCTATGATTCGAATCTTTGCAAAATCATTACGAAATGTTAGTTTTCTTTAATGCTTCTCTTACTCACAATTTTGTGAGTATTTTCTCTCCTTTCCTTTTGAGGAATCTTGAAAGGGAAGGTTATTAGGTATCTTGGATGCTTTTCTTTATTATTTTAATGTCCCTTCGTAGTTTGTGGAAGTAATATCTTTTCTCTTCTGTTGAGGGATCTATGAAAGGGAATAATGATAGGTACCCTAGATGCTTATATTTTCTTATATTAATGTTTCCCTTGAGTTTGGGAGTAATGCTTTATCCTCTTGCAAAAGATTTTAGAATTTGACTCTCCGGGTCACCCACGGGTGATTTATGAGAGTCAAATTTGGGGCTTTTTGAAATGGGTCAAATTTAATAAAATTGAAGGTACCCGTAGGATCCTTTTGTTTCCAATTAGATTTTCCCAAAGTTTTGCTTCATTATAAACTTCGAGTTGGTGGCGAATTAAAGATCATTCATTAGTGAGGTTGAGAACTACCCTTTTTAACCTAGTTTTCATATTTGGGTTTTCGTGGGAAGATTTTAGGATATCCTTTGAAACCCAAATTGGTTCTAATTTGTGATAATTATTTCTTTTGCATAAATAGGTTAATATATCTTTAATCACTAATTTGTGGGAGTGGATTCTTGGATTTGGAGGAAGAATAAAGTAAAAGGTGAAGATATACTTAACTTTATATTACATGTGTAATGATGTTAGTTACTTTTCATTATTGATATCTTATATTGCTTTAGTATTATCTTGTGGTTATTTTCTGTCTTGTGTTAAATATGAATTGCTATAGTTTATATTTTTATTACTTCTGATGTTGCTCCTTGCTTTGAAATCTATTATTGTTGTTATGAAATGGAATGTGATTGTATGAGAGGAAAAATATTATTATTTCTTGTACCTTGTATTTTCTATTAGGGTCGTGGGTTCACCCATTGCCCTAGTGACATTATATGATTGCTTATATTGTGGTTGGGAATGGGGAATGCCCTTTTGGCATTTCTGCCATAGGATACCAAAGGAGGCGGTATGGGACGCATTCCTATGGTGCCCTTGGCTCTTTCCCGATTACTGATTTACATATTTAGGGCATGTCTAGAAGTGTTTGGTTAAGTGACCTCATGAGTACTACTACCCTTTCGGCAGGGGTATTGAAGCCGGTTAACCCGTGATGTTAGTGGCTGAGTCCTGTATGTCAAGCAGACCCACTATCATCATAGAGAGGTAGGGTTGCATATAATAGATAAGGGCTCATGGACGCTCAAGACCGGTGAAATGACCCGTGAGAGAACATGGAGATCATCCTATCCATTATATGTAGATGACCACTGGGTTAATGAATGGGGTCCAACAGATGCCTCCATTGAGGATTCCATTCATAGGTGGGAAGGTATTGAACCAACAGAGCACTAGGCGTGAGGGGAGATATCCGGACCATATGTAGTACGAGACCTTATGACTTTGCATTGGGCTTAGAGTAATCCTTGACACGCGCCAAATCTTATACCAATGGTGATGTGAGAGAGTGGTGACCTAATCCCCAACCATGGCTTGACAGGACTTTACACAACAACCGCGGAGAACCCAACAGACGTGCATCAGAGCTGTGAGGGAAGAGTGATGAGACCGCCCAAAGAAGACTGGTGTATGACTTAATGCGTGTCTACCATGGAGACTTCATGATAGAGTTAGGAGCATAATCATTCACATATCATATCATTGTCATTAATTACATTATTGATATTCGTGTTATATGTGTGGTGTGAAATCTTGAGAATGAATGTGTGATATGATGTTGAGTTGACCTCACTGAGTTCTGTTGAACTCATTCCTTTTATATGTTTTTTTTTCCTTTTAGATTATGCTGCAGGTTATGAGGACTTCTTCCAAATGGAGGATGCGTTACCAACATATCTTCTTGAAGGAGTGATTGAAAAAGAAGGACGCACATGGAGTTTCATGCCAGTATCAAGACTATTCTTTTGGGTGGGATTCCATTAGAGAACTAGTTTAGTTTAGTTTTCCACTGCATTGAAAATTACTCTCTTTTCTTTTCAAAACTCTGATATTATATTTTTTATGTTGAAGTAATGGAGGATTGTAATCATTATTTCGGTTTTGATAACTTAGTATGATAAACTTGATTTATTCTTGTCCATTTAATTATGCTATATCATGTTTTGTATGGATTCGTCACTGAACCTAGATCTTGCGGTGTATCACCCCCACGGGCATTGTGACACCCAGCCCAAATCTAGCCCGAAGACCCGATCTGTTTTGGGTGAAGTCGGGTTTTGTTTAATGTTGACTTTGAAGTTTGACCGTGATTTCAGTTTTACTATCTTTGAAAATCTTAGGAAGATGTCTTTGTGGGCCATCTCAGTAGAAGATATGGTGTTTGACCCAAAACCCATGGATATTGATGATGGTGTTTCCTTATGGAAACCTTATTTGATTTGGTGTTGAACTATTTATTTGTGAAGAAGAACTTGGTTGATGGACCTAAAGCTTAGTTGGACCTGGTTTGAAGACTTCCCTCCATACTAGGTAAGTAGTACGATGTGTTGAAAGAAGCCCATCCAAAAATATTGAAGTTAGGCTCATTAAATCCCTATTTTTGAATAAGCTGTCCAGGCAGTGGCATTTTGGTAAATATCTGTTTTGAAGGTTTTCAAAAGCTTTATTTCTTTTAATTTCGTGGTAAACTATTCCCACCATGTTTCTAAACCTCTTGATAGCATGGGATCGACCTTTGAACTTCCTCTTTGGCAACCAATCAACCAACAGGGTCAGTTTGGTCAGTTCGGTGAAACCCTAGTAACTCTTGAACTCTTTGTGCTATTTAAAAGGGGGAACTCCATGTGTTTCACTCTCAATCTGTTTCTAGGCCTTGGGAGAACGTGGGAAGATCCCTAGATCCTCTCCTTCGAAGCCAAGAAAGATCCTCAAGCAACTGTTCAGGTTTCTTCAGCGGTTTCTCTTCTAAAAGGTTGGTATGCAATTCGTTTCTTCTTTAATTCATTCTTTCTTCTCTACTTCTGATTTTCTGATCATGAGAAGGGTATTACACTGCTGTAATAACCTCTTCTTTAATCCTTTTAGCCCTAGAGTGAATCCCCCAATTCACTCTATGATCTTGAAGCCATATGGCGATGATCCTTGAATTTGATTCCACCAAAGCTCTTAATGATACTTTCCCTAATTTCCTACCTATCTTTTTTATTGTGGGGAAGATCTCATATTATTACCATGACCTTCCCTTGTGTCCTCATGATTGAGGAGTTGATCCTTGTTTTTCTTTGGAACAATTGGCAACCCTTTTATTTTCTATTAATTCATTGGACCCTCCCCAAAACCTTTCTTGATTGTAAATTCCTTGTCCTAAGGGTGAATCTTTATTCTCCTTAGTCTTTTAGGTGGGATACACGGATTCTTGTTAGTAAATCCCTAATTGTATGATTTGAATTTGTTTCCCTTCACTTTAATTGAGAACCTTATTTTCTCTCATTAGTAGACCCTTTCTAATTCCATTCTTTATTTTGAAATACTAATGAGATTTTCCTTTATCTATCTTGGGTTGTTTTTGTGAGAATTAATTATGGGTAACTCTCATGAGAGGTAACCAACTCTTATGAGAGGTAACCATATATGAAACCCTATTGTTCTTTTATCTGTTGGAAACTCCCCAACACCTTTTTCAGATTGTGCATTCGTTGTTTCTCTTTCCCTTGGGTGATATTTGTGTTAACCTAAACTTGATCACTATATTTTATTCATGATCCATGTTTAACCTAATTAGGATTTCTAATTATTCTTTCTTCGTTCTTGTTCTTTTTGAGATCAGGAAGAAGATGATGCATTCTTGCAACCATCTATTCCATGATCTCATTCTATTCTTTGAGATCTATGATCATCATCATGATCTTAACCCTAGCTAATAGATTCTTGAAACCTTAACCCTAACCCTTGAATGATCTTTCTGGAAACCTCTTGTAACCCTCCATGTGCGGGAAACCTCATGGGTAATGTTTCTGTTAACATAAACTAGATTTCCTATGATTTCTCGTTATTTTCTTGATAACAATCATTCCCTCTCTTTCCGTGATCATAACCTTTTCATGAGCCATATGTTATGATGAAACCCTAACCTCTTTGTTACAAACCTATTATGATTGATTTTTCGGACTATGATCTCCCCCATGTCTTCATTTGGGTTTGGTTGTACTTGGTCTTCAACCCCATGAGCAAAGCACCCTTGTATGACAAATTTCATGGGGGCGGTTACTAGTGGCGGTCGCTTAACCTAAGCGACCGGCCCAAGCGACCGCCTTGATCTGCTTTCGGGGATTTTGCCCTATTTTGCCCCCGAGACTTCTATAAAAGGCAAACTCCGTCTCTTTAACGATTACTTTATTCGTTATTTCTTATTTGGGAGTTAAGACGGCTGCGGGGAAGATCCGAAAGAGTCTCTGGAGTACTGACAGTGGTTTGGAGGATCAGTTCTCTTCTTCTCTGGCTTTCTGGTGTGAGGTATTGAACTAACCCTTCGTTCTCTACTCTTTTATCTCCGTTAGTTTGGTTTTACCCTTTTTCCTCGTCACTGTGATTACCCCTTGGTTATTCTTTACTCTTTTTTTTATCTGCGTGAGATGGAATAACCATAAACAGAACCCTGCTTCTGTGAGATGGAAAATTCAATAAAGGAGAGGGTTAGGGATAATCCACTGATGATAGGGGATTGCTTTCTCTTACCCTTTTGTCTTTGGGAGTGTTTAATTCGAGACTTAGGATGAGATTACTCGAAAACCGGATTGAAATCGAGTAATCAGAAGCCTGAGTTTCGGATTGAAGCTCACTGTTTTTGGGGCGGTCACTAGTGGCGGTCGCTTAACCTAAGCGACCGGCACAAGCAACCGGCTGGTTTCCAGTAACTGTGTAGGTTTGATTTTTGAATTGTTTTGACTCTTGACTCTTATACATTCTTGTAACCCTATGCCTAGGTGTTCTCTGTTTCAAATAAAAGTCTTATAATAGTTTTTGGATTGCAAGTTAGAGGACTTCTACTAAATTACAGGTAAGGACATGTATTCTTATTTATATGCAATTACATATACATGATGATTCTGTTGTTCTATTTACTATTCTTTGATCATGTAATTTGCTGTAATTGTATAAAGTATGTGAATCTTATTGTACACTTGCCGTTTGTGGTATTCCTTGATGTACTTCATCTTTCATGATATTGCACAACTGTTCATGGTATGATAAAGAGTGTTGTAGTGTGATTGTGATGGAAGGGGTATTCCATTGGGATATCTTGGCTTGGGATATCAAAAGGCTGTGGAATGGGACACATGCCTGCTGATGTCTCCAGCACTATCATGATTACTTGATGACATACTTAGGGAGTCTAGAATTGCATGGCTAGGTACCCCACATACTATTACCCTTTCGGCGGGGAATTGAAGCCGGGTGACCCGTGACAATGGTGACGTGACTATGTTTCATCCAACAGCGGTAACCAGTCCGTGCGGAGACTCAGTGGTCCACTATTGGTCATGTAATGGTAGGGTTGCATATGTTAGGGTTGGGCTCATGGACGTCCAAGGAGCGGACCGGGTGTCGCGAGGAGTCATGAGAGCATCCGCCCCAATAATATGTGGATGACCATAGGGTTAAGGAGTGGAGTCCAACAGAGGTAGCCGATCCGTGAGGATTCACACTCCTAGGTTGCGAAGGATACTGAACCGAGTTGGTTGGTGCCATAGGGGAAGTATCTGGACTTCATATAGTATGTTACCATTATGACTTGCATTGGATTAGAAACCCCGACATGCGCCAGTACTCATTGCCAATGGTCGTGGTGAGAGAGTGTTGACTTAACCCCCAGCCACGGTTTTGAGAGCCAGTGTGGGACTTACCCCTTTGCCCAGGATCCCTACAGAGGTAACCAGTCCTTGCCGGATCAGAGTGATGAGACTTACCCAAAGGAGGGCTGGTGTATATCTTAAAGCATGTCAGCTATTAGAGACTTGCATAGTTAGATCTTAGTAGCATTCATATTTCTGCATATCATCCATATCATTTCATATGTGCATTCGTGGATTGTATTGACATATATATGAGAATTGCTTGTTCCTTACTGAGTTCGTTGGAACTCATTCCTTTCATTGTATGTATTATATAAACTGTACAGATGGTTGCACAACGTCATAAGTTGGAGATGATTCGTATGAAAGAGCCTTCTCGTTTGAAGCTGATGTGGCACAGACAGTGATACATGAACTTGCAGAGCATGAAGCCTCCTGAAGATGAAGACTATTTAGTTACTTATTTTGCTTCCGCTGAACTCGATATTACTTTTGATTCTTGATCTTCCTTCTTTCGTTCGTTCTTGGATTTTTATTGGAGTATTTGGACTCCTGTAACCTTTTTATTGATTATTGTACTATTTCTTGCTCTTGATTCATGTATTTGTATTTATTATTATTGATAGACTAAAACCATGGATCCTGTGACGGATCGCACCCACGGGTTGTCGGGCGGGTAACCCGGGCCTGGCGGGCGGGGTGTGACAGGCATTCGGGTATGACCAGATCCGACTGGGTGGGGTGTGACATTACCTATGGTCATGATTGATTCGACCTAAAGGGGCACTACCGGGAAAGGAGTCAATCCTAAGTGTAGTGATGGTCTGGGGCGATAGGAAAGGTTTGATTCAACTACACCCTAAAAGTGTTTGCTAGCGCCAATTATATGTGTTATAGTAGTGAACATTTTAAGGACAAGAAGGTGATCTCTCAGAGAGATCGAGATACCTTTAGTTTGATGAGTTTGAATAAACCTAGGACACTGTGGTATACTAATACTTATTTGATATGTTTCTTTGAGTAATGTGCCATTCTGGCCTTCTGGGAAGGTGTCTAGTTTGGGGCTCACGCGTGCAGGTATATCACTGGTCGCACAACCCATTTTGCTAGTATGACTTGTGGATGTTAGTGTCTGGGACACAGGTGATCTATGTATCTGGGATACAGAGCGAAGAAATCAATATATATGTATATCTGGGATATACATGGGTGTTCGAGACACGAGAGGTCTATGTATCTGAGATACATAGCAGAGAGATTGAATGTGTATATCTGGGATATACATGTGTGTCCGGGACACATTGAGAGATTAACACTTGCCCTTGTGCAAGTGGGAGATGTTGGAATAATTAATAAATTAGATGCCCAAGGGCAAATCTGGAAACTCACAATTAGGGCAGTTACAGAATATAGAATATATATTTGTAACCACCGCATCACTTGAGAGTACACGATAGAAGAGTATGATTCATTCGTACGAGGCGGCTCCCATCTCTCTCTCCCTTTCTCCAAGAAACATAGGAAGGAGAAACTCATTAGAGGTTTCCTTTGCTTTAGATCATGCTTCCATCCTTTCCACATGGCATTTGGGTTGTGGAAATAATTCCCTTTCCTAGTGATTGTGGAATCTCCCCGGTAGATCTTTGGTGGTGGAACAAGAATGTGGATCCAAATTTACTTCCGCTACGTATACTTCATATTTGGGAGAGCGAATCCAGGTAAGGATCTTTCCCTTGTCAATTAATTGAATTGATATACTTGGAGTATTACCAACAGTAACCATTATTTCGATTTTGATAATTTCTTACTTGAACTCGATTTATTCTTGTCCATTTAATTATGCTATATCATGTTTTGTATGGATTTGTCACTGAACCTAGATCTTGTGGTGTATCACCCCCAAGGGCATTCGGGTATGACCGGATCCGACTGGGTGGGGTGTGGCATGTGAGTTCGAGAAAAAGGATAGTTGGTTATGCTTCCTCCACGCGTTGAATCGTGCCCTTTCTTTGGGTAATACAAAATTGGGCCTCACATTCATTTTGGATCAGCAGAAGGTATAATCATATTAGCATTCACTACAAGTACTTAAAAGATTTGTTAATTAATTAATGTTATATGTTGATTTGAAGCGTGCGAAGAGGAAGGCTACTTCAAACAGCCAACAAGGACAGTCTTCACAACATCGAACTACATCACAGGGCCTTGACAACACTTGGATTACTATTTAACAAGAAATGAATATAGGGTAATGGCATGAATGCATATGAACAAATCTATATATGCATCACAAATGAGTGATTCATTCAATCTCTACATATACTTCAAGCAAATACTTGGTTATATGTAGATCTCATATTCTAATCTTTCCTATCAATTTTTGGTTTACTTTTTTTCTTTTTGGCTTTTTTTTTATTTTTTTTTTTGGGGGGGGGGGGTAAGGGATACTCACAAATGCAAATGTACCCACAATTCAGTCCAGTCCAAACCTTGGGAGATGCTTGTCTTCTTCCACTTCATGCAGAAGAACTAGAAGAACCAACACAACATATCTAATGATGAAGAAGAACCAAAACAACCAACTAATTTGTTGTAAAAGAACTAGTGGAACCAAGGATTTTGTGTTTAGTTTGCTGCAAATCTATAAAATAACCAGTGGAACCACAGAACTATTTTTTAGTTTGCTCAAAATTATTTTGTATTCAGAAGTACCAGAAGAATAAAGGTTATTTTGCTGTAAAAGAACTAGTGGAACCAAGGAATATGTGTTTAATTTTCTCCAAGTTATTTTGTATTTTGAAGAACCAGAAGAACCAAGGTTATTTTTCTATAAAAGAACCAGTGGATCAGATAAATTTTTATTTTGCTGTAAATGTTGTATGTATCAGATTATAATTAACAGAAGAGGCTAGTGATTCACTGCATCAATGAATGAGTAAAGAAAACATTGCATTTACATGTACAAGTGGATTATGCTAGTAACAATAATAAACTGACAGTCTTTAATTTTTTTTGAGTTAAATCATAAGTAACCTTTTGATTAAAGGTTTTAAATCAAATTCAAATTTTGATTGAAGGAGTTCAATTTTAGATCTTCTTGTATGTTGTTCAGTCATAGTATAATTATGTGATAACTAGGAATCTAAACTTTTTAGTGTCTTCAGTCATCTCAATAATTTGAAGGCTTATGATGTACAGCTTTCAAGAATATGCAACTTCTGATCTTGATTGAAGATGTTTAGTTTCAGATGGTCATCTTTTAACAGCCAAATAATCATATTTTATCAAACTCAAACTGAGTTTGTATTATAAGAAAGGAAATCTCTCAGATATTTACTCTCAACGTGCTTAATTATATTATTCACCTATATCCAGCTTTTTCAAATTGTAGTGGGATTAGTATTGAAAGTGGTGACCTCTACTGCATAATGTGATGTAAAACTCATCATCAAAAGGTTTAATCATTACTCATCAAATTGTTTACTTATTACCAACAAACATCTATCTACAATGAACCGACTACAATAATACATCCATTACAAATACTTCCTCTGATTCGAAAACCCAAGATCCAAAAACCAAACCCCAACACAACATCGCCACATAGTTAGAACTAATGTTAGAACCAGAAGACCAGAGGCACAGTACAGACAGATCAATTACAGAATCAAGAAGAAACAAATATATAATATATTCTTTATGTCAGAATCACTTACCCGATTGTAATAGAATGAGCGAAAGGAAAACCAGCACGAACTTTCACAGAGTGAGTTGAGGTGTACGAACCATACTTTTCCTTAAGGTATTTGAACGCCCCCTTTATGCTGCTGGGTTTGACCTTGACGTTCTTACAGTGCCCCATGGCTTGGTTAGACTAGGGTCTACGGACCACTACCGCAACCACACCCGACTTGATCCAGCTCGTTGCATGCGCGTGATCCACGCATAGCTCTCTACGAGCATTCACCCCACTTATGAGCTATATATGATTATATAATCATATAATCATTAGTTCCATCCGATGTGGGACTAAACACATATGGTTATCTAAATCACCTAATATACATCCAGAAGAGTCCTATAGAAACAAGAGTCCTAAAACAAAACTAGGGAGATAGAGTTTTAATGATTTTGAAACTTATCTAAATAGTATATTATATTATATTATATATTTTTAAAACAAAATCCAACAACTAAACCTACACATATAACTTCAGTATGGTTTGGTCATTCTTGATTGAAGGTTGGTAATTCTTCATTAATAGTGCCCATTCTCTAGCTGCTTGACTCTTCTCTTTAATAGCTTATATTTATCTTCCTTGTCTCCTCCAGTAGTGGGAACAACAACACTTGGTGTGCTAGTTTTCCCAATGCGAGAACACCACTTAAAAAACCCACAACCATGAGGAAAGCTTTCATATGCTTGATATAGCATATCAGGATGCTCAGCTGACTCTGAAATTCTCACAGCTGCTTTCCTCCTACATTTGCAATATATGTTCTTAAACTTCATATCAATACTCATGCAATCATTGATGCTGGAAGTTGACATCCTATACAATGTATATAGGAAATAACAAATTAGTCAAGGATTCAGTGGTGGTGCAAGAGCTTGTTGCTGGGTGCTGGGTGGTGGGGTACACGTGTTGGGTGCTAGGTGCTTTCCGAATGCTAGGTTGGGGTGCTTGGGGGCCTGGTGGGTTGTGGTGACCTCAAAAAGCAGAGGTTCTTCATGGATTAATAAGCCCACATCCAATCCACAATCATGTCTAGTAATGGAAAATGAAATAATTTCTTGGAAAGGAGATGCATGAATTAATAAGGCCAGTTGGCTCTTGATCTCTTCATGGTTTAATAAGGCCACTTGGCTCTTGAGCTCTTCATGGATTAATAAGGCAATGGACTAACCATTATGCATCACTTGTCTCTCTAAGGTGTATGAGTCTCATTCTAAATCATTTTGAATAGGACATGGAAATTAAACCAAAGATCATATATTGATCTTGACTTGGGTGTTGATCTCTTCATGGATTAATAAGGCAATGGACTAACCATTATACATCACTTGTCTCTTGAAGGTATATGACTCTCATTCTGAATCATTTTGAACAGTACACTAATTGGCAGAATAAGATGGAGATATGAATCATTTTGAATGGTAGGTGTTGGACTGGGGGCATTGGGGCCTGGTGCTAGGGGTTGGGTAGTTGGGCGCGCACAGGGGGTTGAGGGGCTGGTGATGAGGGTTGGGCACCTGGGGCACGCTCAAGGTCAGGTAATTGGGTAGCTGGCCTTGCGTGGGGGCCCTAAGGGTGTGGTCAATGGCATACGAGATGCTCACTTGGGCAAATCGTCGAACACCCTATTTGCACCACGAACTGCAAGCTTCAAATAACCAAAATGAAAACTATGCAGAAACCAATGGTGTGTGTGTGAGATTGGGTGTGCCAAATGACCCTTACCATACCTGATTTCTTCGACAAAAGCCCCTGTTGGAGACGACGAGTGTTGATGGGACAAGTTGCAGACGGCGGATTGCAGACGTCGCTGACAACAAGTGTTGTGTGAGTTAGGTTCGTAGCTGTTGGTGTCAGGGTTAGTGCTGGTACTACTTGGGAGGATAGTGGGGGTTCACCGAAGTCATCGGAGTTGTGGGAGTCATCGGAGACATGTGAGTCGTTGGAGAAGGAAGAGGCAATGAACTAGGTAACCTCGCGATGAAGCTTCTTCGTGAGGCCAGGGGTAAAAGGAGGTAAACTCAATTTTACAGAGAGGCATTTGGGTCTTTACTTACACTAAGGGGTAATATGGTCATTTCAAACCCTCACTTGACGGTCAAAAGGCTTGACTATCAAGAGGGGTAACTTGATATTTTGAATTATGGCCTGGGGGACGCTGTGATATAAAATGTATATAAAGGGGCTGTCAAGAATTTATCCCCCATTATCAGGGCGCCCTGAAAAAAACTCAAAAATCTACTAAGGACATATCATTATTTTTATGACCAAAATACCCTTACATCCTTTCTACCGTTCAACTTACACCACATTATCATTATTCTTTCCAAAGCTAGAAATAAAAAGGTTAAATACATATTTAAATCCGTACTTTTATATTTACATTCAAAAGTTCAATATTTATAAATTTACCAAAGAAATCCCTTGGTTTTACCTGACTCTATTTGTTGTTAGCTGTGTGAGAGAGCAAGTATCAATATATACATCACGGTAATAGGTATTGAGAATATTTAAATATGAAAACTCTAATATTTAGCAAGGGAAGCAGAGTCAAATGTAAGAAGTAGATACAATAGTTGTGATCATTAAATCTAGGTCTTGCCATATATTGTCTTCTGAGACCCATAGAGAAGATATTGGCGTGCAAGGACAGAGTTAGGATTTGACTTTTTTTCACTTTAATTTTTTTTGGTAGAAGCTATGATTTAACCATAGGGGGGCTGAACAATGAAACTACATAGAAAGAGGGTCCATTGCTAGTATTTTACGAATTGAAAGAGGGGCAGAGGGGTCACTTTAGCCAGATTTCAAAAAATTGTTTTGGGGGAGGGCGGCAGATGGAGGACTCAATGCTGGTGTTTTATACATGGAAAGAGGACTAAAGAAGTCTTTATAGGAAAATTTCAGAAAATCAAGGGAGAGCGGAGGAGCCACGGCCCCCCTGGGCCCTAAAGATTTTAGAAGTTAAAAAAATTATGACAGTTGGTATACTCATCTAACTAAGGTGAGCACCTTAATTGCCTATGAGATCCTTCATAATTTCTTTAGTAGCTTCATCTTGTGATGATCATCCACAACATTCATCTTGCATATTTGTTTGCTATATTTACAAGATCAACCATTTTGTTCTATTTCACAGAGGGGCATTTGGGTCTTTACTTTACACTGAGGGGTAATATGGTCATTTCCAATCTTCACTTAACAGTCAAAAGGCTTGACTGTCAAGAGGGGTAACTTGATATTTTGAATTATAGCCTCGAGGGGCGCTGTGATGTAAAATGCATATAAGGGGTCATTCAAGAATTTAGCCCCATTTAAAGGGGTGACCCTAGAAAAAAAAAGAAAAAAAAAAAAACTCTTGATTTTTTGGATACTACAAAGGAGGCAAATGCAATATGTCATTTTATTTGGACTAAAATTGACTTGGACCAAATCTCATGGGTCCAGATGAAAATTATCCTTACACTTTTATTATGAGTTAGGTATCAATTCATAATAAGTGAGAATATTTTCAAATGGATATAGAAATTTTTTTTTTTTGGGGGGGGGGGGGGGGGGTAAAAAAATGGATATAGATGTGGATAAGCATTAAAAGTTGTCTAATCATTGGCATCTTGACATAGGAAGATTAATTATTTCTGGCTTTGAACCCTAATGAGGAGCTTCGATGCTCTTCCAAGTTAGACGTTTCTTTTTAGAAATTGGTCGCTATATATTAGGGGTGAGGGATTATTACGTATATCATCAGGGATGATCGAACTCATGACATCTTCTTCTTTTTTGATTGGTAAAGGTCTCAGAACTGATCCAACCCATTAGTCAAATGGAAACTAAATCGCACCAAACCAGAACCATTGGTATGCAAATGGTTGTTTAGGCTTGGTATTTTCAGTCCAAAACAAAAACCACACCAAACTGAACCATTGACAGCCCTGTGCGTGAGCAATCCTTTTTGCGTACCAAATTAGACATTTATCAAGTATGAGCTTGAGGTGCATGTCAAAATTGTGATTAATTTTTTTTTTTTTTCTTTCACAAAATAAGCATTAAACTGATTTATTTAAAATGAGATTACCTACAAGGGCACCAATATTATCATTTCTCTATCATGGAGTTTTATAGATACAAGCCGGCAATCAGGCATGGGAGGGAGGAAACTAAAGGTAAAACATATTGAGTTACTAATCTTTAATTTTTTTTGTTTTTGGTGAGAACTAACTCTTAACTATATACCATACAATTTGTTGATTAAATTCAATCGTATTAATTATATTGTATTTCTATATCAATTGAATTAGACATTTACTAAGGATAAGGTTGATGTGCATATTTAGATTATGATAAGTTTATATCACAAAATAAATATTTTCAAAACTCATTTACTATGAGATTACCTATAAATATCAACCTTTGTTAACCTTAGATTAGAGATAAAAACAAAAAGAAAATTTGATAGTTTCTTTGATTCATGTATATTATACTATTATATGAGTGTATGTATGTAAATCTTTCTCTTGACTGCTATATTCTTCTTTTGATTTAAAATGTATCTATTTGTTGTTGCATACCATATAATTACCTATTATTCTAAAATATTCTTGACATTTTAATTAGTATTTTTTCACGTAATCTTGTTAATTTAATTACTTTTGAAAAAATATATTCTCCAAAGTTTTGTTGTATTTCTGCAATTTTATTTTATTTTTAGAGTTTTTTATATGTCACCGGTTATAGTGGGGTGAAACTGGTGGTTCTCCACTATAGTGGTAAATATTACATGTGACCCCTTTTCAATATCCAAGTTACCCATAGTTTTTTGACTCAATTCTATTACATCAAAAATCAAATGATCATAATGCATTTTGGATAGTAACATGATTTAATTACCCCAATTAATATATTTTAATATCTAACCCTTAGGTGGGTGAAACGATTCTTCCTTTACCCATCTTCTACCTACACCTTGCCTATCCAAAAACGTCTGCCCCTTGCTGGATCTCTCTTTACCTTCTCTCTCGATTTGATGCCCAAGAAATGGAAAACGAACACATATGGCTGCTGGAGAAAGAGAAACAACACCATCCCTCAATTAATGGCCATCAAAGAAGAGACTGAGAGAGAACGATGGTGAGAGTCAAGACTAGAGATTAGAGACTTGTGTTAGAATATTAATTGAATATTCCACTTAAGATTGGGCTTCCTTGATTGTGTTACAGTTTGAATTGGTTTCTTATTGGTCTGATAGGGTAATATGAAGTTACTAGAACTCTTATATGGACTGGCTAGTGTGGGCTAATAGGGACCGTTAGATCTTGATGGACGATCTAACGGATTTGCCTATATAAAGGATGCTAGGTCCCTCCTCTAACCCTGATCACAATCACGTCTGTTTAATCAGAAAGGATATACCATCAAGCCAGTGAAAAGGGAGGAGTTTAGAGGAGAAGATCTAACATCAAGTTGATCATAGAATCAACTTCAAGTTCGACTAAAGAGGGAGGCTAAAGATAAAGATATTCCGCTGCGCTTTTGTCTCCAATGGATCCCAAACAAGGTATTACTCATCATCATCTTTTCCTTGTTATACAAAAGAGTTCTTAATCGATCTATACGATCTTGGATACAAATAATCTTACATGTGGCATCAGAGCCTCTATAGAATCGATTAAAGACCTACAGTAATGTTGAATGATGAATTTAGGGTTCTAAAATCGAAATTGTGTAATTTGTGATTTTTCCCTCCTGGATATTCGACCAAACCGTTCGGTTTTTGGTCAATAAGTTTTTTTCTAGAAAGGATCTTGAAAATCCGAGACCACCACTGCGTAGATCTCGAAAAAACGAAGAGATCGACATATTATGGGCCATCACCGGAATCCGGACGCGCCGGCACGCGCTGCCGGAATCCGGCAACGTTTTTCTGGATTTTTTATTTTTTATTTTTATATATAAATAATAGGGCTGACGTGGCAGTCTGACCGGGTCAATGGGTCGGGTCAACCAGACCATAACCCGCCTGGGTGACCCGAATCTGAACCAGTCGGGTCAAATGGGTCGACCCGGTTGACCAGTCAACGGTTCGACCTAATGGTTGGGTCGGGTGAACCGTCACTGTTTGGACCAATTTTAATTCGAAATTTTTTTTGCACTCAGCGAGTCGACCCGCCGGAATCGCGAGTCAACTCGCTGGGTCAAGTATAATGGTTCAATTTTAATTTTGGTTTCGGTTCGGTCCGGTTCAACCGAATATGATTCTGTTTTTATTTAAACCGTTTTTTTTATTGCTGGCCGAACCGGTTTAATTTAAAAAAAAAAAAAAAAAAAAAAAGAAGAAGAAAGAAAAAAAGAGGGGAAATTCCAGAATACTATTTTTTTGGTATTTTTTTTCTTTTTGACCAATTAATATGGAATTTTGAAGAGTTCTCTTGGGGTTTTATGTTTTGGACCCTTCCGAACGCAATGGAACCATTTTCAAGACCCAATTTTACCCCTATGTATGTGAAATATAACAAAACATGCTTATGGATTTGAAAATTCCGTTAAATAAATTTTTTACATGGTTCTTTTATTTAGTTTCATAGTCATACAAATGTATAATATAATTTATACATGCTTTGATTGTCTTTTGATAATCCGGAATTTTATACAAATGTATGATATAATTTATACATGCTTTGATTGCCTTTTGGTAATCCGGAATTTTATACAAATGTATGATATAATTTATACATGCTTTGATTGCCTTTTGGTAATCCGGAATTTTATACAAATGTATGATGTAATTTATACATGATTCGATTGCCTTTTGGTAATCTGGAATTTGTTTTTTCAAACAATGTACTAGCATTATTTGTGGATAACATAAAGTATATCCCAATATGAGAATTTCATGAGCTTGATTATGAGTGACTGCCAAAGTGGCATTCATGGTTGGGTTTATGGAATGTCAGCCATATATAGTAATGGGATGTTTCTTGATGTTAATGTATTTTTATACGCCCAAAGGTGGTAATTATGTATTATCATTAAGAGGGAGACACGTGCAACATTTGGTTGGGAGTTGACTAATCTAAGAAGTTTATACACCCAAAGGTGGTAAAATTTTGAAGGTTGGAATGCTCTCATGGCCGCTGACGTGTAAGGGAGTATCACAACTGTATGTCATGAATTCTGCCCAAAGGTGTTTACATGATGATATATGTATACTCTCTAAAGATGTATTGATAATGTTATCTATATTTGCTAATAAAGTATTACATTGTTTATTTCAACTCACCTTTTCATCAACAATAACATGGTTTCTATTGAGGTTCTTACGGGGTCGAATTTTAAGAAGTGGAAGGAGGATATAATGTTTGCTATGGAAATGGCAGATGTCCACATATCTTTAAATTCTGAAAAACCGGAGGATTTGATCAAAAAGTAAGACGATCAGAAGAAAAGTTATTTCATACCTTGCCCGGGTGAAAAGTAACCGTATATGCGTATTATCAATGAAGAGGTCTATCAAAGAACACCTTAAAAGTGGTTTGCCTCAGCCCCAATGCCCTCAGATTTTGGCAAAGATTTTGAAGGATTTTGCGGGGGTCAAAACTCGTGGGGACACATGGCGAGGAAGACGTAGAATTTGTGGGAGACATTATTTTGACATTAGACACGGTTTTAAGTTTACTTCTGTTAAAGGATACTTTTTAATGTACCCACATTTAGAAGAAACTTGATTTCTGTTTCAGTTTTAGACTTGTGTGGTTATTCCCTTGAAGTGAAAGATAGTAAAATATTTTTGTTTTTTAATTCAAATAAAGTTGGATATTGCACAATGTCATATGGATTATATAGTTTATGTCTAACTTCAAATGAAGATATTTATGTCTCTTGCAATGTTGAAACTGTTGCCCCTAAAAGACCCCTGCCTAAGGAACAATCTTACACGTTGTGGCATAAAAGACTTGGCCACATATCTAAAGAAAGAGTAGGAAGGTTAATAAATTCAAGCATCCTCCCTACACTTGTTGGTGGCCTAGATACTTGTGTAGACTAGCTGCAGAGGGTAAGTCGACCAAAACCAGAAAGAAATCTGCAGTCCGTAGTTCTGACCTGTTAGAAGTTATTCATACTGATATAAGTGGTCCCTACTCAGCCACATTGTGTAGAAATTTTTATTTCATCACATTTATAGATGATTTTTCCCGATATGGTTATCTGTACTTGATTAAAGAAAAGTCTGAATCTCTTGAGAAGTTCAAGATTTTTAAGACTGAAGTTGAAAAACAGTTGGGAAAAATCATAAAAAATTGTTAGATCTGACCGGGGAGGAGAGTACTATGGCAGACATGGGGATGCTGGACAGCTTAAAGGCCCATTTGCCAAGTACTTAGAGGAATCTGGTATAGTTGGTCAGTTTACTATGCCTGGTAGTCCTGAGCAAAATGGTGTGGCTGAAAGGCGTAATCGCACCCTTATGGATATGGTTAGGAGCATGGTTAGTAGAACTAATTTACCAAATTTTTTGTGGGGTGAAGCCTTGAAAACAGCCCTTTATATCCTTAATCGTGTCCCTTCCAAATCTGTTCCTTTGACTCCTTTTGAGCTGTGGACTGGTCGTAAACCTAGCTTGAACCATCTTAAAGTTTGGGGTTGTCCTGCAGAAGTGAGATTGTATAATCCAACATTGGGAAAATTGGAACCTAGAACCACTCATTGCTATTTTGTTTCCTACCCTGATCATTCCAAGGGGTATCGTTTTTATAATCCCTGTGGAGGTACCAGAATTGTTGATTCTCAAACAGCCAAGTTTTTGGAATTTGATGTAGCCGAGAAGGGTAACTTGTGTTCACAAAATGTGGAGGATAACAGTGATATTGGAACATCTATTTTTTTCTCTCTCCCTAATCAGATAGATGTAGAGCATACCACATTAGATGTTGCACCCGTTGAAGTTCAGGAACCCATTGTTGACAATACTCCTATTCAGGATCCTCAAGTTCAAGATGCAATTATTGAAGCTCTACCAAGAAGATCCACAAGGGAAAGGAGATCTGCTATACCACCAGACTACGTGGTTTACTTAGGTGAGCACGACTATGATATTGGTATTGTGATTGATCCATCCACCTATCAAGGAGCTGTCTATAGCCCACAATCATTCTTGTGGATGGATGCAATGAAGGATGAGATGCAGTCAATGAGACATAATGGGGTTTGGGAACTTGTTGAGTTGCCCAAAGGTTGTAAACCCATCGGTTGCAAATGGGTGTACAAAACTAAGAAGGACTCACAAGGAAAAATAGAGAGGTTCAAAGCCAGACTAGTAGCTAAGGGATTTACTCAAAAAGAAGGAATTGACTATAATGAGACTTTCTCACCTGTTTCCTCTAAAGACTCTTTCAGGATTATTATGGCATTAGTGGCTCATTTTGATATGGAGTTGCATCAGATGGATGTGAAAACTGCTTTTCTTAATGGAAACCTTGATGAGGAGGTCTATATGGTTCAACCAGAGGGTTTTGCAGCAGATGGTTTTGATCACCTTGTGTGTAAACTTAAGAAATCTATTTATGGTCTCAAGCAAGCTTCTAGACAGTGGTACTTAAAGTTTGATAATGTTGTTACTTCATTTGGTTTTGTTGAGAACCTAGTAGATCAATGTATATATAGCAAGGTCAGTGGGAGGAATTTCATCTTCCTCATTCTTTATGTTGATGATATTTTACTTGCTAGTAGTGACATTGGTTTACTGCATCAGACCAAGAAAATGTTGTCTGAGAACTTTGATATGAAAGACCTTGGTGAGGCAAGTTTTGTCCTAGGCATTGAGATCCATCGTGATCGTTCACGCCACTTGTTGGGTCTCTCTCAGAGGGCATATGTTGATCGTGTTTTGAAGAGGTTTAATATGCAAGATTGTAAACCTGGGAATGTTCCAGTTGTCAAGGGAGATAAATTGAGCCGGTCGCAATGTCCTAAAAATGATGCTGAGAGAGAACAAATGAAAAATGTACCCTATGCTAGCGCACTTGGTAGCATCATGTATGCCCAAGTTTGTACTAGGCCAGACATTGCTTTTGTTGCAGGACTCCTAGGCAGATATCAGATGAACCCTGGTCTTTATCATTGGGTTGCTGTAAAGAAAGTTCTGAGGTACTTGAAGAGGACAAGAGATTATATGTTAATATACAGACGAGTTTCAGACCTACAACTAGTAGGGTATACAGATTCTGATTTTGCTGGTTGTGAGGATGATAGGAAGTCCACATCCGGATACATCTTCATGATGGCTGGAGGGGCAGTATCATGGAAAAGTTCAAAGCAAAGTATACTCACTTCTTCTACTATGCAGGCAGAGTTTGTAGCGTGTTATGCTGCAGCTACTCAAGCTGTTTGGTTAAGGAACCTCATTAGACAGTTGACAGTTTTTGACTTTGTGGATAGACCTATCCAGTTGTACTGTGATAGCAGTTCTGCTGTGCTGTTTATTAACAACAATAAGGGTATCACAGGGTCTAAACACATGGAAATTAAGTATTTGACTATTAAAGAAAAGGTTAAAGGAGGTGACATCACAGTAGAGCATATTGGTACAGATGATATGGTTGCAGATCCCCTAACTAAGGGTCTCCGCCCTAACGTCTTTGATAGACATGTGGTAACTATGGGCTTGGGAGCATCCTTAGATACGGTTGTTTAGTGGGAGTTTATTCTCATATTTTGCTTTACTGTGTACTATATTCTTTTGTTTTTCCATCTGTATTGGTTTCTTGACATTTTATGCACTGATAATTCATTTTTTGAATTCAATAAAGTTCGTTGGTGACATATTGATAGTCACATTATTATCATGTTGCATGTTATGAAAGTCTTAAGGTATGTGTTAACCTTAAGCAAAAGCTAAGGCATTTATGTATTAGCCTTAAAGTGTGTCATGTAACACATAAAGTTAAAACTCGAGTTATAAATATGACACAGGTTCGTGGGAACCATAATGTACATATAATCTTCTTTTGTGGCATTGAGCCACAGGTTCGAACCATAATGTACATGCTTTCATGGCGTTGAGCCACAGGTTCGTGGGAACCATAAAGTATATTCTCTCGTGACATTGAGTCAGGTTCATGGGAATCATAAAGTGAGAGATTAGGACTGACAATGGAATGACACATGAGGATTTCTATAAAGTGTCATTAGTTGCCATACTACCATATTGCATCCAATTTCAGTAGAGTTGAGAGTATTTGTGACCATGGATGGTCCTGTGTCATTTAAAAGATGCAGTCACTGCCATGATTCGATACTTAAAGCTCTATGTGAAAGGATTGAGTTTTAGGATTATCTTCAGACCAATATAAAGTTGTGCACTTAAAGGTCAAAATGTTTTCAACATGTTTTTTTTTCTTTTTTTCTTTCAAATGTTTTCTTAAAACAAAAGAGATGTTTTTGTTTTGCTCGACTATGTCACAATCAATATAGCCCAAGTGGGAGAATGTTAGAATATTAATTGAATATTCCACTTAAGATTGGGCTTCCTTGATTGTGTTACAGTTTGAATTGGTTTCTTATTGGTCTGATAGGGTAATATGAAGTTACTAGAACTCTTATATGGACTGGCTAGTGTGGGCTAATAGGGACCGTTAGATCTTGATGGACGATCTAACGGATTTGCCTATATAAAGGATGCTAGGTCCCTCCTCTAACCCCGATCACAATCACGTCTGTTTAATCAGAAAGGATATACCATCAAGCCAGTGAAAAGGGAGGAGTTTAGAGGAGAAGATCTAACATCAAGTTGATCATAGAATCAACTTCAAGTTCGACTAAAGAGGGAGGCTAAAGATAAAGATATTCCGCTGCGCTTTTGTCTCCAATGGATCCCAAACAAGGTATTACTCATCATCATCTTTTCCTTGTTATACAAAAGAGTTCTTAATCGATCTATACGATCTTGGATACAAATAATCTAACAAAAAAAAAAAAAAACAAAAAAAAACAAAAACCAAAAAAACCCCTAACTTCCCCCACCTCCCAATTCTTTATTTCATTATACCAAAAAAACAAAAAAAAAAAAAAACTACACAAACACAAAAAAAAAAAAAAAAAACAAAAACAACACAACACCCAAACAACAAAAACACACAAAAAAAAAAACACAAAACCAAACAACAAAAAACACAACTAATATTTAACTCCACCCCCCCCCCCCCCCACCACCCCCCCCTTCTTTCCCCCCCCCCCCCTCTTTCCCCCCCACGTTTTTTATAAATAGTTTTTTATTTTTATTTAAATTTATTTTTTTATAACCCCCCCCCCCCCCCCACCCACTCCCCCCCAAAAGATTTTTGAACCTTTTTTCTTCTTAAACTATGCAAAATCTGCAGATCTAAGTTTTGAAATTATGATTTAAGTTTCACCCCGCTAGAGTTGGGTGAGTTCTAAAAAGTTTTTTTCTTTCTTTTTTTTTTTAATAAATTATAATGCTTTCCCAATAAAAATTTCTTAGTGGGGTTATAGTAAAATTTTTTTTTTTTTTTTAACAAAATCTTCTCTTAAATTTTATTCAACTCCCTTGAATTTAGTTTTCTTTGTTATTTTCAGTCAAAGGTTAAATTTTATACATAAAAAAAATCGTCATAAATTGTTTTAATTTCTTGATTTTGGTGTTATTCAGTAGTCTGGTGCTCTTATACTATTGAAAAGTTTGATTTGAAGAACAAGTTTGTGGTTGCCAATGCAAGTTTTCAGCAAGGTATTATCTTCTCAAATTTACTATGGGCTTGTAGGAATCTCGAGTTCCAATGACTATACTCTCCCCGACAGCACGGGATTTCAAAGTTCTAGTTTGCCATGGGCTGAAACTCAATACTGGTATAGGGACCGTAGAGGAATGATTATAGAATTTTGGTCATATCTGGGAATGATTATAGAATTTGGGTCATATCTGCCTTAGCTCCTAATAAGAAAAATTAAAAAAAAAAAATCAGTCTCATCTACATTAAGAATATATTTGGAAAACACTGGTAAGCAAATAAAAATATCAAACTTCGAGGTTATTTTTATTTTATAATGTATGTGATCTTAATGTTGCTTTTTTCTTGTTATCCAAGAATAACCAAATATGAAAAATAAAAATAATAATAAATATACATCTCTTGGATTTGTATGCTATTGCGTTTACACCTTCTGAAATTTATTCTATTATTAACGTTTCTCAATACCTAACATCATAAGTAAAAAGGAAAAAACTTTAATAAAAACACCCAGAAGAATTGACGAAAAGCATTAACACTCCAAAACTATGCTAAAGTGGCAGTTGTCCCTTTTTCTATTAGAACCATTAGCTAGACGAAATGATGAATACACTTCTTGTTGTCTTATTCTATGTCTTGTGATATAAAACGACGAGTAGAGGTAGAAGAAAGAAATCAAAAGAAATAGATGGAACTCAGAATTCTATTTTACTAAAGGCAACACTGTAAAATCATTAGAAATTAAGGCAAGAATTTTGAAATTACTTAAACATGACTTAACAGAATCATTAGTGGAGTATATTACTTAGTAACACTCCATAAGGTCATTGCCAATTTGGTATAGTATTGAAGTGTTTGTATTTTTTGTCGATTATCTTGGAATATTTCTAAGATTTCTCCAATAGAAATAGACATATTAATGTTTACTAAATCTTCTTATAAAAATGAAAAAGAAAAAAACTTCAAATCAGTTGTTCTTTTACATTCTTGGCTCTCTATTTTCCTTTTTTTTTTTCTTTTTCTTTTTTTTTTTTTTTTTCCCCTTGAAAATCAGAATAGATTTGAAGGTAAAAAATATAGTACAAGAATTTCAAAAATACTGTAGATGTTTAGTCATCACTTAACCGCATTGTTTTAAAATATTTGATATATAAGTTGAATAATACATAAAATAATATAATAATATACAAGTTCAGGGGTGTATATATAATTTATTTTAAAAAAGAAATATTTTCATCATTCATGTTAGGGTTTAGAAAACAACCGTACGATTTTATTAGAGCTCAGAAGATCTTATACTAAAGAATACATTCTACACATAAGAGTCAACAACTGTCTTAGCTGGTATGCTTAGCTGGCAATTCCTTAACACACCCCTGCAAGCTTAACGGATCTAGCACCGTAAGCTTGTTACATAAAAGATGATGACGAGTTTTTGGTAGAGCCTTGGCAAGTAAATCAGCACATTGCCAATGGTGGATTAGTAGAGCGGTTAAAAGCCCAACTTCCCACGAGGAGGTCCTGGGTTCGCATCCATCCGCGGCACCTATATTAGTAATATTCCCCCCCCCCTATATATAAATTCTTCGGATTCAAAAAATAAATAAATAAATAAATAATCAGCATATTGATCCAAGGTAGAAACATAACAAACTCTAAGCTATTTGGTAGAGACAAGATCACGGACGAAATGAAAATCTATCTCAACATGTTTCGTCCGGGCATGAAAGATAGGATTAGCAGTCATGTAGGTGGCCCCAACATTGTCACACCAAACCTGAGGAGTAGAAGGCAAAAATACTTGTAATTCACCCAACAATGATCGAATTCAAATAAGTTCTGTAGCCACTATTGCAATTGCACAATACTCGGCCTCTGTGGAAGACTTGGAAACTGTACGTTGTTTGCGAGCATTCCAAGAAATAAGTTGAGAGCCTAAAAACACACAGAATCCAGTAGTAGATCGCCGATCATCAGGACAGCCAGCCCAATCAGAGTCAAAGTAGGTGGATAAAAGCATAGAAGATTGGGTAGAGAAAAAAATACCCAAAGTAGAAGACCCTTTAAGATACCGTAAAATTCTCTTAACCTGTTGCCCAATGTATATCCGTAGGAGAATGTATAAATTGTGCAACTCTATTAACAGCAAAACTAATATCCGGTCTCATAGTAACCAAATATTGTAATGCCCCAACAATCCTTCGATATTCAGTTCCATCAAATAAAAGCGAACCATCATGTAAGAAAGAGTAGAACTAGAAGCCATTGGCGTAGAAACAGCTTTTGCATCACTCATGTTAGCTTGAGAGAGAAGGTCACAGATATACTTATGTTGTGACGAAAATAATCCGTGAGAGGTTCACTTAGCCTCAATCCCCAAGAAGTAATGAAGATCTCCAAGATCCCTAATAGCAAAAACAGTAAAGCTTTGAGGAGAGAACTAATAACACCAATATTACTACCCGTGACAAGAATGTCATCAACATAAATGAGTACGAAGATGGTGAGTTTAGAAGAATGATAGAAGAACAAGGATGTGTCAATTTTGCTCCCAGTAAATCCTTGAGAAATCAAAAAAGTAGTGAGTTTAGTATACCAAGCCCGAGGTGCCTGTTTTAGCCCATAAAGAGATTTCCGAAGAAGACACACATGAGAAGACTTAGTAGGATCAACAAAACCAGAAGGTTGTTCCATAAAAAAATTCTCTTCTAGATCACCATGAAAAAATGCGTTAGACACATCCAACTGTCAAATGGGCCAATTACGAGAGATAGCCAAGTATAAAACGACCCAAATGGAGGTATGTTTTACAACAGGACTAAAAGTGTCTTTAAAGAACCAGTTTTAGGCGTGTAGTCATTGGATGATTAGAGTGGAATCAGTTATAGGCAACGGCTCTTGTGAATCCATAGGCAAAGGAGCTGCACTAGGATGAGCATAATTATGGGCTGAATGCAGTGTTGGAGGAGAAAACCCAATAGCAACAATAGAACAGCCCACAAGCCATCAGTACATGACTGATTCGAAGCGCCTTTCAGCAACCGGCAGAGCCATGAGAAGGCCCATCAAGATCAGGGGTGGGGTTATTCTCATTAATATGTTGTACAGGAGATAGCCCATTAGGACTATTACAAATGTGATTTACAGATGAACAAAGTAATAGCACCATTGAATCCACATAAAACCATTGAGAAACTGAAGCCACTTGTAGTTTAGATTTTGAAGCATAACACAAAGTAGCATAGGGGAAAACATGCTCATCAAATTCAACTTATCGGGAAATAAACATCTGTTCAGTTGTAGGATCAAAACACATATATCCTTTATAAGCAAACGGATATCCTAAAAACACACACGGAGGAGACCGTGGATGAAGCTTTGATGCTGAATAAGGACGCAACCACGGATAGCACAAACATCCAAAAATTGTAAGTAAACCATAGTCTAGTTTAGTGCAAAATAAAAGCTCTAATGGGGACTTTCCATCCAAAACAGAAATAGGGATACGATTCAGCAAATACACAGCAGTAAGAGTAGCAGTTGACCAAAATGTGTCTATGCTTGCATTCAGCTGTTCTATTTTGAGCAGCAATATAAGGACATGAAATTCTATGAGTTATACCACTTGCGGACAACAATTGAAACAAGATTTATACTCACTACCACCATCAGTTTGAAGACAACATATCTTAGTAGAGAAATAGTTTTCTACCAAAGATCTGAAACTTGAAAATACAGCAAGAAGATCATATTTTCATTTTAAAGGAAACAAACAACTATATTTGGAGTATTGATCGACAAAAACAACATAGTAAGTGAACCCATCAAAAGATTCAACTGGAGCAGAACCCAAAGATCACTGTGTACAATATCCAGAGGACCTCTAGCACAGCTTGTAGACAATTGAAAAGGTAACCGATGACTATGAGAGCAACGACAAGCATCACAAGTTGGCAAGTTGGAAGACAAAATACCAAGCTGTTTAAGTAGCATCCTAGTCTTCTGAAACGCTGGATGACCCAAACGACGATGCCAATCAACAGGAGAAGCAATTAAAGCAGAAGAATTACAAGACATCTCATGAGCTTCACCAGTTTTACAAAAGAATTATTACTCAGCAGAGGCTTAGCATGATGATTCCAAGAAGCAAGAGGAAATGAAACAGAGTACAAGCCATTGAAGCTCCATCCTTTAAATAACACTCTCAGGGTCTGCCAATCCTTAATCAAGAATTATCCAGCAAAAAATCCAAAATCACATCATTATCCTCAAAAAAACGAGATATAGACAACAGATTATAGCGCATAGCAGGAACACAAAACACACTCTTAAGCACAAATGAATTACCAAAAACAGAGACAATAGAGGAACCAACATGTGTAATAGACAGAGGAGATCCATTACCTATGTAAACATTTTCTGTACCAGTATAAGGTTCACTTATAGCAAGATTAGCGAGATCTGCAGTCAAATGACTGTTAGAACCCGAATCTAAAACCCAAATTGAAGAATCAGATGGTTCTTGAGAAGTCTGTAAAGCAGCAAAACAGAACAACTTACCAACAAAAGCGTGATTAAAATGCTGGGGACAGTGCATACACTGATGACCAGCACCACGACAGAGCTGACAGATAACACAGGCTTCATCAAGAAATGAAGGAGAGCCTGACTCAGGGTTTCTTGAAGCAGAAAACCGTGAAGCAAAACTTTGGATTCATCAGGTGTAGAGTGAGAATCATTACAATTAGAAATAGAGCATCTATTAGAAAACCGACCACTATATCGCCCAAAAAAACGATCGCCGGATCTATTCCATGGACGTCGATAGCTTACTCCTGAGCACTGAACATTAACACCTGAACTAGAATCATTAACAGAACGAGATGAATTAGAAATCACTCTGTTATTACGGACAGTAGACGACTCTCTGGAGGCAAGATTAGCAGACAAAATACCTAGAACAGAGGCTGAAGAAGAAGCTTGAATATGAAGTTCTTGTGTCAAAAGCAACCCAGACAAATCATCAAAACAAATCGAATCACCACGAACACGAATCGATGTTAAGAAATCTTGATACTCTTCCCCTAATCCTTGCAAAGTTGTAGGAACCATATCAGCGTCATTGACTGGAGAATTAACAGCATGTAGTGAATCCGCAAGAGTGCGAATCGCAAGAAGATAATCAGCGATCATATTTGAACCATGCTGCACATGAAAAAGGAAATCCTTAAGATCAAGAATTCGAGCCTTTGAAGACGGAGCAAAAATACTAGCCAAGGTGTCCCAAGCTTGTCGCGAGGTTGCAACAGACGTTATGTGAGGAAGAGTTGATTCAGTCATGGAAGCAATCAACCATCTGAGCAGTAACTGATCTTGCTGATCCCAAACCGCAGCAGCCGGAGACTCAGATCCATCAACAGCTGGAGATGGTCGAGGATATGAGCCATCTAAGAAACCAAAAAGATCATATCCTCTGAGAAAAGGCACAAATTGAGATCGCCAGATCTGTAAATTGGTTGCAGTAAGCTTAATGGGTAAGCCATTACCAAGATTCATGGAAAATAGAGATGAAGAAGAAGCAGAGGGCATCGAAGCGGAAGAAGAAGAAAGAACTAGAGGAGACATTCTTTTCCCAGATTGAGGGCACAAGCCCAAGATTTCGACCTGATACCATGTTAGGGTTTAGAAAACAACCATACGATTTTATTAGAGCTCAGAAGATCTTATACTAAAGAATACAATCTACACATAAGAGCCAACAACTGTCTTAGCTGGCATGCTTAGCTGGCAATTCCTTAACAATTCATAGTAAAAACTGAGTTCCTTATAAAATCACTGATCCCACCCAAAGCCTCGTGACATTAATGTTTGTTACAATTTGCCTTCATTTCATCTATTATTGAATAAATTAGGAATATATTCCAAAATTTTCTTTTTTATCTTTCTTGCTCGGGAAGGAGGTGGAAGGGTAAGATCTGAAAAGTCGACAATTGCTTAGAGAATTTTTGCTTGGGTATATAAACTTGTCAAACTAAGGCAAAATTTCAAAATCAGACTACGGGAATTAAATTTCTTGGCGGCCATGGCAGGCGAAGAAGAAGTAGCCATGGCTCTTACTGTTAGCCAAAATTGATAATATAATGAAAGGAATAAAGAATTAAGAGAATATCCGGAAAGACAGAACTTGAACTTGAAAAAGAAGAGTAAAGGAAAACCGTCGAGGCGCGTCAGACGCTTTCCTTAAAACAAATTTGTCCCCTCCACAGTGTGCTTGAGGATTCAACGGACGTCTGTCTCCCAGGATACAACGACGAACAACGATGTACTTAGCACAAAGTATATCGCAACTACGAACTTGACATGTGCCTTCCTTCTATCTCCACACGATTCAAACACGAAACCAAACTCGAAGCCAAACTCAAAACAAAACTCACAAACGTTTTAAGAAGACTCTTAAATCACACTTAACATTCTTCTTAAATCATAAAAGAAAACACAACCCAACAACCATCTTCACCAAAGGGGATCCCTATTTATAGATGAGATCAATGTCTCTTTAACTAGCTTGAAAGATGAAAAGCCATAGTCACTTATTACCAAACTTAATGAATAAGTTATGGGAAATGAAAAGCTTTAGACTTTAATAACAAGCTAGGAAGTGAGAAGTTTTCTTGGGAAATCAAGAGTCCCAAAACCCTCCATTAATCACAATAGGGAAATGAGAAGTTTGTTGTTAGGAAATAAAATGTCTCATAACCTCCATTCATGAATTCTCCTTGGGAGATGAAACACCCAACTGTCCATAGGTATTCCCATAACCCTTCATTCATGACCTCTCCTTGTGCAATGAATCACCAAATAGTCCATTGGTATTCCATGCACATATTTCCACAAATTCATTTATTTCCACAAACTCTCCATATGAATGATTTTCATTCACATTCACTCATGCTCAAAGAGCATATTCCAACAATCCCCCACATGAATGAAAATAACAACGAAAAACAAAATAAAGAACGACCGACAAGGTGATAGAATTCTACGGTGAAAGCTTGCATAGGATAGGTAGGTTTTGCCTTTGAACCTTCCCTTGTGAAAGTATATTTACTTTACTAGCTGATCAGTAGATGCGATGTCCTTGAACTATCTGCCATTTATGTAAATGATGATATACTCCACACAGACATTCCCCTGACACAATTACAGTTCTCATGGTTATGTCCATTTTGGCAGTGGACATCGTCCTGGTTCTACGAAAGTTTCTAGAGAATTGAGCCCTCACAATTCTCCTTTGAAGCGGCCCCTCTTCTCTCTCACATAGGTGATTTCTTACTTAAGAGTAACCCGCATTACTCTGCTCGAATCCAACGTTTGTCCAATGCATAAGAATCATTAAAAGCAAAAGCTTAACCTATTCCTTACGGGTATCACTGTTTTCATCTTAGGAATGGGTAGAGGATGAACCCCCACAGTGATCTCACTCGGTTATTACAGTTTAGTTGTCCTATTGAACCTAGATCTTGGGATCTCCAGTCAACTAGGTTAGGTTTCCACTGTAATCAACCTATTTATTCATGGGCTTGAGTCCCATTCCTCTTGATGTTTGTTTAACTTGATCTCAATTCAACCTTTGGTCAGTGGATTCACAATCCTTTTCTTTTGACCTTACATAGTCACGTGTCATGACTTTATTCGAGATCAATTAGCCAACAGTATTATGTCAACGACATATGAGTCTTGACTCACTATTATATATCACATTCTGCATTCTCTCAATAGATGCTTAGCTATACATATAGCAGGCATAAGAGATGCTAGAAACCAAAACAAATCTCATTTGCCCGTGTAACTTCGAGATATATAAATCTCTAGTATGAAGCTGATCAACTATACAGTCCATTCCTACACGAGATGCTCGCCATCTAGCTTGCTTCTTAACTTGCCTTCTAGCAAGCCTTGTAGCTTTCTTTCTAGCTTGCCTTGACAATTACCAAAAGTTCCAAACCAATTAAGGAACTCAAAATACAAAACTTCCATAACAAAACAAGATTGGTTTTGCAAAAATCCGAGATGAAAATAGATAAGTTTTTACTATATATAAAACAATTTTGCAAAACCACATTGCCGATAAAACTTATAAATAGAGGCAGTCTGTAGGTATGCGCATACACTTTCATAATTGTCAAGTTTCTACTAATGGAGCATCAGCATATTCTGTCCATGAATGGACTCCACAAATTTTAAGTGCACTAACCATTAAGAGACTATGCCTCACATCTCTTATAGTATAAACAACTTTAACTTGCACCTCTCAAACCCATCATGATCAATAATGTATTTTAAGCAATTAATACATACGGATGGGTGCGGTCAAGTTGAGAATATCGTAGTGGTTTAAACCGGATGATCATCCATAAAATAAGCCCATAACAATTCAATGGACCAAATATTAACCACTAGAATGCCTTAAAGATAACTTCATATATACCCAACTCGGGAATATCTTCTTTATTTGTTCCATTGCCGTTTGGCCTCTTTGCCATACATTTATCCAAGGCTACAAACTCAAATTCTATCACGAATTTGGTTACCACCTTCTGGTTTGAAGGATTTCCAAGAGATCCACTACTTTCAGTCATAAACTGATAAAGATGTCATCATCTATCACATGACTGCCGTGATCTCAAATCTTTTCACTTTTTCCATGAAAATTCACATAACCTTCACAATTCGGGTTTAAAATATATAAAGTTTTATAACCTTATATATTTGGTATGTGCTCCATCTGTAAGTCATAAGCACCATGCACACAACACTAATGAATTAGATTACATAAATTATGCTACATCATTCATCTCTTACGACCCTTTTCATGGCAAACTATGGATTTCCTTAATCCACATAGTCTAAATACACTTGATGAATTTGCAACATGCAACCTCATATGATTACAACAAAATGTAATCAACAAGAAAATTTTCCAACACAACCCAAAGTTGTCATATATGCATAGTGCAATATACAAGTAAATACACTTGCACATATATCAATAGAAAATAAAATCATCTATTTATTTTTGTGCTTCCAATATTTCTTGAAGTCTTTCTACAAAGATTGTAGCTTCTTAATTATTGCAACTACTTGGAAAGACTCACTCATGGTCATTCCCTCAGCATGAATTTCATGAATGATCATTTGGAGTTCTTGAACTTGACTCATCACAGTCTTTGAGTCGATCATCTTGAAATTCAAGAACTGACCCACAAGAAACTTTTTAGCACCAGCATCCTCAGATCTATACTTATGGTCTAAGGACTCCCAAAGTTCCTTGGCAGAACCCTTAGGACTATACACACTATACAGTGCATCAGTCAAGCCGTTCAAAACATAGTTCCGGCAAAGGAAATCAGATTGTTTCCATGATTCAATGTTTGAGCAATTGAATCATCCTTCCCATCAATAGGAGGATCCTCTTTTAAGAATCTCGCAAGATTCAAAGTTGTTAAATAAAACATCTTTTGTTGCCAAGTTTTGAAGTTTAGTCCTCCAAACTTTTCAGGCTTCTCATGGTGATTTACTGGAATCGAGACCGATTGAGTCGTGGCCGCAGGAGCCTTCACACTCGTGTAATCTCCCATATTTCAATCTGAACAAAATCTGAACCGCTAATGCATTTGACTCAACCTCTCCAACAGTAGGAAAATTAGCTTTTAAGAATCATACTAGATATAGTTTTGTTAAACAAAACATCTTTTCTATCCAAGTTTATGATTCAACCCTTCAAACTTTTCCATCTATTTTCAATTACATGAAAGAGTACATAAATTAGATTCCAATAGATAGCAATTCTAATTTTGGTCAATATCCAATTTCAAGACCATACTCTTTTTGCTATTTTAAGCCAAGATGCTCTATGAGTATAGGAAATTGCAATATGCATATGATTCAATAATCCCATACAAAGTATTGGAGTTACACATATTGATCACAGTAGAATATTATCTAGCCCATATGTCTATGCAATTCATCCGTTCCATAATGCAATTATGAAGCCATAAACTCCAAAATATTCTCTTTGGAAATACCAAGATAGTTTGATATAACAATCACGTGAACCAAGCAAACATATTTTCTCATGAAAATTGTAACCCAATGAACTGCTGTAGTTCCAAAAGAATCATGCCTTTAACTTTGTTATGAAACAATAAACTCAAGGCTAACAACTTTGATCATTTAAAGTTTTTGCATCCAACCCAACAAAAGCAAATCATATTAAATAAAACATGATAAAGTTGGGTAAATACCTTGAGCAAAGTATCTCACAGAAGAATAATATTCACAAGGTGAATTTAAAATCTTCTTTTCTTCCCAAACTTCTTAACGGATTTTTAGCCGTCACAATTCAATACGTACTAGATGAACTAATTAAAATAATAAGTTCACAATACCTAGTATATGAGACTAATAAGAACCAATGTAATGGTGCCCTTAGCTTGAGTAAGCAATACTTTGAAAAAACCTTTACTTACCCATATTTAGCGCAGGAAGATGAAAAAACCATATAATCAATACACATCATCATCTTCTCTTCCTTTCAACTTTATTTCTCCTTACATTAAATATATTGAGAAAGTAAAGTAAATAACATTTTAACCTATAATGATAGGTTAACATTCTAAACAACCAAATAAATAGATGAAAACCCATGGTAGTCATCCTTGTAAATTCATTCTCAGAATTTAAGGAAGGTTTTCATACTAAAGCAACAACCACTATGTAATATCTCAATGAGGATTATCATTAGAATTACATAAGCAAACAAACATATAACAATCTTGTACGGATGTTTCAAACATCATAAAATTGGTGAAAATATCATATGATCCCCTTTCATTAGGTCCTTAGGGAAGGAGCATCAAGCAATTTAGATAGTAGTTCATGGAGTTTCTTAACAACTAAAGAGTCTAAGAAACTCTCTGCCCTTACCATGATACCTAATAAATCAATTGAAGAGGATAACCTCTCAGCAATAAAGTCAAGATGGCTTTCACCATGCTTGCACCAATCACTAAGTATTTCAACCACAGCTACCGTCCACTCATTTACACCACCATCTGCAGTAAGTAATTTATCTTTCCAGAAACTCAAAAGATTATCAAGAATTAGCCCATCAAAGGTTTCCATCATCTCATCCAGAGATTGGACTTCTTCTATTCTTTGACGCTTGGAACAAGAACCCATGTCTAATACCTTAAATAATCTGTTTTAAGATTGTTAGCCAAAATTGATAATATAATGAGGGAAATAAAGAATTAAGAGAAGATCTGGAAAGACAAAACTTGAACTTGAAAAAGAAGAGTAAAGGAAAACCGTCGAGGCGCGTCAGACGCTTTCCTTAAAACAGACTCGTCCCCTCCACAGTGTGCTTGAGGATTCAACGGACGTCTGTCTCCCAGGATACAACGACGAACAACGATGTACTTAGCACAAAGTATATCGCAACTACGAACTTGACATGTGCCTTTCTTCTATCTCCACACGATTCAAATACGAAACCAAACTCGAAGCCAAACTCAAAACAAAACTCACAAACGTTTTAAGAAGACTCTTAAATCACACTTAACATTCTTCTTAAATCATAAAAGAAAACACAACCCAACAACCATCTTCACCAAAGGGGATCCCTATTTATAGATGAGATCAATGTCTCTTTAACTAGCTTGAAAGATGAAAAGCCATAGTCACTTATTACCAAACTTAATGACTAAGTTATGGGAAATGAAAAGCTTTAGACTTTAATAACAAGCTAGGAAGTGAGAAGCTTTCTTGGGAAATCAAAAGTCCCAAAACCCTCCATTAATCACAATAGGGAAATGAGAAGTTTGTTGTTAGGAAATAAAAAGTCTCATAATCTCCATTCATGAATTCTCCTTGGGAGATGAAACACCCAACTGTCCATAGGTATTCCCATAACCCTTCATTCATGACCTCTCCTTGTGCAATGAATCACCAAATAGTCCATTGGTATTTCATGCACATATTTCCACAAATTCATTTATTTCCACAAACTCTCCATATGAATGATTTTCATTCACATTCACTCATGCTCAAAGAACATATTCCAACACTTACAAGTGAGAATGAAGATAACGAGTTTCCCATGAAGCGACGACGCTTTGCTAAATGTTTTTCTTTCATGGAGATTAACATCGAACCAGGAAATCACTGAAGGAATTAGAATTAGATTCTGAGAAACTGAAAACAGAGATCAAAAAATGGGCGAAACCGATTGTTCGTTATGCTCGCCAGGTCAGTGGTCGTCTTGGAGGCTCCCGCGGCTGATCAGCTTCTGAATTCTCGTTCTTCTTTTATTGGGTTACCATGGAGAAATTGAAGCTCGAAGGAAGACTAAATTATTTGAGCTCTGTTATTTGATTTGAGAGCTTCTGTTAACTTCAATTCTCAAGCTCAATTGTACAGATCAAACCTGGGCTTCAACACGAGGCTGGCATTGAAGATCAGGCGTGTGATACTCGATGGAAAAGCTACAAGCTATAGGTCTCCATTGTTGCTTACCTTCAATGACTTCACTTTGCAATCTTGTATATAAATAAAGCCTTTCAAGGCACTGCATTTATCATTGAATTTTTTATATGCATTCCTTAGATTGATCATGTCTTGAGGGTGGAACTCGTCTTTGGCCAAAAAATAGTTTTTATTACCTTTAATTCTGTTAAAATTCTTGATCAAATTAATTATTTGTATGCAGAGGATTCCAGAAGCAATTTAATTTAGGTTTGATAAAGCTCCATTATCACTTGTTGATGTTGCCAAAGCGCTTGATTGTTGTTGTTGTTGTATTTGACTAGTTTGGGATTGAGTCAAATAAGCTCAATTATCATTTGAATAAGTTAGGCATGAAATATTCTCTGATAAAAATCATAATAAAATTAACGGACTTCTTTTAAGATTGAATTCTGAACTTGTAGAAACGAAATAGAAGGCATGAGTAGTTGATCTTGCAATAAAGCAAAGCAAAGTAATGTGAAAGACAAAAGGTTGTCGATTATCATCACAAGATGAAGCTACTAATGAAGTTATCAAGGATTGCACAAGTAATTAGGGTGCTCAATCCAATTGAGCAAGGGATCCAAAACCTCTCCACCCAACCTGCCCGCCCCCATGCTTCCGTGCTCACACAGGGCCTGCTTGTCTTAGTCATGTGTGAGTGTGAGGGGATGAGGGCACGAGCAAATTTGGTGGAACACTGGAGTTTTTTAAACTAAAATCTCTAGGGCCAAGCGGGGCCATGGCTACTCCACTCACCCCCTCACCCTCCCCCCCCCCCGATTTTGTGAAATTTACCTATCCTTTCTAGTCCTCTTTTCATGTATGAAACGCTAGCATGATCAGGTCCTCTCTTTCTCTTTTTCAAAATTTCTCTAAAGAGACCCCTTTGCCCCTCTCTTTATGTGGTTTCATTATTCGGTCCACCTAATGTTAAATCCTAGCTCCGCCCTTGTGCGCTGGTATCTCCTCCACAACTCTCAAAAGACAACATATGGCGAGTGGTAGATTCAGTGATTGTAGCCATTGTATCTACTTTTACAATTGACTGTGCTTCAATTCTTGCTAAATATTAGAGTTTTCAGATTTAAATTCCATATTCTAAATACCTATTACCATGATGTATGTCAATACTACTTGCTTCTCTCTTTCAATTAACAACAAGTAGAGTTGGGCTGCAATGTTGCATGATTGATAAGACCAATGCCTCTTAGTGAAGACGTTGTGGGTTTGACTCTCGTTGATGGTATATGTAATATCCTCATTCCCAATCCCCTTCTCTACTATATAAAAAGTGCCCTTGTATCAAGCGGAAAAAAAATGGTTTCGGGCTGGGTTGGTACAATCTGTTAGTGTCCCAGTAGACCAAAACGAATGGACCAAGTTATTACCTGGACCAGACCGTTAAAACCTATTATAATTGCATTGGCAAATTAACTACTTTGACAGTCTTTTATGTTTCTACATTAATATCTTATGTATTCTTTTTTTTTTTAAATAAAATTTTGAGTTTATTTTACTCTTTAAAGAAGTTAAGAGATTGATTTGCTTGGACCTTAATCTGAAGAGGCAAGATCCAAGATCCATATAAGTTTTAAGATGCAAGATCATAACTGATTGGTAATGGCCTCAGAACTGATCCAACCCGTTAGTCAAGTCGAATTCAAATCGCACCAAACCATAACCATTGGTATGCAAATGGTTGTTTGGGCTTGGTGGTATTTACCGTCCAAAACGAAAACTATGCCAAACTGACCCATTGACAACCCTATGAGCAACCCTTTTTGGGTACCAAATTAGACATTTATAAAGTATGAGCTTGAGGTGCATGTCAAAATTGTGATTAATTTTTATCATAGAATAAGCATTAAACTTATTTATTTAAAATGAGATTATCTACAAGTGCACCAATATTATCATTTCTCTATCGTGAAGTTTTATAGATACAAGCCGGCAATCGGGCATGGGAGGAAACTAAAGGTAAAACATATTGGGTTACTAATTATCTATATATTTTTTTGGGTGAGACCTAACTCTTAATTATATACTATTGAGTTTGTCAATTAAATTCAATCGTAGTAATTATATTGTATTTATATATCAATTAAGTTAGACATTTACTAAGCATAAGGTTGAGATGCATATTAAAATGATGATTAATTTATATCACAAAACAAATATTTTCAAAACTTATTTACTTTATTTAATATGCGATTACTTATAAATATTAACCTTGTTAACCATTGGATTTGAGATAAAATCAAAAGAAAATTTGATAATTTAGTACCCAAAAAAACAATTGACAATTTCATTGACTTATATATATTATACTATTATATAAGTGTATGAATGTAAAATTTTCTCTTTGACTACTATATCCTTTTGATTTAAAACGTCTTTACTTTTTATTGCCTATCATTCAATTACCTATTATTTTTGACTATTGATAATATAAAAAACGGATAAAGTGGTCCGGAACAATTTACTAATAGGATGCCCTAACGTGTTATAAAATTTTGCTTTAGTCAATGATTCAATCAAATGAATAATTGGAACTATGGAAGGTGGATTCATAGTGTCTTAGATGTGGAAAGGAGGGGAGGATCTTGAACATATATTGTTGGATTGCCCTTTTGCTAGAGCTGTATGGTTTTCTTCCAAGCTGGGTTTTGTTGCTCCTTCATCTAACCTTTCTTTATCTGGTTTTATTGAAGCATGGAGGATAGTGGCAAAGGAGAAGTAACTTTGGGAACAGGTTTCTGGTCTAGCTACTTTCATCTGCTAAGGTCTATGGAAAGTTAGAAACAACTTGCTATTTAATGGTTCAATATCTTCTCTGTAATCGCCGATGGTTATTGACATGTATAATTTACCAAATTAAAGCAAGATTGACACAAGAACTTTGATGACCGAGTTCGGTTCAAATGAACTTACTCTCCGGGACTTTGGATAGAGTCCGATATTCACTATGGGATTAAAGAAAACTTACAAGATCAGGGAACTAATATGTATACAGGATAATCATAAATAGGCAACCATATTTGCTCAAACCTCCGTCGAGTCTTCCTCTCCTTGTGTTGAACACAATCCGATCACTGCTCCTCAAAAATCCTCCAAGAACGAAGAACAAAGATGAAGACAGAGAGTAGAGCCATTGCCATTATCGAATCGCCAGAGCTAAAGATTTTCCCCAAATCAGAAACCCAAATCAAAATACATAACTTATGAATAAACCAGACCAAGAGATAACATATACAACATAAGTGAACCAGCCGGTCAACTGAACTGACTAACCCATATGAAAATTACCATATTACCCTTACATGAACTTGTTGCCCGAGCAATTAGAGAAGCCAAGTGGTGTTCTCCACCTAAAGGGATCTTCAAATTAAATTCAGATGCAACAGTTAAAGGAGAGAAAGGAGGATTGGGTTTTTTAATTAGAGGAACAGGTGGTTCGCTTGTAGCAGCAACTTCTTTGCCCTATTCTTTTTACTCACATCTTGAAGGAGAAGCTTTAAGTATGAGGGAAGGCTTATTGCTGGCTGTAAATGAAGGTCTAGAGAGGTTGATTGTAGAAAGTGATTGTCAAGTGATGATTAATATGCTGTTGTCCAAGTCTGCAATATCTACTGAGGTTCAAAACATAGTTGAAGATATTGTACACCTCTCCTCTATTTTTGTTTCTTGCTGTTATACTTTTAGTTCTAGGAAATGTAACTTCATAGCTCATTCCTTAACCAGGAAGGCAGTCAACTCAGCAGGGAGGATTGACTGGCCACATTCCACTCCGTGGCTCTCATGTAATTCTAAAGCCTTGTGTTGTTGTTCCTACTCTGTTTCTAAATGAAGTTTGGATTACCAAAAGAAAAGAATAATTGGAACTATGGTACCAAATTTCGTTTTATTCACTTGAACGTACTTTTTTACTTGAAGAGATCTAGGATTCCATAGGGAAGCTGCAACAATGTGAGGTGCTTCATCAAGTTAGAGAGACGAATAGAGGTGCTGACTTCTTGGCAAGTCCGATGATGAATGATAATAAGAAGGTGATTTTTTATTCAGAAGGGTACCTTGAATGCCTCAAAGCCTTTGTGACTGAAAAAAAGCTGGTGGGAGAGCTTTTATGAGACTATAATTACTCTGTAATACCATTCATATTCATCTTATATATTTTTGACATTTGAATTAGTATTTTTCCACATAATCTTGGTAATTTAATTACCTTTTAGAAGAATTATTTTCTCCAAAATATTTTTGCATTTATTTCATTATATATATATATATATATAACCAGGATAGAAAAAGGATCTTTCGTGGTGAAAGACGTTACAAAGCATTGTTACAAAACATAATAGAAGATGATACAGAGAGGGGAAGGGATGAAACCAACCTATTCCTAGAGAAGCACTCCTCTAAGCTCTCTAAACTTGCAAAAAATCCAACTCCCTTTCTCTTGAGAGCACTCTCAATTTATAGAAGAAGGAGAATCATTGTTGATGAAGGAGGTCCATTGGATTGTTGTAATCCTAATTAATGGTCAAGATCATTTCCCAAAGATTTCCTTGCAATCCTTAAAGATAAGGATAAGATAAGGAGATAAGGATAAGATTCCTATTAATATTGTCCGTCAAATTGGAAGCTTGATTCTTGACCCTTGATGTTGCTTTGATTTGATAAGTTTGCTTTGCACCATTGGATGCAGATCTTTATTTTGCACCGTTGGATGCAAAATAATAGAAAATAAACCATTCCAGGGCATTTCATGTGTCACAGACAGTGTTTTCCCTATTGGTTTGGTTCAAAATGATTAATCCAATTTGGTTGAGCCGGGTTTTGGCTGGTTTGTTTTATCCTATTTGACCAAGCCGGATATTGGCTGGTTTGTTTTATCCTATTTGACCAAGCCGGATATTGGCTGGACTATTCTTAAACCAGAATGATAAACCGGTTGCCCTTTTACTGACAGGACACATCAGACTATTCAAGGCCGAAATAGTAACAGTAACCCATATTTTACCCTGGGTAAAAGGGTGTCGATATTACCGTGCTTACAGACCATTCTTTGATGCCGTTAAGGCTAATGGTTTCCCAACTTCGCATCCTGGGAACTGAAAGGTTGTTCAGACAATCATTTTTATTCATGAGATTGCAAACAATCATATTATACCAGATTCCTCGAGCATTGTAGACCATTATCTGTCTTCAGTGAATCATTAAGCACTTCATGATCATAGAAATGAATGATAAAGAGTTAAGCAATATACATTCTTAATATGTACTATGTTTGGCTTAGGAGCCAACGGAATAGGATGAGGTCAGAAACAAGACGTTGATAATTATCATGATCTAAACTGGACCAATCAGTCCTTGCAAGGATTTGCTGGATATCCCGGGAGGTTTCATCTTTTCATAGATGCGAGCCCATTTGCGAAGATGTCTAATGGCTAACATTTCTCAAGGATGGGGGTATAAATAGGTCAGGAATGCAATGATGATGCAATGATGCGTTGTTTGAAAATTTGTTGTAAACAAATTATGCAAGTTTGGAAACTTGTAAAGGTGGAAAATGATTTTGAATTTGGTTAATTGTTGGAAAAGCAATGTTTTCTAATTGATTTATTTGAGAATTTTGGGATTTTTCCAAGAATTCAAAAAATATTTCTTTTCCTTGAATGTTCGTGGTTATTCCTATATCAGTTACCATAAATGGCTTAATCATTTCAAGGAATGGTTGTCCTAAGATGATATTGGTAATGATATCTTTAACAAAGATAAAAACCTATCTAAGACGTATCTGATTGTTGTGAATGCAAACATTTGATAATTTGTAACTGACACCAAGACTTTAGCCATTGGCACCAGAAAGCCTATGGGTAGTTTTTTCATAGTATTGAGTAGGGTCTAGTCCCTCCTTGATGCAGTTAGAAGCTGCACCAGTGTAAACCAAGGCAATGGTGGACAGGGTGAAGGAATCATTGATGACGAGATGAACTCGAACATGCCATTGCTGGAAATGGATGCTATTGATTAATTGGTTGAAGTCCTGGTTAGGGAAAAAATGGTTAGGTGATTGTTCAATATTGTTTGGAACAAATTGTTCAGGGATTTGTTCAGTATTGTTAATATTTGTTTGTGTGGAAATGTTGGAGAGTTGTCCTTGGAGAAGGCTTAACTCCTGTTTAATTTGGGTAACTTCTCTTTTGAGACCTTTGGTCAATGTCTCGAGCTTGAATTCTAAAGTCATTGCTTGGGAAAGAAGGTGTTGATGGAGACAGTTTAAACCGATTGTAAATGTTGTTAAGGCTATAATTGGAATGTTGTGTGGGAATAGGTTTAGGAATTAAAGATTCTTTAACCTGTTCAAGATATTGTTTCTTTAAATCGGGATCATGTATTTGATCAACAAAATCAAGAAAGAAATTTGGAATAGTTTCATTCATAATCATATTGATGGTATTTGTGAAACATTCACATATTCCTGATCCGTAGCATGGACATGTGAAGAGTATGGCTTTAGAGTCGTCTGAAAGACTACTCAGATCAGTATTGATGTTATTGATTTCGTGTTCAGATATCAGATGAACTATCTGGTTCTGCGAACAAATGGAGAATTGAACTCCGAATTTTTTCATCATCAATTATTGGATTGACCTTTTGTGCCATACGGCAGTATTTGGCCAAGTGACCAACTTTGTTGCATTTGAAACATTTTCCAATAAATGTTCTTCTTTGTTCATTTGGTTTGGAATGTTCTTTATTTTTTGTTGGTGGAGTATTTTTACGGTATTTTTTGTTGGAGTTGTATTTATGGGATTTGTAGTAGGGTTAAGAAGACTTGTATTTTTCATTATACTTGTCTCTATGCCTACGAAATTTGTGGCTTTTAGTGGATTTTATTAGGGCAAACCCAAACTGTTCACAAAATCCACCTAACTCCTTGCTATAAGCCTTGGATTCTTTATGTATTTGCTTACGTAATTTCATGTCTATACACAAGGCAAGTGCTTCCTCATGTATGAGACTAATGATATTCCCGTAAGTAAGCCTATTGTAAGGGATTTCATTATTATGGTTTTTTCTCAGAAAACATTATTGGTAATCCTGTGATGAATTTTTCTTTCCAGAAAGATGAATTTGCATCATCTCTGGTTAAGACTTTAGAGATGAAAGTGTCTTTGTACCATTTGAATTGGTGAAGACCCTTGCATTTCAGATTTGATAATTGTTTAGAAGATCTATCTTTTAAACGAGACGGATCTCCAATAAAATGAATGGTGATGGTGTAAATCAAAGTATTTACAGCATCAGGTATTGGTTGATTATGTTCAATAATTGGTTCACCAATGTTTGCATTGGTCTGGGTAGCATTTAGGATTCCTAAATGTTGGGCTGGGGTCAGGATGTGGTCCCACCAACCCTTCAATTGTCCAGTAAAACCTACTACGAGATGCATGGCTACTGACTGGTCATTGGTTTCACAGAGCCGATAAGCATTGGCAACCATGGTCATTTCCTGGAGTTTATTGTTGATTTGATAATCAGTTAAACCATCAATGTTCCATTCATAAATGATTCTAGATTGGTATTGGGCCTGGGTCCTACCTTGTTGCTCAATAAGGAGGTCAGGGAAAGTGGGTCGGTGGTAGTAATGGGCTAATTGATGGGTGTTGTTGTTGATGTTGATTTCACGAACTAATTCAGTGATGGACTCGCCTGAGTCAAATCCAGAATCAAACCCATCCTGAATCGTTTCGATTTGGTGAGTGGTATTGGAAGCAAATGCTTCTGCAAATTTTGTAGGAGTATCAGGAATGATAAGGTTGCTTAAACGGGATTCAATTTCGTTAAGCATTTCAGATTTGTTTAATTGTTTTGCATTGATTTTGGGGATTTGATAGGGCTTAAACATAGGAGTGTTTAAGGATTGTTTTGGTTCATAAACAAATTTGGGAGTTTATTTTGGTATTTGCTGGATAAGGTTTTTAACTCTAGTTAATTGTTCACCTATTGTTTGAAGATTTGAGTTGGCAAAGTTTAATTGTTCAACGAGGATCATGAACAACCAAAAAGGAAAACAAATCTACTTTAATCATAGCCAAGGGTAGAGTATGAGTGAAAACAGGGAATCACTTACCTCAACCATGTCAGCTAAAAAAGACAAGAGAGCTTACAAGTCACTAACAGCACTTCAAATCACCTTCCAGCACATCTCCACTGCCGCCTAACCACCAAAAACAGCAATCCCGAATATAATATTCGTAAAATAGGCAAGGGTTGCTATTTATAGAAGTCTGAGGGCAAAATAGGGCAAAACCCCACAACCATGACCAAGTGGTCGCATGGTCCAATCAACCACCACTAGCAACCGCCTCCTAGTATATTGCTATGCAAGGGTGCTTTGCTCAGGGGGTTGAAGTTCAAGGACAACCTAACCCCAATCAACATATGGGGGTGGTCTTACCTTCATTTTGGACATCTCCATACATCATTTGCCTTCCAAAAGTCCAACTACCAAGCAAGGCATGCTCTTTAACAAGAGAATCCAGATCCATGGGTTAAGGGTATGGATCATGGACTTCTATCTGGACACTCCACAAATTCACCCGGCTAGAGCTTCGGGTTCTCGGACCTACAATACGGATCCCGGGTTAGAAATACGAGTGTTGTTACAACATTGGCCAACCATGTTGGGTGATCAATTCGCATTATAAAACCTGATTGCTTTAACTTTTGTATCTCTATTCAGATGGCTTCGTGCTTCTCAATGGAGAAATTCCTTCTTTTTTTGTATAACTGGAGTTGCTTGCCAGTCGATGCACAGTTTATGCTTGGCTACTTTTCTATCGATCCCTGGCATATCATCGGCCAACTAGGCGAATACATTAGCGTTCAACTCTAAGAAGTGAATTAGCTTGGATTTGAAATATGTCCCTTGTTCTGATCCGACCATAGTTCTTTGTAATGCCTCTCCATCTCGATCATCTCTGACTTCGACAAACATTGTTGAGTTTGTTTTTGCCCTTTTTTGCATATAATTGTTGTAGCTTTGCCAGCTTGATTTCTCGTCGGCAATACATTCTCCAATCCCTTCTGTGGTCGGAAACTTCATTTTCATATGTAATGTGGAGACCACTGCTTCAAGAGCACAAAGAGTTGGTCTTCCCAAAATAACATTATATGCTGACAGGTCTCAAACAACCATAAAATTTGATTGTACGACCCTATCCCTTGGATGTTCTCCAATTTGGAGATCTAATCTGATAGTTCCTTCCACTCGAGTGGATGATCCTATAGATCCATAAAGTTGAGTTCCACATGGAACAAGCATATCTTCTCTTAACTTTAACTTTTTGAAAGCTCTAATGATAATATATCTGCTGAAGATTCAGTGTCCACCAAGACTCTATGAACCTCTGTCCCTGCTAGGATAACCTTTATTACAAGGGCATCATCGTGAGGAATCTTGACACTTTGCATGTCTTCAGAAGAAAGATGATAGGTTCTGATGATATATTTGCATTGGACCTCATAGTTTCGGTATTCCCAATTAAGGGTGTCAATTTGGTTAAAAAACCGTTAAACCGTACTGTACCGAACCGTTTAAACCTTACCGTACCGTACCGTTTCCAAATTCGGTACGGTTTTTACCGTTACCGAATTTGGTAATTCGGTACGGTACGATTACGGTAAACAGTGTCATACCGTCGGTAAATACCATTTACCGTACCGTTTTACCGATTACCGATTACCATTTACCATACCATATACCGTAAAGATATTAACCCTTTTAAAATTTAAACCCTAAACTTATGTCAGAGAGTCACGCTTCACTTCGAAGAATCAGAGGACAAGAGTCACAAAGATAGAGAACACTGCCAGTGTTGGGAGCATAGAGAGTGATATTATATAATGCTTGAGGTAAGTAACTAATCAAATGTTGTAGATCTAATTAATTATTAACTACCCTTTCTTATTCTGTTTGAAAACGTGGACATGGACTGTAGTCAAGTAAACTGAAGTAGACATAGTCAGAAGGGGCAATGGAATAGACAGAAATCTAGTGAATGAATTGGAAGTCTTGAGAGAAGAATTCCCTCTCCCTTGGTTGACAAGCAAAGACAGAAAATAATGGATAGATTTAATGTTTGCTCTTTTATGGGTTTTTGTAGATCATGGCAATGTTGCTGAGCTCAAGCATTTCAACGAGCTTTAGCAATTGCATATCAAGCATATGTGGCTTCTTCCACCATCACATATCTAGACTTTAAAAAAAGCAAGAACTGTTCCCATATAAAAAACCCATTACAAGTGACAAAACAAGAAGAAGAGGGCAACAGAGAAGCAAGACAATACCGTAACAAAACCGCACCGTATACCGAACCGTGCCGTTTTTTCATACCGATTTTATACCGTTTTCATACCGTACCGTTTTTTAAATTACCGTTTTCATACCGTACCGTATAAATATGGTACGGTACGGTTATGGTTTGAGGTTTTCAAATTCAATACCGTACCATACCGTACCAAATTACCGTTACCGTACCGAATCGACACCCTTATTCCCAATATATCGAGCCTTTCTTTTTGCATGTCAATTTGATTCCTCCGTTGGTCCACCGAACACAGTGTACACGAAGATGGGTTCATACAAAGGGGTGCCATGAGTTCATGGCTAAAGTTGTTACCCCCGCTTTCAAGTATGGTCAGCGGTACGCTTTCTCGAGCATCATCGGTGCATTCAGAGGACTCGACCTTGAGAAGTTTAGTCAATTTATTGATCCAAACATTTATGATGATCTCAAGATCCCCCGTCCAGCTTGGGCTGTAGGTAAGAAAGTGTTTTCCTTGTCAAAGGAGGTCGATGTTCAGGATTTTCTGGACTCCAACTAGGAACCTGCCCCTGAGGAGGGATCTCAAGCCGGTGCTTCGTTGAAGAACCCAAAAACCGATCAAAAATCATCTGAAGATGTTAATATCGACCAAGTTTCTCTTTGATTATCAATACTCTTTTCTTCCTATGGCAGCATAAACAATTATTTTTGTTCCTTTTTGTATACAATATTGTATATTTCTCCGGCACGTAGCTTCTTCTTATATGGTTCTTCTTTTGATTGTTCCATACTAGAAGTATAATAAAAGTAATTCTTATACCAAGTTTCCAAAGCATATTGTTCGGTCATGCTCAAACTAGGTTACTCTACCCCCCCCCCCCGGCATGGTAACGTGAAGTATGATAAAAATGTTGTAGTTTTCATTTGGATATGTTCGGTGTGTGGCGTTGACCGAACTACCAGCATGGCTGGATTATTTGAAGTATATAACTCATGTTCGAGAGCATAACAGTATTCGGTGCTCGAACTAGTAGTATCCTCATCTATTCCTAGTCAAGGTAACTTATAAAGTAAATTTAATAAAACTGATTCTTTTCAATTATGAAGTAAATAACAAAGTTGAAGTAAGTCATTTGATTTTAGTAAAATTGAATCATAAAATAAAACTGAAGTACAAGGTTTAGAACCCTTAAATAGCAATTATAGGCTGAAGTAAAATGTTGCACTCTTGGCTTTCGTGCCTAACAAAACTTGGGTGGAAAACACCCTAAGAAGTTTTTTTGGAAACATTGCTTATTGATAGTATTTCCGAAGGTTGTTCGAATTCCATGATCGAGGAATTTTATCATTTGTTACTGGATCTTGTAAGTGATATGCTCCTGGAGCAACTTGTCGTATTACTATGTATGGTCCTTCCCAATTTGGGGACAGTTTCCCTTGATTGGTTGGATCTGAAGTAGCCGTTCGACGAAGTACAAGTTCATCACGGGAGTATTGTTCATTCCGAACTTTTGCATTGTAATATGTTGCAATTCTTCGCTGATATTCTTCCAATCAAAATTGTGCTTTATCTCTTATTTCATCAATTAGATCCAGACTAACCTTCATCCCTTCAATATTTGCTTCTTCTTAGAACTCTTTTTCCCGGAGTGATCCGACTTGAATTTCCACAAGGATTCTTGCCTCTGCTCCATAAGCTAATCTGAATGGGGACTCTCTCCTATGGTCGTTCTTGGAGTTGTTCGATACAACCAGAGTAAACTGGGTAGCTCGTCGACCCATCTTCCTTTGAGTTGATCAAGTCTTTTCTTTAAGCCGTCGAGCATGGTTTGATTAGTGACTTCAACTTGGCCGTTACTCTAAGGGTAGGCCACAGAGGAGAACCAGTGTTCAATCCCTTGCTCTTTATAGAATGCTGTGAATGCGATGTTTTCAAACAGCTTCCCCTGATCGGTCACTAGGATATTTGGAATTCCATATATGTATAATATGTTGTGCTTGATGAAACGTTTCATTTGCTCGGTATTAATTGTTGTTAGGGGTTCTGCCTCTACCCATTTTGTAAAATAGTCCACTGCTATTACCAAATATTCTCTTCCCCCTGATGCTTTTGGTAATTTTCCTACCAAATCTATTCCCATCTTGTGAAAGGTATTGGGGATAAAACTGATGTCAGAGGAACTGTAGGTGTGTGAGGATCTTTGCATGTGCTTGGCACTTGTCGCATTTCTTTACGAAGTCTTTCGCATCTTCTTCCATTGTTGGCCAATAGAAACCTTGACGTAAAGTTTTGTTGGCTAGTGCTCAAGCTCCTATATGTGCACTGCCGATTCCTTCATGTATTTCTCTTAAGAATTTAGTTGCCTCCAAGGGTCCCAAACATCTAAGAAGTGGTCGGGTGAGGGACATTTTGTATAGTCATCCGTCTCTGATTGTAAATTGAGCGGCTATTTGTTGTATTGCTCGGGCAAATTTTTATCCTTTGGTAGCTGGTCGTTCTCCAAATAGTGTATGATCGGCTCCATCCAACCTTGTTCAATGACGATCTGCATGTGGTTGACCATATGTATACTTGGTTTTGCAAGCTCTTCTAGATAAACTACTGGTTTATCAACGTTCATGCTTTTTGTGGCTAGACTAGATAGTGAATCCGCCTGGTCGTTCTCTATTCTTCGTACTTGAGTAATTTCCAGATCTTTGAAGTATTATTGTTTATAACTGTTGACCAAACTCAAATATTTCCCCATTGTTTTTTCTTTTTCTTCGTATACTCCTTTTACTTGATTCACAATCAATTGTGAGTCGCTTTTGATTTCCAGATGTAGGATACCTAGAGCTTTTGATTTCCAGATGGAGTGCATATTTTATCTCAAATCCTCCTGGGCTCCTTATTAGTAAACATGCTTCACTTCCTTGTGCATTTCTGGATCCATCACGAACAAGATCAATCCTTTAATTGATTTAGGACTAAGGAGTAGACTCACTTACCTCCTAATCGGGCTGCGGTGTTTCAACAATAAAATGCCAGGGCTTGAGCTTTAATGCTTGGTCGGGGTTTGAATTCTATTTGATGCTCGCTCAATTCTATCACCCAGGTTACCAATCTCCCGGCCAAGTCTAGTCGGTGTAGAATCTTTTTCAAAGGTAAATTTGTCATTACTGCAATGGGGTGAGATTAGAAGTATGGACGAAGTCTTCTAGCCACCGTGACTAGTGTAACAACCCTCGTATTTCTAACCCGAAATCCATATTGCTGGTCCGATAACCCGAAGGTCTAATCAGATTGAGTTGTGGAGTGTCTGGATAAAAGTCCATTATCCATATCCAGAACCCACGGATCTGGATCCTCTTGATTAAGAACCTGCCTTACTGGGAAGTTAGACCTCTAGTGGAAGTCAAGTGGTGTCTAGAGATGTCCGAAATGAAGGTAAGACCTCCCCCATGTGTTGATTAGGGTTAAGTTGTGTTTAGGTTTCAATCCCTTGAGCAAAGCACCCTTGTACAGCAATGTACTAGGGGGCGATTGCTTGAGGCGGTTGATTGAACCAAGCGACCGCCCCAAGCGACCGCCAACTTCTGCTTGCGAGAAAATACCCTAATTTTGCCCATGTTCGTTATAAATAGCTACCATCGCCCTATTAACGCATTTTTATATTTGGGATTGCTATTTTGGGCAATTAGGCGGCAGTAGAGACGTGCTAGAAGGTGGGCAAAGTGCTGATAGTGATCTGGAACCTCTCCCCCTTTGTTTTTGTTGTTCTGGTTGTGGTAAGTGTATTCCCCTCTCACTCATTCTCTTCTTTCAACTTTAGTTGGTGTTGTTTTCATCTCCATCATGTTGGGGTGGCTTATTTATGATTAACTAGTTGCCCTAATCAATGTGTTTGAGAAGATCCTGTCCGAAAACGAATCCCTACATTTGTATAAAGGATGGATCTAATCAAGGGAGATGATTTGGGTGTTAGATATGTGTTAGTTTTAGGTTGTTGAATTGCTCCTTTGTTATAGACTTGTTAAGATTGAAATTTAGACTAAGATCATCCCAAAACGGATTGAAATCGAATGATCAAAAGTCTGAATTTCGGAGTTGGAAAACTGTCTGTAACAGGGGCGGTTGCTTGTGAAGGTCGCTTGACCCAAGCAACTGCCACAAGCAACCGGCTGGGTCACAGTAGCTATGTGAAGTTGTTTGTTGCTCTAATTTGATTCATGGCTCTTGTGTATTTTTGTAACCCTATATTTAGGTGTTGTCTAGGTCTACTGAAGGTCTTGTAATTATGATTGGATTGCACTTTAGTAAGCTTTTACTTAATTACAGATAAGGACATGCATTCTTATTTATATGCAATTACATATACATGATGATTAAGCTGTTCTATTTACTATTCTTTGAACATGTATCTTGCTGTAATTGTATAAAGTATGTGAATCTTATTGTGTATTTATTGTTTGTGGTGTTCCTTGATGTACTTTATCTTTTATGATATTGCACAACTGTTTTGGTATGATGATGAGTGATGAAGTGTAGTTGTGATGGAAAGGGTATTCCATTGGGATATCTTGGCTGGAGATATCAGAGGGTTGTGGTATGGGACACGTGCTCACTGATGCCTTTAGCACTATCATGACTACTAGATGACATACCTAGGAAGTCTAGAACTGCATGGCTAGGTACCCTACATACTATTACCCTTTCAGGTAGGGGAATTGAAGTCAAGTGACGTGACTCTGTTTCATCCTACAGTGGTAACCAGTCCATGCGGAGATTCAGTGGTCCACTGTTGGTCATGCAATGGTAGGGGTTGCATATGTTAGGGTTGGGCTCGTAGACGTCCAAGGAGTGGACCGGGTGTCGTGAGGAGTCATGAGAGCATCCGCCCCAATAATATGTGGATGACCATAGGGTTAAGGAATGGAGTCCAGTAGCGGTAGCCAGTCCGTGAGGGTTATCATTCCTAGGTTGCGAAGGATACTAAATCGAGTTAGTTGGTGCCATAGGGGAAGTATCTAGACTTCATAAAGTATGTTACCAGTATGACTTGCATTGGATTAGAAACCCCGACATGCGCCAGTACTCATGCCAATGTCATGGTAAGAGAGTGTTGACCTAAACCCCAGCCATGGTTTGAGAACCAGGTGTGGACATACACCTTTACCCAAGATCCTAGTAGAGGTAGCTAGTCTGTGAGGGATCAGAGTTATTGGACCTACCCGAGGGAGGGCTAGTGTATATCTTAAAACATGTCAACTGTTAAAGACTTGCATAGTTAGATATTAGGAGCATTCATATTTCTGCATACCATCCATATCATTTCATATGTGCATTCGTGGATTGTATTGACATATATATGAGAATTTTTTGTTCCTTATTGAGTTCGTCAGAACTCATTCCTTTCATTGTATATATTGTATGAGCTGTACAGATGGTGGCACAACGTCAGAAGTTGGAGATGATTCGTATGAAAGAGCCTTCTCGTATGAAGCTGATGTGGCATAGACAGTGATACATGAACTTGCAGAGCATGAAGCCTCCTGCGGATGCTTGGAATGCGCTTATAGCACTCATTGATGGACGAAGGAGGCAGATTGCCAGGATTTTTGAGGACTGGATTGAGAAGGACTGGAGGACCCCCCCTTCCTTATTATTCATGAGAAATATCATTTAGATATGGAGAAAGAAATTGGAAAGAAAATTATTTAGTTTTGTTTATTTTGCTTCCGTTGAACTCGATTATACATTTGATTCTTGTTTCTTTCCTTTGATTCATTCATTGACTTTATTGAAGTATTTGGACTCTTGTAATCCTTTTATTTAATTATTAAACTTATTCTTGCTCATGATTATCTAGTACTTGCATTTATTATTATCGATGGTAAGACTGGTGGATCTGTGTCGGATCATACCCACAGATTGTCGGGCGAGTAACCGAGACCGGCGGGTGGGGTGCGACAACTAGAGCCAATGCTTGTTTATCCACCTTTGGGTGATGAGTCTCTGCATCGTTCAAGACATGACTTATGTAGTAAATTGGATTTTGTATATTACATTCTTGTTGAACAAGCACTGCGCTAACTACGACAGGTGATGTAGCCAGGTATAGCTGTAACTCATTTTTATTTATCGGCCTTACCAGCAATGGGGGATGTGATACTTTCTCCTTCAGCTCTTCGAAAGCGCCCTGGCACTCTTGATTCCAAATTTTATTTTCTTAACTGGCTATCTGTTTCAAAGATTTAAAGAAGGGTAAGCATTTTTCACCTGACCAAGAGATGAATCTATTTAATGCTACTACCCGATCAGTTAAGCACTGGACTTCTCTGATGTTCCTTGGCGGCTTCATGTCTAGGATAGCCTTTAACTTTTCTAGATTGGCTTCAATTCCCCTCTAAGATACCATGAAACCAAGAAATTTTCCAGATGATAGTGCGAAGCCACACTTGTCAAGATTAAGTTTCATCCTGTACTTTCGAAGTACCCCAAAGACTTCTACCAGGTCAGCCAGGTGGTTGTTCTTCGAGGTGCTCTTTACAAGCATGTCATCTACATATACCTCCATATTCCTACCAATTTGATTATCAAAAATTTTATTCACCGCTCTTTGACAGGTTGCTCCAGCATTTTTGAGACCAAACGGCATCACCTTGTAGTAATAGCTATCCCTGTCAGTCATGAAAGTTGTATGCTTTTCATCGTCTGGAAGCATTAGGATTTGATTGTACCTAGAGTAAGCGTCCATAAACTGAGCATTTCATGTTCAACAGTTGCATCTATCAATAGATCAATCCTTGGCAATGGATAACAATCTTTTGGACAAGCTTTATTGAGGTCTGTGTAGTCTGTACGCATCCACCACTTTCCGTTTGCTTTTTACCATCACCACATTGGCCAACCATGTTGGGTGATCAGTTCGCATTATAAAACCTGATTGCTTTAACTTTTGTATCTCTGTTCGGATGGCTTCGTGCTTCTCAATGGAGAAATTCCTTCTTTTCTGTATAACTGGAATTGCTTGCCGGTCGATGCACAATTTATGCTCGGCCACTTTTCTATCGATCCCTGGCATATCATTGGCCAACCAGGCGAATACATTAGCGTTCAACTCTAAGAAGTGAATTAGCTTGGATTTGAAATATGTCTCTTGTTCTGATCCGACCATAGTTCCTTGCATTTCTTGATCAGGGTTTAAACAGATCCTTTCTAGCTTTTCAACTGGCTCAGCTCTTTGTAATGCCTCTTCATCTCGATCATCTTTGTCTTCGACAGACATTGTTGAGTTTGTTTTTGCCCATTTTTGCATATAATTGTTGTAGCTTTGCCAGCTTGATTTCTAGTCGGCAATACATTCTACAATCCCTTCGGTGGTCGGAAACTTCATTTTCATATGTAATGTGGAGACCACTGCTTCGAGAGCACAAAGCGTTGGTCTTCCCAAAATAACATTATATGCTGATAGGTCTCAAACAACCATAAAGTTGAGTTCCACATGGAACGAGCATATCTTCTCTCAAGGTTAACTTTTTTAAAGCCTCTAATGATAATATATCTGCTGAAGATCCAATGTCCACCAAGACTCTCTAAACCTCTGTCCCTGCCAGGATAACCTTTATTACAAGGGAATCATCGTGAGGAATCTTTACACTTTGCATGTCTTCAGAGGAAAAGATGATAGGTTCTGATGATATATTTGCATTGGACCTCATAGTTTTGGTATTCCCAATTTATCAAGCCTTTCTTTTTGCTTGTCAATTTGATTCCTCCGTTGGTCCACCGAACACGGTGTACGCGGGGGATCTTTTTCCTCAGTTATCTTTATCTTCTGGTTGGCGTTTGGTTGGCCTTCTCCGTTCCTCACGATTATCTGATCTTTCTCTTTTCCAACCTGCCTTAATTTGTGGTCGAGCTCCTAGCTTGGTTTGGACGTATTTCTTCAGTTGCCCTTGAGAAATCAATTTCTCATTTTCCATCTTCAAGTTTCTACAATCATCGGTCCAATGACCATGATCTTTGTGAAATTCACAGTACTTGTTTTTGTCACGACTCTCTGGTCAAGCATAGATTTTACTCGGCCACTTGAGAAGCCCTTGGCCTTTTATTTGCATTAAGATTTTTGACATCCTGGCATTGAGGGGTGGATAGCTACCCTCATGATGTTTTGTTGGTTTTGCCTGACTAGGATTGAACAAACTCGATCCTAGCATCCTGGTTGGTTGAAATCTTTCTTTTCCATTTTTCACATCTGTGTTCGGCTCCTTCTTTCGGGACTCTAGGGTTTGTGATATCTCAGCTTGTTTGTGACATCTCTCGAGCAGATCAGCATATGTTTTTGGCATATCTAACAAGGGTTGTTCAAGCAGACCTTCATGATTAAGTCCCTGATATAATGCATGGAATGCAATATTCTCATCCAAATTTCGATCATGGACTTCTATCCGGACACTCCACAAATTCACCCGGCTAAAGCTTCGGGTTCTTGGACCTACAATACGGATCCGGGTTAGAAATACGGGGGTTGTTACAACATTGACCAACCATGTTGGGTGATCAGTTTGCATTATAAAACCTTATTGCTTTAACTTTTGTACCTTTGTTCGGATGGCTTCGTGCTTCTCAATGGAGAAATTACTTCTTTTTTGTATAACTAGAATTGCTAGACATAGCTTGCTTTGGGAACAGTTTGTTTGACTACAAGATCTCCATAATTAAATGCGTAATTAGTCATCTAATCTGAGTATTACTATAAACAATTGATGCTTAATACCTTATGCTTTTACGCCTTTGATTTTAATAATAAAATGTATATGTGTTTTTTTCATATCCAATTCCAAATTGTGGTTTTAAAATTACTAACAAGGTTTAAACTTGTAATTCTTGGAACTTGTTATAGAAATCTCATGGCCACAAGTAATCTAAGTGATACATTGCGTTGGGTCTGGATCTTAGAGATTGAATTGTATGAGAGAGAAATCCGGGTGAGTTGACTTCGTCATTAAATTCTAATCATCTATCATACTAATATTTAAAATCCAATAATCTATCCAATCAATATTTTAAGCTTAAAGGGTTTTGTGCTTAAATTTAATAAAAACCAATTATTAAGGCGCTGCTGCTTACTTGACTGGAAAGTTAAATGCATCCACATACGTACTGATAAATCTTCCACGGACAAGTTTCCTCCACGACTTTGCAGATGACTCTGGAAGTCTCTCTCAAGTCCGGATCAGTGACCCCACATTTCCTGACCACAAAGATCAGTGGGGCCCACAGTGAAAAATACATTTTGAAAAAAAATTTAAAAAAAAAACTTTTTTTTCATCAGTGGGACCCACTAGTTTTTGTGGTCTGGAAGCTATCAGGGGAGCACTGAGGAGATGATCTGGATTCGTCTCTCTCTGTCTCACTGACATCAGATACAAGAAAAATCTTTAAATTCCACGTGACGGCCCCATACCAGACTAGCGTCCAAAATTTCATGGTAATATTCCATCTTGAACAATATTCTAAAAGAATATAAATTTTCAATTAATATCCTTAGGGCCTGTTTGGTTATATGAATCAAAGATTTCACATGAATCTGAGAATTATAACTGTTTGGTTGTAAAAATCTATAGATTCATGAAATATAGAGATTTACCTTTTTACACTAAAAACGTGAATCTGTAGATTTTTTGGGGTAAGGGGTAAAATCCAGAGATTTCAAAAAAGCTACACATTTGCACATTCACAAAAATCACGTCGATCAAATAGTTTTTTAGGATGAATCCACAAATTTCATTCCACAACCAAACATTTAATTTTATAATTTATGACTCCATAGATTTGAAATCTATAGATATTTTTTATTTATTATAGCAACACAGCCCCACAAAATTATTTATTTGAGAAATTATTATAAAAAAAAAAGAAGTTTTAAAAAAAAAAAAAAAAAAAATTTTTTATTAAAAAAGTGGGGGGGGGGGAGAAATAAAAAAAGAAAAATGTGTAGAGAGGGGGGGGGGGGTTTGTTTACCCCCCCTCAGGGGGGGGGGGGGGGGGGGTGGGGTACCCCCGGGCCGGGGGGCGGGTGCCCCCCGGGGGGGGGTTTTTTTTTGCCCCCCCCCCACCAAAAAAAGGGGGCCCTCCCCCCCCCCGGGGGGTGTTTCCGTTTCCCTTTCATTTAGAGTCCCATTTATTGATTGCATAACTTCATTTCCTTCCGCAGAAAAAGGAGGAGAATTAATCAAGTATTCTGCCCTTCACAGCCGTATTTTCAACTTTTGCAATATCAACAGATCTCAGTTGGGATATATAGTTAACTGGTCTCTTGACTTCCTAGGAGTGATTTTCATGGTGGATGTAAGCGCAGAGCTGAAAGCACAAGGGAGTCGAAATTAAATGAACCAAAAACAATTTCCAGTTATATTTTAGGGAGTTCATTTTCAAGAAAGATGAGGAAAAGTGAAAGTTATCTTGGAAAATTATAGAATTGCAAGCATATATTGTGAATAATTAAATGATATTTTAATCATGACATATTGTATTAAATAATCTAAGGGTATTTTGATCCCTTCAAATTTGAAATTTAAATATACTTAAAAACTGCTAATGGTGTTAGTCTGGTTGGGACTCACACTTAATATTGCACTAATTTATGGTCCACTAAAGGAACCCACATGTAGAAAACTCTTGTTTATATAAATAATAAATGTTGTTCGCAAAGATATGGGATTCATAATTGATGTATATATATATATATATATATATATATATATATATATATATATATTGCATTACTTAACCGGTTACATTCTATAGGCTGTTGGAGGTAGAGTTTGAATCAAATAGTTCTCTCATTGTAATAGTTACATACATTAATTTTTACAGAATCCCTACACACCTGCTGAGAAGGGTAAGCAGATTCCACGGTAACCACTTGAGTTTTACAAGGAGGAGGACTAAGAGTTGCAGTAGAAGAAGAACCAACCTTAATTAGTGCTATTCTATCAACGCTGGGATCACTTTTTCCATTTGAGAGAGGGGTCTTTTTCTTCCAACAGTTTCTACCTTTGATTATAGCAGCTGCGCAGTAACAATCCTGCATGCAATTGTCTCTGCACCAGTCCTCAGATACCGATGGAAAATGTTCGTAATCATTCAAAGGCCAATCCGTATTCGGCATCTCTTCAAAATGAAACTTAGTTTCTTCACCCAACGCACCCTTCTCACAACTCTGTGCAGTAAAATTTTGTCGACATCCATTGAATGTGTTATCAGGATCCGAGAATACGTACCCAGGTGGACATAGACAGGTTGCCCTCTGTTGCTGGTCTAGTTTGCAGTAACTGTTAAACCCACATACTCCACTCCCAACTTCTAATATAATTTGCGTGCAAATGTTCGAAGGAATGTATGACGAGACGGACCATGACAGTGGCCATCTTCCATTAACACTCTTTGGGTAAGTGTATCGCCTGAGAACTCCATCATAATCAAGCCTGACGATGTTGTAGAAGTCACTTACTGAACTTGAACTTGCTAAATCCAGATCGATAACCATTCCATCATTTAGACTTAAATAAATCTCGCCAGACTGATTGAAGACCAACTGTGAACCAGTTCCTACTGTATCACTTTCCAAGTATGCAGCATAAGTATCATCTGTAGGCCAAGATATCAGATAGCACACAAGGTTTCCATCGGCCTGAAAACGAAGCTCAAATCTTCCGGCAGTGTAGTTCTCACCGGTTAGCCTAGACGTGAGCTTGCTGCCTCTTTCCAGTATTTGTGAAGGCAACATGGTGTCAGTTGGATTAGTAAAGCTACTCCATACAATACCTGCAGATCCATTGCTCAGCACAAAGTTTCCATTGTCAAGCATAGCTGCGGAGGTTACCAAACTATTGTCCATGGATGTGGCTCTCCAAATCTCTGTGCTTTCGTTGTCAATAAGGGAAAGCCCTGCATTAGTGAGTTCGATTTTAGACCTTTCAGTCACTGGCTTCCCTTGGTTTGCTGTCCAAACAATTGTATTATCCGGTACATGTTGAAACCAGATAGCAACTACGAAGAGATTGCTTCCTGATTGGGGTCTAAACCCAAAAGCAAATTCCCCGGATAAAGAATCCCAGTAGGGAGATTTATCACCGGGGGACAGAGAAGAGCCCAAGGTAATGTTACTGTAAGCCTGTGCAGAATTGGTAAAACCAGGAATAAGAAAATGCAAGAGCAAGAGAAGTTGTGGGAGTAGAGAAGCCATTATCCTTAGAGGAAGCACTGGGTGACGTTGGTTAGCAAATCAATGTAGCTCGATCTTGCTGAAATTTATTCTTCCATTGCTGGAAATTGGAGAAAATATGTTTACGTCAACACCAAGACTTCCCAAGTCTCCTCAGCATATTCATTCAACCCATGTTGGATAAGTTGTGTCCGTAATAAGATATTAAATATCGAGTTTTTTTTGTAGGCGTTTATTTTAGGTGGGCCTCATAGGCTGATATATGGTGAATTTTGCCTGGTTATGTGAATAACAACGAAATTGCATACAACTATCCAAGTGAAAGAAGATGAGAATGAGGTTTTAACATTTCTCAAAAGGATGAGTGGATGACTATGAGATTACGTTTAGTATTTGTCGCCACATGGTACTCATGTGGCGACAAATACTAAACGTAATCTCATAGTCATCCACTCATCCTTTTGAGAAATGTTAAAACCTCATTCTCATCTTAAATGCCACATGGCACAATTCTATGAGGGAATTACAGGGAATTGTAAGGAGATGAATTACTGAGGATGTGAATCCCATGGCACTGATTGAATCATAGAATTGTCAAAATCGAAAAATAAAATATAATTAAACATGAAAATGACTTGACTAATTTGAAGTGTTATTTTACCATTTTTTTATATTTTATACTAACAATCTATTGCAGGATATATCATTTATATATTTTATATTTTTTTAATTTTTAACTGACGTTTGCTGATTTGCTTCGCCGATTCGCTTGGTTCACCACATAGCGAACTGGTGAGCTCAAGTGAAATTTTGTACTTTGGATATGCGGCATATGCCCCCCCCCCCCCCCCCCAACCCAATTATATGAAATGTTTATATTGTCCTCAGTCACTTAAGTGACCCACTCCATAAGTGTCTGGGAAACTTCACATCGCCCGGCGACCACAGCCCCTCTCTGCCGGTGACCACCCCATTTTCTCCCTCTCTCTCCCTCTCAAGCAGAACTGCTCTGCAAATTTCATATTTGGGCTTGTTTTTGATTCTCATGTTTACCTCTCTTTGTTGTTCTGTTACAGAAATCTGCAAGAGGCTGAAGAATAACAACCTGTGTGGAGCCTTTCGCATGTCATTATCGAAATTCCTCCACTTGCTTTCCTGTGAGTTCAATATCTTGGTAGAAAATAGAATCCCACAGGTGAGACTCTGGTATCGCAGCAGGATTAACAAGAAAACTGAAGTTAGGAAAAGTAAGAAATCGTTGCCCTCATCCAAGAACAAAAAGGTACTGCAAGTGCCTATAAAAGAGGTGATGTTGGAAGGTTTGAAGGTTGATTTCAGTTACTCTATACAAGCGGTGCTCTTCATTCAGGTCTATTCCATTGCTACAGTGTCGGCACTCTATGTGAAGTACCAGAAGGAGAAGATCAGCATGTCATCAGGAGTCTTCATCATTTAAAAGCCCTTTGTTAAATTTTTGGGCGAGGGAGAGAGAAGAAAAAAAAACTGGCTGGGGAGGGGCAGCGGTGGTCGCCCAACGACGTGAGATTTTCAGTGGGAACTTCACTCACGTATGAGTTTGGTCACTTAAGTAATTGAGGGGCAATTTGATCATTCCATATAATTGGAATGTATGAGTCATTTGAAGTTACCTACATTAACCGTCAAAACTAGATAAATAATTTATAATTTAATATTATGAACATGTGAATGTTATGTAATTTAGTGTATTTAAGTGGACAGGAAAGAAATTTGAGGCTGACTTAAGCGAGCACTTGCAAGAAAATTTCTTAAATATAGATTAGTAGTTGGCTCCTAACCTGGACTTTTCGGTGAACTTTCTATGGAAGTGTCAGCTAATACAGCCACCCCCCCCCCCCCCAACCCCACCCTGAGTCTCCATTACTTTCTATGGAATTGTCAGCTAATACAGCCCCCCCCCCCAACCCCACCCCGAGTCTCCATTACTTTCTATGGAATTGTCAGCTAATACAGGCCCCCCCCAACCCCACCCCGAGTCTCCATTACTTTCTATGGAATTGTCAACTAATACAGCCACCCCGAGTCTCCATTACTTTCTAAGGAATTGTCAGCTAATACAGCCCCCCCCTCGAGTCTCCATTACTTTCTATGGAATCGTCAGCTAATACAGCCGCCCCCTCCCCCCGAGTCTCCATTACTTTCTATGGAATTGTCAGCTAATATAGCCGCCCCCCCTGGAATCGTCAGCTAACACAGCCACCCCCCCCCTGAGTCTCCAATACTTTCTATGGAATCGTCAGCTAATACAGCCACCCCGCCCCCCCCTCCCCTCGAGTCTCCATTACTTTCTATGGAATCGTCAGCTAATAACGTTATCAAACGCACCCTTAGTTTTTCTTGTTCTTCTATTTTCTATTTGGCCCCAATATTAGAAAACCTATAGAGGTAAAAATAAATTTTATATATATAAAATTTTATTTTTCATCTAGCAGTTATAATAAAAAATCAACTTTTAAGGAGGAAATAATTAATTCTCAATTAAAAATTAACTTATTATCCTTAAATTTCTATTATTTAATCTCTCTTTTTATTTATTTTCTCATATTTCTTCACACATGACTAAAGGAAAAACTTGGATTCAAAAAGGCTAAATCTTCTCTAAAAGATCACAATGAAGTATTTATTTCTCTCTCTTTTTTCATTTATTTTTTCCCTTTCTGGCTCGATTTTTTTCTTTGACTTTTTCTCTCTTTTCTTTATTTCTTTTTTTAATGTTGAATATGTGTAACTAAAAGTATGAAAGTTTCTTGTTTTTCTTATTAATTATCTATTTTTATCTGTAGTTGATATGAGAGAGCATATATTTTTAACACATCAAATCAAATTCAAAATTTTAAATTCTAACCTAACGAAATATTAACTCTATTCTAGAATTCAAAACATGGGAGAGTTTGTATTATATTTATATTTCTATACTCTTAACACCTACACCGTTAGATAAGATTCTGTATATTTGAATTTTGAAAATTTATTGTAAATCAAATCAAATCAATTATTGAGGATTTTCATGATCTCAAACATTGTAGAGTTTCATTATGAAATTGATGTTAGAAATGTGTTTTGTGACTTTTTACTTGTTCTTGCATTTTTTTTAAGAATTTAATATAGATTTAAAGTATTATTGGTATGGTTTTCTTCCTAAATATTAATACTAAAAATTTTATAATTTTTGTTCACCCCCCCCCCCCCACCATGTTGAATCTTGGGTCCGCCCTTGACCTTGACCCTCCATTTCATTATAAGGATCACAATTTCTATGATTTGGGGTTCAGTTCAAACATATAGGTAGCTAGCTATGCAAACTCTTTCATGATTGGGTTAAGTCAGATTTTCTTCTCTTCGAGAATTATCCCCCTCTATTATACAATTTTGGGTTTTACATCGTCGGCTTTCAAAGGTGGAACTCCCACCTAATTGTATTCTGAAAAGATCAGTATACTATTTTTAAAAGTGATCCTAACTCAGATCTAGTGGGATTGGACTCCCCTTTGGGAACGCTACTCTCACCCCATCCATCATACAATCAAGGGAGTCCCATCTTGTCAGCTTCAGGGGTGGGACTTCCACCTATTTGTGTGGTGGAGTGATAGGTCACTTAATTGCATTAATATTATATCAAATTCTTTGTATTTTAATGAGATTAATTGGTTGTTTTATTTGGATATGGATAGATTATAGCATTTTGATATCAAATCCATAAAAAGAATGGTTAGAACCATATTGACACATTTTTAAATCAAATCAAAGAATCATGCCCAAATTAAGATGGACGATTTGATTATGTCCAAAGCTAGAGATTTGATTTTGTCCAAATCAGAAGGATTTTCGTGAAATGTCTGAATTCAACAAGCAAATATTTCATTCTCTCTTGTGATCAGACATATAAGGAAGAAGCTGAATTGGAAAGTGACTAAATTAGAAACCATTTGCATTAGCAAAGAAAAAGATGGAAACAATCAAATGGACAAGGAGAAATAAAGGGAACAACTGAATTGGGAAGAATTTCATTGCTAAAGCGAACAATAGAAATTACAGAATTGGAAAGAATGTAGAATTGGCAGGAATCCTCTATAAGAAGGAATGCATTTTCAGAGATTGGACATCACAAGTTACAACAAGAGGAAGCCACGGTTATGAGGAAGAACGTCACAATGTTTTCTATTTTCATTTCTTTATTATTCTTTTCCACGTCTAGCTAATTCCATCTTTCGATCAAGATTAATGGAAGTTTGATTTTCGCCAATTGTGAGACTTCGGATTATTAGTTTTCTTTAATTCTCAGGTATTTATGCATTTTTCATGTTTATTATATTATTGTATTAATCCTTAGACAAGAGACCTATTGATTTATGATTAATACAATACTTAGTCAATTAAAATTATTATTTATTATTCTTATATAAGTGACAAATAGCATCATCGAATGGGTAATCAATGCCCTAGAGAGTTAGCTATGAGAATGTATATCCTAGTTTAAATAAACAAGGTTTTTCCGGGTTTATTGACTAGGGATTGGGTCTTTCAATTTTTTATGCGATTAATAGACATAACTCAAAGGAGGGATCCGAAGGTTATGTTTATTAATTAGGAAATAACTCAAATGACGGATCCAAAGGTTATCGATAAAGTAGGGAAAGATTGGTTGTTAGAAGACTGATCCTCAATTACCATATAACCAATATCTACCCGAAATTAAAGTTTTTATTTTTTAAGTCAATGATCAATTGAGAGAATCAATACTGAAGTTAAATCTTGATTGAAAGTTTTTATTATTCTGATTTTCTTGTTAACTACTGCATTCATTTATTTTTATTTAGTTTGTTGATTCAAAACCCCAATTTTTATCAAGGAATAAATTTTCACCAATCTCTATGAATTCGACCCTACTCACTACTAATACAAATTCAGTTGAGAGAATGATTATCTTTGGTGGATTCGACACCCATCAAATTTTGGCGCCATTACCAAGGATTGGTTCTTTTAGATTTATTCCTTTTCTTCTATTTTTTTTTGTTTTTTTTTTTTTTTTTTTTTTTTTTTTTTTTTTTTTTTTTTCTTAATCTCTTGGTTGTTTATTTATGCCTCGATCCACTCGTACAGGTGAACTTCAATTTGATCCTGAGATTGAGAAAACAGTCCCCCGTAGATTGAGGAAGGAAACCAAACAACATTTTCAGGGAGTATCATCTTCATCATCTTCTAGTATTGATTTAATTGGATTATTTGGGCTTGAAGATGAAATCATGGATGCTAATAATATTAATGAGATGACCTTAAAAGATTTAGCCATGCCAGATTTGAACCAACAACCATTATGTATTGAATATCCAAATATTGAGGCTGCTTTTGAATTAAAATCTGGTTTGATTCATTTACTCCCCACTTTCCGTGGTCTTGCAGGTGAAGATCCTCATAAACAACTCAAAGAGTTCCATGTGGTGTGCTCCACAATGAGGCCACATGGTGTAACCGATGAACAAATCACGTTACGACCCTGATACAAGGAAAATTACACCGAACTTTCAGACCGGGTTCATAATCTTTGTTCCGGTCGAACCATGACGGGGACCCACCAAAACCCTAATTTAATGATGATAGAAAGGCACCATATTCCAGTTATTAATCCGGTATGGCCTCCCGAACTTTGCGGTAGACGAAGCTGACTTGTAGAAGGCCTCTATCAGCAAAGCGATGAAGGAATCATGGTGAGAATAGGTAACTAGTTACATCCCCAAATATCTAGGGAAAAACCCTAAGATCGGATGGCCACCGAAGGAGATCGAGAATTCATTCAACGATCGAAGATTAGAGGTAAAATCTATATAAACCAAGGACGTACAACCTATCAGGTATCTAAATCGTTTCCCAATTTCGTATTTATTATTCTTATGCTCTGCAATTAGCCAGAGCCTTGGTGATCAGTCCAGTTACTAACTTAAGCTTCGAAGGTGGCCTCCCGACCCCCACCGTTGGGCCACGTCTAACTCTATTTTGCAAGTCATCTTTACAGATCCGGAGGCTTAACAATTTTTTGGACGTATCATTTGGCGCCGTCTGTGGGAAACGCTTCGAAAAGTCATGGTGACTAGATCAGCAGTGGTAGCAGCGGCTTTGCGAGAAATTAATGCTCGTCCTCAAATAGAAATTCCGGTCATTAGACCTGAAGGAAGCAGACTCCTGGAGGTAGAGGAGGATGGAAGGGAAGAAAATCAAGACCCTCCCAATTCTCTCCAGGCACAAATGGAGCAATTATAAATCCAGTTCTTGGAGATGCAGCAAACACTTTAAACGATGCTATCAAACGATGATCCAAGCACCCATTCAAATAGAGGCAAGAGGACATGCACAAGAGGCAGTCTTGGTTCCACTGTTGATCCAGGTACCAACACTTTCCCATTTGGTAGATAGACTGCAGGGGGAAGGTCAGAATTATGGTCAGAATCATCAAAAAGATCGTCAAGATCGAATCCGAGAAGTAAGAGCTGGCGCACCACCCGGAAGAGATGCGCGGCATGATAGGCCGCAGGCAAGCCGAACGGGAACGACAACGAGGCAGCGAAGGGGAGTCCGCACCCACTCATCAACCTCGAGACGTTCAGGAAGTGGAACTATCCGGACGGAAGATGGACGATCACTACATATTGGCTGAGAACTCACCAACATAATTCAAAGATTGGGGCAACTATCTCGAGGCAGAAAGGCTGATGATATTTATTCAGTCATCTGAAAAACTCATTTCACTGATGCTATCACTCTGTTCGAATTTCCACAAAACTTCAAGCTTCCAACTTTTACGGCTTTTGATGGATTGGGAGACCCCACAGCCCATATTAGTTACTATCAACAAACGATGGCCATGGCTCGAAACTCTGACGAAATCCTTTGCCGAGATTTCGCTTCTTCTCTAACCAGGGCGGCCCAAAAGTGGTTCTCAAACCTTCCTTCGAGAAGAATCAACGGTTTCGAGACCTTGCTCGTAAATTTATTGGAAGTTTCCATAGTGGTATCCAAATCAAGAAAACGGAGGAGACGCTCTTTACTATCAAGTAAGGAAGGAATGAATCAATGCGAGAATACCTAAAGAGATTCAATAAAGTTACTATGGAAATAGGCAACTTGGATTATCAAGTAGCAAAAACGACCCTCTTTACAGGGTTAACCAACCGAAAGATGTTGGAGTATTCACTTCAGGATATGCAGACCCCTATGCTAAATTAGTTCAACAATGCCAAAAACAAGCAGAAGTGGCGGAGATACTTGATGCCCGACAGGGAGATGGTACACGACAAGGAGAATCTAAGGCAACAACCAAAGAAACGAAAGTCCCTGAAAGAGGCCAAAAGCAAAAGCGGCCTGACCGAGATCAAGCTAGAAAGCCACGTTCGGCCTGGAGAAGGCGATCCCCAAACCAAGACGAGTACATGCCATTAAATACTTCTTGGTCGGAGATACTAATGCAGATAAAGAATCAAGATATTTTAAGATGGCCACCCAAGATCGTTACAAAGACAGGAGAAAAGAACATGGAGAAATATTGCCGCTTCCACAAAGACTACGGGCATTACACTAATGACTGTAGGCATCTCAAGGCGGATATTGGAAGGCTAATTAATCAGGGACACCTTACAACCTTTCTAAAAGTTAAGGAAGATGAAAAGAGAACGACCAATGAAAAAAGGGGTCGTTCACCAAGCAGGGAACATCGAGTCAAAGAGCCAAAGTCTAAGAAAGGAAAAGAAGGCGGGACCCAGCAGATCCCCAATTCTTACAATATTCGGGGGACCTGGACCCGAGTCCTTACGAAAGTTGAAAATTGAAATTCGTGGGATCGGGAGAAGCTCAAAAAAGAAAGAAAATGGAAGAAGTACCTATCACTTTCAGTGAAGAGGACGAACGAGGTGTTTGCATGCCTCATGACGATGTGATTGTCATCAAAGTAGAAGTCGGACAAAGAGAGGTGCACAGGGTCCTGGTGGACACAGGATCTTCGGCCGATCTTTTGTCTTATGAAGCTTATGAGAAGCTGAATCTCAAAGAAGGGGTGATGAAACCATCCTCGACGCATCTCTATGGATTTGCTAGTTCATCTGCCATGGCCGAAGGGTCAGTTCAGTTGGATCTCTCAATAGGGAATTTCCCAAAAGAATCTACCATTTAAATCTCTTGGTGCTTCGGGATCTTCCCGCATATAATATGATCTTGGGCAAACCCTCGTTAACAAAGCTGGGTGCTGTGGTGTCGCCAAAACACATGAAGATAAAGTTTCCTACTAATACTGGAATCGGGCAAGTAGTTTCGAATCAGATACTCTCCCGACAGTGTTATGTGGCATACCTTAAGGACAAGGTAGGACCTGAAAAAGCTACGACCTTACCTATTGAGATAAGGGACGATCGGGACGAAGACGCCATGCAGAGGCCCGAACCCGTGGAAACACTGAAACGTATATGCTTACAACCGGGAGATGAAATGAAGTTTACTTATATCGGGTCCGAACAACTTGAAACCTTCAAAGAAGAATTGATGATTTTGCTTCGAAAAAACATGGACGTATTCCCCTGGTCAGCAAGCAATATGCCAAGAATTGATAGAACTGTGGCCAAACACAAGCTATGGATTAATCCCGACTTCAAACCTGTAATCCAAAGGAGACAGAATTTCTCGATTGAGAAGCGCAAAGCTATCAGAGGGGAGGTCGAAAAACTAGAGAAATCTGGTTTTATCAAGCCCATTGAGTGCCTAACATGGTTGGCCAATGTGGTAATGGTAAAAAAGTCCAACGGAAAATGGAGAATGTGTACTGACTACATAGACCTCAATAAAGCCTGCCCGAAGGACTGTTATCCTCTGCCACGGATAGATCTCTTAATTGATGCCACTACCGGGTATGAAACTTTAAGTTTCATGGATGCCTATTCCGAGTATAACCAAATCCTGATGAATAAGGAGGACGAAAGATTCACGGCATTCATGACTGATCAGGAAAGCTATTTCTATAAAGTCACGCCATTCGGTTTGAAAAATGCAGGAGCTACATATCAAAGAGCCGTGAACAAAATTTTTAGCAACCTGATCGGGAAAGATATGGAAGCATATGTAGATGATATGCTGGTAAAAAGTCTCCTAAGAACAGGCCACATTGAGGATCTTCGGGAAGTATTTTCCGTCTTGAGAAAATATCAGATGAGGCTGAACCCAGAAAAGTGTGTCTTTGGAGTATCTTCAGGCAAATTTTTGGGGTTTATGGTTTCCCAAAGAGGAATCGAGGCAAACCCCGCCAAGATACAAGCATAGATCGACAAGGATCCCCCAAAGACCGTCTGAGATATACAATGCTTGACCGGACAAATTGCAGCTCTGACCCGATTCATCTCACAAGCAAGGGAAAGATGTTTACCTTTCTTCAAGGCATTGAAAGACCTGAGGGGAAGTAAAGAGGCTCGTGACAAATGGTAGCATGGTCTGTCGAGTTAGGAGAATTCCAGGTGGATTTCAAGCCCCGAATAGCTACAAAGGCTCAGACCTTAGCTGATTTCATAGTAGAATCCATAATCCCGAGCGAAGGGGAAGACGAACTTACCTTACCCAGTATGTGGCACATTTATGTCAATGGCTCAAGCAACAAATTTGGTTTGGGAGCAGGCGTTTTGTTAAAGAGTCAGGGAGGATTTTTAATCCGATATGCTTTGAGATTTGGGTTCCAGGCAAGTAACAATGAAGCCGAGTATGAAGCTCTCATTACAGGGCTAGCACATAAAATCCTTCGTCTGGGATTATATTGTCATTAATTACATTATCGATATTCATGTTATATGTGTGGTGTGGAATCTTGTGAATGAATGTGTGATATGATGTTGAGTTGATCTCACTGAATTCTGTGGAGCTCATTCCTTTTTATATGTCTTCTTCTAGTATATTATACTGTAGGATATGAGGACTCTTTTCAAGTGGAGGATTTGTTGTCGATATATCTTCTTGAAAGAGCAACTGAAGAAGGTGGAGACTCGCATGGAGCTTCATGCCAGTGTCAAGACTATTATTATGGAATTGGATTCCATTAGAGAATTAATTTAGTTATTTTCCCCTGCGAATAAAACTATCATCTTTTCTTTTCGAAACTCTGATGTTATATCTTTTGATTTGAAGTAATGGATAATTGTAACTGTTGGAATAATTAATAAATTAGATCCCCAAGGGCAAATCTGGAAACTCACAATTAGAGCTATTACAAAATATAGGTTATATATTTGTAACCACCGCATCACTTGAGAGTACATGATAAAAGAGTGTGATTCATTCGTACGAGGCGGCTCCCATCTCTCTCTCCCTATCTCCAAGAAACGCAGGAAGGAGAAACTCATTGGAGGTGTCCTTCCTTTGCTTTAGATCACGCTTCCATCCTTTCCACAAGGCATTTGGGTTGTGGAAATAATTCCCTTTCCTAGTGATTGTGGAATCTCCCCGGTAGATCTTTGGTGGTGGAACGAGAACATGGATCTAGATTTACTTCCGCTGTGTATACTTCAAATTTGGGAAAGCGAATCCATGTAAGGATCTTTCCCCTGTCAATTAATTGAATTGATATACTTGGAGTATTACCAACATTGGCATCAAAGCCATTGGTTCCCACGATTCTTGGTTCCTCCCCATTGTTTATTTTCAATGAATGCATCCAATGAGAGGATCAAAGGCTTATAATAACCCATGGAGAATCCAGGGTTTAATATGAAACCCATGTGAGATTTGATAAAGTTTTTTGAAAACCCTTATTTTTGTTCGGATCCAAATGGGAGATCCTTGAGTATTTCTCTAATGAAGTTTTGCATGAATTAATAATCCATGATAATTATTTTGTTTAAGATTAATTGCTGGATTGTTTTTTCATGTGTTTTTGGATGATTTTTTGGGAGAAAAAACGTGTTTTACCGTTTTTTAATTTTCGTTCAAGAAAAAAATCAGAAAAACGATGTTTTTGGTCACTGTGGACCAGCCCGTCCGTCTATTGGTCTGACAGAACACACATGGACCTGCCCTAGTTGATTTGTCTCTTTTGCGAAAATCCAGACAGATTCCCAGATGGAGAGCCGTCTCAGAATCCGTCTGATTTTTTGTCCAGTTTTGAATGTGTTTCTATTTACTGGACATCAATGGACCGACAATCTGTGTGATGTTTGGGCACTGAGGGCCTAATGGGGCCCAGTGGGAGCTAATGAGGTAGAAGTGTTCTGTGTGAACCACCTCATAGCATTAACATGATTGCATGTTTTATTTTATTAAAACTGTTTTTAATTATGGGTCTATCAATCATGTTTCTTGCACACAATGAAACTAGTATATAAGTCTATGTGGGTTTGCATGAGAATTTGATTGAATGTTTGTTAGCATCTCTTTTGGTTTAAATGCTTATCCTGTAGGTAAACTATGCTAGTATGATTTGCTGTTGCATGAGTTGTGTTTTATGCTAGAATAGTTGAACTCATCCCTATATGTAATGTCTCTAGAATAAATGGCTGCTACAAAGAGCATAGTTACTGACCTTACTAAAAGAGATAAGCTGAATGAGAGGAACTATGACCTCTGGCACCGAAAGGTGCAATATCTCCTGGAAGAGCAGGATATGCTGGAAACCATACACCAGACCATGAACCCACCTGAGGAAGGTATCACTGCACAGCATCGCAGGGACCTTGAGACATACAATGCTTGGAAGAGGAAAGACCGGGTAGCTATGATTACAATCTTGAGCTCCATGAGGGATGACCTGATGCTTCATTTTGAGAAACATAGAACTGCAAAGTCTTTGTGGGAGGCTGTGAAGTTCCAGTACGGAAGGACTTCCACCACAAGCTCGGACTCAACTTTGACAGTTATAAGATGCGCCAGGGTCACACCATGAGGCAGCATATAACCATCATGTCTAACATGATTAGTGAGTTGAGCGCATGTGGGTGCCAAAAGATTGATGAGGAGCAAGTCTCCACAGTCATCAGGTCATTGCCAAAGACTTGGGAGCATATAAAGATCTTCTTGACTCATGCTGATGATGTCAAGACTTTTGATCAAGCTGCCAAGCACCTTGAGCTAGATGAGGATCGGATGTTGGCCGATGCCCCTCAAACTGAAGTATTTGCTGTTGAAGCTACCACTAGTAAGGGTGCAGGCTTCGAGCGCAAGAGAGAGAAAGCTCAACCTCAGCAGTCCAAGCAAAGTAACCAGGGTGGGAACAAAAACAAGAGTGGCCCCAAGAGTTCAAGGGGGACTAGTGCTGGCAAGAAGAAAACAACTTTGATTTGCTTCAAATGCCGAAAGCCTGGTCATTTTGCTCATGATTGTACTGAGCAGGAGGTATGTACTGTGTGTTATACCTCATCTTGTTATGTAACAAGTTCTAATATGCTTGCTGAACTAAATCCTTTGTGGATTGTTGATTCAGATGCGATAGAACACATAACAAGGAAACGCTCGAGCTTCGTGTAATACCGTCATATTCCAAGAGGAAGCGGGAGAATAACGATGGTAAACAGATCAAGTGTGGAGGTTCATGGCATAGGCACATGCAGATTAGTTTTGCAAGGAGGCCGGATGCTGTTATTCCATGATGTGCTGTATACTCCAGACATTTGGTGGAATCTTGTTTCTGTTATTTATCTTTTGAGACATGGTTTTAGTTGTATTTGAAAACAATTCTTTGGTTTTGTATCTAGGTGATACAATTTATGGTTATGGTTTAATAATGGTTTTATTGTATTGGTTACAATTGATAATTTATCTAATCCTAGTAATGCTTTTGTTTGCCAAAATACTTTGTGTATTGATTCTAATTTGTGGCATGCTAAATGTTGATACGGAATCTCACTCGTCCTTCCCTGTCAAGAACCTGCAAGATACGAGCTCGACCTTGGAGGGTCGAGGTACGTCTCCGACGAACAAGTCAGTACCAATAAATCTGATCTCAACTACTCAATAGAGAATTTAAGTAATTGATCACAAGAAGTATGATTACCTGCCCTCTAGTGTTTACCAGAGGTCTTTATATAGTGTATGGTGATAGAGTTATATTCGGAATAACCTGCTATGAGTTGTTGTAGGAGAGTAACTCTTTTAGAAGAGTCCTTTTACCTAACTAACTCTCTTTTCCAGTTGTTTGGTGGTAGGAGTCTACCTACACGAGGCCATCTCATATTGCTATAAAGATGGACTTTTTAGTGTGGTCGGTCCTACCATGAACCACCTGGCCGGATCCTGTTGGGTTGTAATCCTGGTCGGACCGTGCAACCGCTGGTTCAGACCGGGGATATAGAATGACCATTTTAGTCATTAACATAAGCCCCCCAGTCCCTTGTGGTCGAGAACGTTGTGCTCGATTCGAGGGATTATTTTCAATTTAAGGGATGCATGGTCGGACCGATCAACATACTCTTTATCGAAAACTGTAACGTCCCACTCATGAGTAGCCGTCATTTTTGCGCGGAAGCCGAGGCACGTTTTTCAAAAAGTGTGCGTGTTTTGACACGTGTCATGGCTGTCGCGTCGTATTAAATGCTCGCAGGACGATGAAGAGACTGTTGATCTCTTACCGTCCACGTGATGCTTTCATCACCCGTTGGATGGGGATATTTAGAGGTTTTAATCCTCGTCGTTCCTTTGAGGGATTCAGAAGGCCTTTAGATTGGAATCTTTTTCCAATTTATATAGGTGATCGTCTTCCTCATTTCTTCCTCTGCGTTTTTGCAAAATTTTCAAACTGTCAGACGAAGTTCTTCTTCTTGCGTTTGTTTGAGAACGAAGTCTGTTTTCCCCTGTGGTGGTGCTTATACCTTCGTCTCTGCTTCTTTTCTTCAGGAAAGCTTCACACAAGTAAGTCTTCCATATCTCTCTGCTGGTTTTTCTGTTTTTCCTTTTCTGTTTGACAGTACTTGTAATGGCAGTCCTCTGTTCATCTCTTACTTATTTCCTCTTGTTTTTCTGTCTTTTTGTACGTTTTTCTTCCCCCCCTTTTTTATATTCCCATTTTAAAGAGTAATGGTAATATTAAAGAGGGGTTCTGCTACTGTAATACATAGGAGAGACTTAGATGAGGGTCCTTCATCTTCTGCAATTCCCGAACAGTCGTTAGATCTCGAACATAGTCTTGGTGATAGGTCCGAAGAGGTGACTGAGGAATCTCTTGGTCGAGAAAAACTTAGCCGGGATGGTGAGGAGGGAATAGAGTCCCGTCCTGCTGTAGTTGGTAAAAGTGCTCGAGCTCGTTTTAAGGCTGAGCGTCAACGGTGGAAAGATAGTCTAACCCTCGAAGAGTACAAGTTAGAACAAATCAAGGAGTTGACTCCCGACCACATAGACTATGACCCTTATTCGTCTGGTCCCGACTTTATACCCTCCCAAATGACAGAAGAGCGACTAGAGTTTCTTCGAGTAAAATATGAAATTCCTTCAGATCATAGGATTCGTGTTCCTACCAAAGATGAACGTGCCAACTCCCCTTCCCCGGGCGAGTTTGCCCTTTATGAGGACGCTTTGAAAAGCGGTTTCCGTCTTCCCGTACACCCATTGTTCATAGGTGTAATGGTACATTTTAAAATGTGTTCGGGTATGTTTGTGCCGAACAGTTGGCGCAATTTTATTTGCTTTTGGGGTTTTTGCCAAAAGGTAGGTGTCCGCCCATCCCTAGCTTTATTTCTTCATTTCTTCGTGGCGAAGAAGCAGGAGCAGGATGGTTGGTTTTACCTTTCCAAGCGTACCTTTTCCCAATGTGGTTGGGAAGGTAACTTCGTCGGGACGGGGACTCTGCCTTCCAACACGAAAGGTTGGCGTCCCAAGTTCTTTTTTGTTCGGCCGCCCTCAAAACCTTCCTTTCCCATTTTCTGGGTTCGTGGACCAACTACAGGTTCCAATGACATCCCTACCCTTTCTGGAGCCGAGCAAAGTGCCAGGGAGAAGATTCTTCGGCTTCCTACCGAGGATAAGAACATGTTTGCCGTTCATGGTCACTGTCCGGAATACCCCAATGTATTACGTTATTGGGGGTTCCTTCCTGGTATGTATCCTTTTTTGTAGATATTCAATTTATATCTATCTTATTCTGATCGGGAATAACTTTTTTATGTCTTCCCAGTGATGCTTAATCGTGCACAATGTTCTCGGGCAGCTAATGAAGATATGGAGGAGGCGGAAGCACGGATCCCTACCAAGTCTGATCGGGTCCGGTCTGAAAGAAGGAAACAAGTTGTATCTGGCCCAAAAAGATCTGCTGATGTTTCCGAGGAGCTTACTCGGCCGAAGAAGAAAACTCCATCTTCGTTTGTGGCCGGTTCAGCTGGGGATGCCTCTCCTTCTGTCCTTCCCGAAGAGATTCCGAGCACCCAAGCCTCTGGTGCCCCTTCTTCCGGCCCACTCAAGGCGGGATCTTATGTTTTAAATAACAAAGATGATGGGACTGAGGTTACCAAAGCTTGGTTGCCATCAGTTTTGCTTCTGACCGATCAGCAATTCCTTCAGAAGATTGGACCCACCCGAACCCAGGACATAATGACTAGGTATGTGTTTATCGTAGATAAAATTTCCCGCACATTCCTCCTTTATCATTTTATGATTCATTGTTTTCTTTGGGTAGGTTACTTTGTGCCTTGACCCAAGCTTGGGGAGGAAACCTGGAGACTGCTCGGAGAGATGAGTCCACGATCTATAAGCTTAATGACAAAGTCAAGGACTTAAGTGGTCGGATGGAGACGGTAATCGGTGAAAATGCCGTCTTGAAAGATGAGAAGGCAACCTCTGATGCTCGGGCATTGTCTGCCGAGGAGCGTATCTTAGCTCTTGAGCGTGAGGTTGCTAGTTTGCAGAAGTCTTTAGAAGACAAAGATGCTGCTTTTACAAAGGCCGAGCAAGAGAAGGATCAATACATACGGGATTTGACCGATCAACTTGCTCGAGCATGCCCGGTCTCTTTCGAGAATCTCTCAGAGGATTTACGTCGGGAAGTGGTTCAGAGGTGGATCCGTACCAAAGGCTGTATAGGGTTTGTCTCCAAAGTTGTTGCCCCCGGATTTAAATATGGTCGGAAGGATGCTTTTACCAGGCTCGTTGAGAATTATCCAGAGGTCGACCTTGGACTTTTACAGAAGTACGTCGATCCGAGCATCTTTGATGAACTTAAACTTCCTCGACCAGCTTGGGCTGTAGGTAAGAATGCTTTCCCTTTGCCGAAGAAGGTGAGCGTACAGGATTTTCTGGACTCCGACTGGGAACCGGCCCCTGAGGAGGAAGAAGAAGCCGGCCCGTCGACGACCACGGATCCTGTCGAGCCCTCGACGACCACTGATCCGACCATACCTACTGACCTCCCTGCTTCCGATAGTGTAGTGGCCGAGTAACAAATCTTTTTGTTTGTTGTTCACAACTTTTTGTAATAGATAATTTATCATAGGTTATTTTGCCTATGTAAAAAATATTTTTCTTGTCAATGGTATTTCCCCATTTTTTCTTTTTTTGTACCAAGTACGTTTGTTCGGTATGATACCATTCTTGGCATATTCCCCTCCTTTGCACAAAGTTTACTTGGTCGTAGGAATACAATTGTTCGGTATATATGTGCTCATTCTTGTCATGCCCTTGTATCATCCCAAGCCATGCTGTTCGGTATAGTAAGGTATGTTTGGTCATGAATTGAGTAATCGTTCGTCAACAACTGCTCGGTCATAACCCCTACCTCCCGGGCATGTGAACTTGGTATGATCATGAAGTTTTCGTGCCTAAGGAATGTTAGGGCTTTATTGCCTATTGAGTGTAGGTCTTTTTTCTGCCTAAGTAATATCTTAGGTCTTTTATGCCTTAAGATTCATAGGGCCTTCCTAAGAATCTCAGGTCTTTGTTGCCTAGGTCTTTTTTCTGCCTGAGATTTTCAGGTCTTTTTTCTGCCTGAGATTTTCAGGTCTTTTCTGCCTGAGATTTTCAGGTCTTTTCTGCCTGAGATTTTCAGGTCTTTTTTTCTGCTCGAGATTTTCGGTCTTTTCACTTCGAGATTTTCAAGTCTTTTTCTTCGAGATTTTTAGGTTTTTTCCCCCCGAGATTTTCGTGTCTTTTCACTTCGAGATTTTCAGGTTTTTTCTGCCTGAGATTTTCAGGTCTTTTCTGCCTGAGATTTTCAGGTCTTTTTTCTTGAGCGTCATGTTGAAGTTGAGTAATAATTTGTACGAATGTCTTTATTTATATATAAAAACTAATATGACTTCTTGGGATTATAAATTTCCCATGTTGTCAACACACTGGAATAAATAGCAAAACTGAAATAAAACGTTCAAAATTTGTCGTGTTTACGACTTTCTCAGATACTATTGATAGTATTTCCTGAGATTGTTTGAATTCCAAGATCGAGGGATCCTGTCGCTCATTTCTGGATCTTGTAAATGATATGCTCCGGGGGCGACTTGTCGTATGACTATGTATGGTCCTTCCCAATTTGGGGATAACTTTCCTTGATTGGTTGGATCTGAAGCATCTGTTCGGCGAAGTACCAGTTCACCTGGCAAGTATTGTTCATTTCGAACCTTGGCATTATAATATGTCGCTATTCTTCTTTGATATTCTTCAAGGCGGAATTGGGCTTTGTCCCTTACTTCATCAATCAGATCTAGATTGGTTCGCATTCCTTCGATGTTTGCCTCTTCTTCAAATTCTATTTCTCAAAGGGATCCAATTTGGATTTCAACTGGGACTCTGGCCTCTGCTCCATATGCTAGTCGGAATGGAGATTCTCCTGTGGTCGTCCTTGGAGTTGTTCGGTACGACCACAATACACTAGGTAGTTCGTCTACCCATCTCCCTTTCAGCTGGTCGAGCCTCTTCTTGAGCCCATCGAGCACGGTTCTATTAGTAACCTCAACCTGGCCGTTACTTTGGGGATAAGCTACTGAAGAGAATCTATGCTCGATCCCTTGTTCTTTGCAGAATGTTGAGAATGCTGCATTTTCGAATTGTTTTCCATGGTCGGTTACTAATATTTTTGGAACTCCATATCTGTATGATATGTTATGCTTGACAAAACGCTTCATCTGCTCGGTACTGATAGTTGCAAGGGGCTCAGCTTCTACCCACTTTGTAAAGTAGTCTATTGCTACTACCAAGTATTCTCTTCCTCCTGATGCTTTAGGTAATTTCCCTACCAGGTCTATTCCCCATCTTGCAAAAGGTATTGGGGATAGAGTTGATGTTAAAGGGACTGCGGGGATATGGGAGATCTTTGCATGTGCCTGGCACTTGTCACACCTCTTGACGAAGTCTTTGGCATCTTCTTCTAAGGTCGGCCAATAGAATCCTTGGCATATGATTGTATTAGAGAGTGTTCGGGATCCTACGTGAGACCCGCAGGTTCCTTCATGAACTTCTCTTAACACTTTTGTAGCTTCTACTGGTCCCAAACATCTTAGAAGTGGTCGGGTGAAGGATCTTTTGTATAATAGTCCGTCCCTGATCGTGAATCTGGCCGCTCTTTGTCTTATTGCCCGAGCAATTTTTTGGTCTTCTGGAAGCTGGTCGTTGGTAAGATAATGTATGATCGGCTCCATCCAACCCAGGTCGGTTGAAATTTGCATGTGGTCGACCTTGTTTATGCTAGGGCTATCCAGTTCTTCAAGGTAGATCACTGGTGTTTGGACATTCATTCCTTCCGTAGCCAAGCGAGATAATGAATCAGCCTGGTCGTTTTCAACCCTTGGTACTTGAGTTATTTCTAGCTCTTTAAAGTACTGTTTATAGTTGTTGACCAAGTTCAAGTATTTCTCCATCCTTCTTTCTTTGGCTTCATAAACTCCCTTCACCTGATTTACAATCAGCTGTGAATCACTTTTGATCTCCAGATGTTGAATGCTTAAAGCTTTGGCCATCCTGAGTCCTGCTAACATAGCTTCGTATTCAGCCTCATTGTTGGATGCTTTGAACTTGAAACGAAGGGCATATTTTATTTCAAATCCTCCAGGACTCTTCATTAATAGGCCTGCTCCACTTCCTTGTGAGTTGCTCGATCCGTCCACGAACAGAGTCCATCTTTTGATTGATTCTACCCCTTGCTCGTCCTCCTCTTGACTTGTTTCTTGTTTTTCAACAATGAAGTCTGCCAGGGATTGAGCCTTGATACTTGGTCGGGGTTTGAATTCTATTTGATGTTCGCTCAATTCCACGGCCCATGTCACCATTCTTCCGGCCAGGTCTGGTCGGTGAAGAATTTTTTTGAGTGGTAAATTCGTCATCACTGTAATGGGATGAGATTGGAAATATGGACGGAGTTTTCTGGCCGCTATAACCAGTGCCAGGGCTTGTTTGTCCAATTCTGGGTAGCGAGTCTCAGCATCATTCAGGACATGACTAACATAGTAGACAGGTTGTTGTATGTTACCCTCTTCTTGCATGAGAACTGCACTAACCGCTACCGACGAAGCGACTAAATATAGCTGTAGCTCCTTCTTTCTGGTCGGCATAACAAGTAAAGGTGGTCTGGATAGTTTGTCTTTTAGATCTTCAAATGCTCCCTGGCATTCATCATTCCAGATGTTTCCTTTCGACCGCACACTGCTTTTTAAAATTTTGAAAAATGGCGGGCATTTCTCCCCCGATCTAGAAATAAATCTATTCAATCTGCCACCCGACCAGTTAGGCATTGAACTTCTCTGATGGTTTTGGGTGCTTTCATATCCAAAATTGCCCTAATTTTCTCAGGATTGGCTTCGATTCCTCTTTGGGATACCATGAACCCGAGGAATTTGCCCGAAGATACCCCAAAAGCACACTTTTCAGGATTGAGCTTCATCTTGTATTTCCGGAGTACCTTAAATACTTCTGCCAGGTCAGTCAGATGATTTTCTTTTGAGATGCTTTTCACCAGCATGTCGTCCACATACACTTCCATATTCCGACCAATTTGATGTTTGAAAATTTTATTTACCGCTCTTTGGTATGTTGCTCCCGCATTTTTTAGACCGAAAGGCATTACTTTATAGTAATAGCTGTCCCTATCAGTCATGAATGCCGTATGCTTTTCGTCATCAGGATGCATAAGGATCTGATTGTATCCTGAATATGCATCCATGAAACTGAGCATTTCGTGTCCTGCCGTTGCATCTATAAGAAGGTCGATTCTTGGTAGTGGATAGTGGTCCTTTGGGCAGGCTTTGTTGAGATCTGTGTAATCAGTACACATCCGCCATTTCCCGTTTGCTTTTTTGACCATTACCACATTAGCTAGCCATTGCGGGTGATCTGTGCGTTTTATGAAGCCAGATTGTTTTAGCTTTTGCACTTCAGTTCGAATGGCTTCATGTTTTTCAATGGCAAAGTTTCTTCTTTTCTGAACAACCGGAATTGCTTGTGGATCAATACAGAGTTTATGCTCAGCCACCTCCCTGTCGATCCCCGGCATGTCTTCAGCCGACCAAGCGAAGACATCATAATTCTTTTTTAGAAACTCAGTGAGCTCTGATTTGAATTCTGCTTCTTGCTCGGAACCGATCATGGTACCTTGCTCATTTTGGTCGGGCTTGAAGTGGATTCTTTCTAGTTTTTCCACTGGTTCAGCTCTTTGCAAGGTTTCTTCATCGCGGTCGTCTCTAACTTCAATGGTCATGGTCGACTTCATCCTTTTCTTTTTCCGCATGTAGTCGTTGTAACTTTGCCGGCTACTTTTCTGGTCGGCTACACATTCTCCAATTCCCTCAGTGGTCGGGAATTTCATCTTCATGTGTAGCGAGGAGACCACTGCTTCAAGTGCACAGAGGGTTGGTCGTCCTATGATTGCATTGTATGCTGATAAATCTCGTACGACCATAAAATTAGTCTGTATGATTCTATCTCGTGGGTGCTCTCCAATCCGTAGCTCTAATCGGATCGTTCCTTCTACTCGGGTTGATGATCCCGTGAAGCCATAAAGCTGGGTTTCGCATGGGACGAGCATGTTTTCTTTTAGCTTCATTTTTTTGAACGCATCTAAAGATAATATGTCTGCTGACGATCCAGTGTCTACCAGCACTCTATGAATTTCAGTTCCTTCCAGGAGAATTTTGACTACCAAGGCATCATCATGAGGGATTGTGATATCCCGTAGATCCTTGGAAGAGAAAATTATTGGCTCAGTAGATATATTTTTATGGGTTTCTGTATTCCCAATATATCGTACTTTTCTTTTTGCTTGCCGATTTGATTCTTCTGTTGGACCACCAAATACAGTATAGACTGGAGATCTTTTTCTTTGTTTTTCATCCGCCTCAGGTCGGCGTTTGGCCGGACTTCTTCTTTCTTCTCTGTGGCTCGACCTTTCTCTCTTCGGGATAGGGTTGTTCTGTGGTCGGCCATCCTCTTTAGATTGGATATACTTCTTCAAGTGTCCTCGGGAGATTAAGTTTTCTATCTCCGTCTTTAGATTTTTGCAATCGTCCGTCCAATGGCCGTGATCTTTGTGATATTCACAATACTTTCATTTATCACGTTTTCCTGGCGGTGCTCGGATTTTATCCGGCCACTTCATATGTCCTTGATTTTTTATTTGCATCAAGATTTCGGATATTCTTGTATTCAGTGGTGGGAGATTACTAATCTCTTGCTTTTTTGGGGATTCTGGTCGAGCTTTCTTGGTCGAGCTTATCCCTAACATCCTGGTCGGCTGAACCCTTTCTCGACTGCTTCTTCTTTCGGCCCTTGGTTCTCTTTTTCGAGATTCTATGGTTTCCGAAATCTCTGCTTGTTTGTGACATCTTTCGCTCAGTTCTACATATGTTTTTGGCATATCTTGGAGCAGTCGCTCTAGCAATCCTTCATGAGTAATTCCTTGGTATAACTCATGAAATGCAATTTTCTCGTCCATGCTTTCAATTTGCATGGTAAGATTATTGAATCTTTGAAGGAAACTTCGGATAGATTCCGTTCTACCTTGTTTTATAGCAAACAAAGTATCTTCTCTTTTTTTCAACCCGACTCCTCCTTGGAAGCGCTGCACAAACACTCGTCCTAGTTGATCGAAACTCATAATCGAACCGCTTGGCAGTGCCAGGAACCAGTCCAACGCGGAACCAGTTAAAGAGGCTGCAAAACTTTGGCACATGGCTGCCTCATTATGCTTATAAATCGACATGGTCGATCTGTAGCGAGTGATGTGATGTTTTGGACATTGCGATCCATCAAACAGTATGAAAGTTGGGCACTTGAAACTCTTTGGTATTTCCGCCTCAGAGATAGCTTGGATGAATGGATCCTCTTTTAGAAAAGCATATAGCTCTTCTTTCTTTGGATCGTTTAACTTGTTTACCTTCTCGTCTAACTCTTTGATTTGTTTGCTCAAACGATCTTCCCTCTTGTTCGGTCCGGACTCAACCCTCTTGTTTTTTGGTTCTTTGAGAGGATCGTTGCTACTTCCACGATCATGATCTTCATTGAACAGAGGATCTTTATTTGGAATTTCTTTCTCAGATGCCCGGGATTTTTCGCCCACCTTCTCTTTTGACTTCTGTCCGTCTTCTAGAGATGGTCGAGGCGTTCGATCAGGAAGGACCGAGTGGTTATTCTTGCTTCCCTCCAATATTTTTTGAGTATTTTTAGGATCTGCATTAGGGGCAATTATATGACCCACGGCCATCCTGAGTAGTTCATTCATGGAGGATAATTCCTCCCGAAGCTTTATTTGTTCCTTCTGGAGTGTCTCAACTTGATTTGCTAATGCTCCATGATTCGGGTGCTCGGGGTTTTTCTTCCCTTGATCGGTATTTATCTCCACCTGGTCGGAATTAATTTCCACCTGGTTGGGAATTACCGATTTTTCAGGTTGAGGAATTCCCTTCGAAGCATCATCCTCCACCTCCTTCTGATTTACAGCCTTCACTTTCGATCGCACCATGACTTTTTGATGCAATTCCCACAGACGGCGCCAATTGTTGATACGGAATCTCGCTCGTCCTTCCCTGTCAAGAACCTGCAAGATACGAGCTCGACCTTGGAGGGTCGAGGTACGTCTCCGACGAACAAGTCAATACCAATAAATCTGATCTCAACTACTCAATAGAGAATTTAAGTAATTAATCACAAGAAGTATGATTACCTGCCCTCTAGTGTTTACCAGAGGTCTTTATATAGTGTATGGTGATAGAGTTATATTCGGAATAACCTGCTATGAGTTGTTGTAGGAGAGTAACTCTTTTAGAAGAGTCCTTTTACCTAACTAACTCTCTTTTCCAGTTGTTTGGTGGTAGGAGTCTACCTACACGAGGCCATCTCATATTGCTATAAAGATGGACTTTTTAGTGTGGTCGGTCCTACCATGAACCACCTGGCCGGATCCTGTTGGGTTGTAATCCTGGTCGGACCGTGCAACCGCCGGTTCAGACCGGGGATATAGAATGACCATTTTAGTCATAAAAAAAAAAAAAAAAAAAAAAAAAAAAAAAAAAAAAAAAAGAAAAAGGAAGGAAAAATATATTATAAAAAAAAACCATACCCACCCCCCAACCAAAAAACCAAAAAAAAAAAAAAAAAAAAAAAAAAAAAAAAAAAAAAAAAAAAAAACCCCCCCTCCTCCCACAACATACATACCAAACAATTAGGAACCCCCAAAACCAAAAAAAAAAAAAAAAAAAAATATTTTTAACCCATTCAAAACACACAAAAACACAAAAAAACGCAACTTTTTTTTTTTTCTTATAACAAAGCCCCACAAAATTTTTTTTAAAAAATAAACAAAGTTGAGAAACAATAAGATAAAAAGAGTTAAAACCCTTAAAACACAAAGAGGGAGAGAGTATCTCTCCGATATGTTCAAAGGGTTGTGTGATGAAAAGGGAATATCTAGACAACTTACTATTCCAGGGACTCCACAGCAAAATGGAGTTGCTGAGAGGAGGAATAGAACCTTGCTAGACATGGTGAGATCCATGATGGCGCAGGAAAATCTACCCATCTCTTATTGGGGAGATGCTTTGCTGACTGCGGCTTATATCCTCAACAGAGTTCCAACCAAATCGGTTCCTTCCACACCATATGAGTTGTGGACCGGAAGGAAGTCAGATTTGAGTTACTTGCACGCATGGGGATGTGTAGCATATGTTCACTCTACTTCTCACCAATATGGAAAGCTTGGTGTGAAATCCAGCCCAAACCTAGCCAGGTCACCCTATCTGTTTTGGGTAAAGAAGGGTTTGTTTAAATGTTGACTTTGAAGTTGGACCGTGATTTCAGTTTTGTTTAAATGTTGATTTGAAGTTTGACCGTGATTTCAGTTTTACTATCTTTGAAAATCTTAGGAAGCCATGTCAGACCTTTCTCTTAGGGTTGATCCAATGTCCCAAAATGAGGGATGATGTCTTCGTGGGCCATCTCAGTAGAAGATATGGTGTTTGACCCAAAACCCATGGATATTGATGATGGTGTTTCCTTATGGAAACCTTAATTGATTTGGTATTGAACTACTCACTAGTGAAGAAGAACTTGGTTGATGGACCTAAAGCTTAGTTGGACCTGGTTTGAAGACATCCCTCCATACTAGGTAAGTAGTATGATGCGTTGAAAGAAGCCCATCCAAAAATATTGAAGTTAGGCCCATTAAATCCCTATTTTTGAACAAGCTGTCTAGGCAGTGGCATTTTGGTAATTTTCTATTTTAAAGGTTTTTAAAAGCTTTATTTCTTTTAATTTCGTGGTAAACATTCCCACTAGGTTTCTAACTCTCTTTGGATCGTGGAAAGGACCTTAGATCTTCCTCTTTGGCAACCAATCAATCAGCAGGGTCAATTTGGTCAGTTTGGTGAAATCCTAGTAATTCTTGTACTCTGTGTGCTATTTAAAAGGGGGAACTCCATGTTTTCCAATCACATCTGTTCTAAGATTTTGGAGAACGTGAGAAGAGCCCTAGATCCTCTCCTTCGAAGCCAAGGAAGACCCTCAAGCATCTGTTCAGATTTCTTCATCGGTTTCTCTTCTAAAAGGTTATTATTCAATTCGTTTCTTCTTTAATTCATTCTTTCTTCTCTACTTCTGATATTATGATTATGAGAAGGTTATTACACTGCTGTAATAACCTCTTCTCTAATTCTTTTAGCCCTAGGGTGAATCTTGATTACCCCTAGCCTTTCCATGAGAGCCATCAGTTTTGTTCTGAATCTGCGCACCGAAGAGGGGTGAATTAGTTGAAATACCTAATGAACTCCTGTGCTCAATCCGATTATATTTCCCGAAACTAGACTTCTTAATGGACTTCCAGGAGAAAACCCCACTCAATTTGACCCCATATAACCTTCCAAATCCCTGTCCGAAGTTGCTGAACTATGTCTGTCAAATCCTGCTTGCGCATCGAAGAAGATGAGCCTATTTGGTGAACCTAATGAACTCCAATTCTTGATCCAAAGGTATTTCTGGAAACTAGACTTCTTGATTGACTCGTAGAAGAAAACCTCACTCAATTTGACCTTGTATAGCCCTCCGAATCCCTGTTTGAACCTTGCTGTCCTGATTGGTCGACTCATTGGTCGACTGGACCAGTAGACCAATCCAATCGACCAATGGTGTCTGAATTTACCAATTTGGTCCTGTCTCCTCTATTTAAGTCAAATCTCGGGATTACTTCGCCTCCTATGCCTCCTAAGCCTCTGGAATGAGTTAGAACCCTAATCTAATCAATTCCCTTGCATTCCTTGGTGATCTCTCTCAAGACTTGAAGTAATCTTCTTCCTCTCGCATCAAAGGTATGTCTACTCTCTTTTCTTTCTTCTCCATCTCTGATTTTCTTTCTTTAATCTGTTCTTGGCTGAGATCAGGAAGAAGATGATGCACTCTTGCAACCATCCACTCCATGATCTCATCTTGTTCCTTGAGATCTATGATCATCATCATGATCTCAACCCCAGCCAGTGGAATCTTTGAAAACCCTAACCCTAATCCTTTGAAACCCTAACCTGGGTGATTATCTGAGAACTTTTTTGGTAACCTCCCATGTGAGGGAAACCTCATGGGTAATGTGGAGGTTGATCTAAATTCAATATTCTTTAATTCTTCTTGTTGTAATGGCCAATCATCAATTCCCTCCCTCCTGTGATCTTAACCTTTTTATGGGAACCATAAGGGTGAAACCCTAATTTCTTGGGTTAGATCAAGAACCCATCTTTTGACCATGATTATCTTCCCATAATGTTTCTATTAACCTAAACAAGATCTTCTTATTATGTTCTTGATTGCAACCATTCCCTTTCTTCCTGTGATCATAACCTTTTCATGAGAGCCATAAAGGTTGAAACCCTAGTTTCTTGGGTCAAGTCAAGAACCCATCTTTTTACCATGACTTGATGATTTTATCTTCCCATATGATTCTAATACATCCTAGGAAGTTGCCCTTCGAATTTCGGATCAATCCGACTTCAAACGAAGAAGTTATGGCCAAAACAGTTTTCACTATTCCGTACTGACTCGATTGGTCGACTGATTGGTCGACTGGGTCAGTAGACCAAGGCAATCGACCAATGAAGTCAGTAGCTTCAATTTTTGCTCGATTTGATTCGTTTGCTCTCTAATCTTTTAGGTATCTTTCCTAATGTTATATCTATGCTTGTTAGGGGTTTATTTGCCATGTTTGGTGTCTCTCTCGTTGATCTTTGGATTATCTTTGGCGATAATCAAGGTAAGGACAGTTGATTTCCTTAACTACATAGATTGCTTGTTCTCTGGTTTCTACTTTATGAAACTATGAGATTACCTACTGTTATTGTATTTTAATTCTGATCTCCTACTGTGGGAATAGTAGCACTTATTTATATCATCTTTTCATTGTTTATGTTATATGAATTACTTATTACTGCTTAATCTGATGTTGCTTTTACATTCTCTTTTATATGATGAACTACTGGTTGTGTATGTCATGACTGATCTGAGAATGTGTTTGCTTAAGTTTGGTTTGGGATTGGGAAGTGTCCTTTTGACACTTCTGTCCTTGGACATTATCGGAAATAGTATGGGATGTTTCCGGGGTTGCCCATCGACACTTTCCCGAATCAATGGTTGTCATACCTAGGGATGTCTAGCAGTGTTTGGCTAGGATACACCCCTGTTATATCAGACCCGATTCGGAAGGGTATTGAGACCGAACGACCCGTGGTAGCAATGGGGATTCACGGGCGCTCAAGACCGGTGAGTTATATCCGTGAGAGGACGGGAATCACATTATGGGGGCCATTTATTGGAGGGTTGCATATGGCTAGACTTGGGCTCATGGGCGCTCGAGACCGGTGAGTTATATCCGTGAGAGGACATGAGAGCTTCCCGTTTACCATATGTGGATAACCAATAGGGTTGATGAGTCCGTAGTCCGAGTTGGTCGGTGCCATAGGATACGCTGACTCTAGTGCGAAGGATACCGGAAAGGATCGTCAGGGACGAGGAATGGACGTATCTGGAACTGAGTTGATATAACTGACTAGATGACTTGCATTGGGCTAGGCTTTTCCCTGACATGCGTCGGTACTTATGCCAAACGGTTGTGAGAGAGTGTGTTGACTTAACCCCTTACCATGGAAATTGTCCGAGAAGGATGCAGGACCCATTACCAATCGGTCGCCCGAGATATCTTAAATGGTTGGAGGGAATCCAAGATATCTTAAATGGTTGAGGATGTGAGCGGACCTACCCAAAGAAGTACGGTGCTATGACTTAAAGCATGTCTGCCATAGAGACCAGCATACATAGAGGTTAGATGCATACATACATTACTTGTTTCATATTGCATTGCATCTTGTTATGGTTTGCTTCCATGTTATTTATGTTGTTATGGATTAACTTGCCTTACTGAGTTTCTTTCGAAACTCATTCCTTTTTTGTGCAATATGTTGTTAGCCTTCTCTACGGGTTTGTATTTCTTTGACGGCCCGTATGAGGAAGCGCAAGGTGAAGAAGATGAAGACTGAAGAACAAGAAGAGCTGACTGAAGATGTGGATTAGATTTCCTTTGTTTCTTCTAGACTTATCTTTTAATTTACTTGTATTAGCTTAGAGCCTTATTTAGATTTCGATCTACCTTCCGCATGTGTTTGTAGGGTGTATTTCCGCTATACTCTACAGTTGTCTTTTGATTTGGTATCTTGTTATTCCGCACTCTGATATTCTATAGTGATCCTTCTGAGATCCTTTCTTGACTTTTATTATAAATTACTTGAACATTATGATTTGTTCTTGCTTTTGATTATGTTATTGTGCGAAATGGATGTGATCGTTCCTAAACTTGATCTTTTGGGCTGTGGATCACACTCTCGGGTATGCGAGATGGGGTACCGGCTGGGGGGATGTGACACTTGGACCCAGAGGAAGAAGGTGTATCTTTGTAAGATATTCTAAACCCTCAAAGGGCCATGTCTTCATTAGACTAGATGAGAGTGAGAGGAGAACGGAACTTGAGTCTAGGGATGCAACATTCTTGGAGAATGTTTTTCCATCTCTTTCAGGAGTTAACAAAGAATCATCGGAATTCTTTTAGATACAAGATAGTGGTCTTGTCACTCCAGGAATTCAGATTCTGGATAATGAACCTAGGGTTCATCCAGAAGATCCTAGTGGGAGTGGGAGTGCAGATGTGATAGCTACCTCAGAGGGTGAGCAATCTGACATGCATTTGCGCCATAGTGGGCGCGGGCTAGTTCCTCGTCGACGTTTCGACATAGAGGATGAAGCCTACATGGTAACTCCTGAAGAGATCGACTGTGAGATGACTTCAGTCAATGAGCATGAACTGAAGAGTGCGCAGGAAGCTCTTGCGGGGTCAAGCTCAAAGGAATGGTTGAAAGCAATAAAGGAAGAGTTGGAGTTGATGAAAGTTAATCATGTTTGGGACTTGGTTGACTTGCCGCCGGGCCGAAAGGCAATTGGGAACAAGTGGGTTCTTAAGATCAAGAGAAAGGCTGATGGATCTATTAAGAGATTCAAGGCTCATTTAGTGGCTAAGGGCTACACCCAATGAGAGGGCGTTGATTATGAAGAAATTTTTTCCCCTGTGGTTAGGTTTGCCTCAATTCGCCTCATTCTAGCCATTGTTGCTCAATTGGACTTGGAGCTTTATCAGATGGATGTAACAACTGCTTTTCTCAATGGAGAACTTGAGGAAGAGATCTATATGGATCAACCTCAAGGCTTTGAAGCTAATGGACTTGAGCGCAAAGTGTGCAAGCTTAAGAAGTCCATATATGGCTTAAAGCAAGCATCTAAACAGTGGAATGTGCGCTTCCACCAAGCTATGATGGAAAATGGTTTTTCCATGCTTGAGGAAGACCACTGTGTTTACACCAAGAGATCTTATGGTAATTATGTCATTCGACACTTGTACGTAGATGACATACTTATGGCTAGCAATAGTAAGCAGCTATTGGAAACCATTAAGAAATGGTTGTCCTCCGTATTTGATATAAAGGACATGGGTGAAGCAAGCTTTGTGCTTGGTGTCAAGATTGTCAGAAATAGGCAAAAGAGATTACTAGGTTTATTTCAAGAGACCTATATTGACAATGTCTTGACGAGATACGAGATGCACAACTGCAAACCAATTGATACTCCAGTGGAGAAGGGTTTGCATTTGAGCCTTGATATGGGTCCTAAGACTCCAGAGGAGAAAATCAAGATGGAAAGAGTTCCATATTCCAGTGCAGTAGGTATCCTTATGTACGCTATGATGTGTACTAGGCTGGATATTTGTTATGCAGTGGGTTTGGTTAGTCGATACCAATCAAACCCAGGCATAGAGCACTGGAAAGTAGTCAAGAGGATATTGAGATATCTCAGAGGAACGAGTAACTACATGTTGTGTTACCAAGGATTGGATTTGCGGTTAGTTGGCTTGAGCAATGCCGACTGGGCTGGAGACATTGATGATCGCAAATCAACCTCTGGATATGCTTTCTTGTTGAATGGCGAGGCCATTTCGTTGTGTAGCAAGAAGCAGGCTTGTATATCCCTCTCGACCATGGAAGCAGAGTATATGGCATGCTCAACTGCGGTTTAAGAGGCTGTTTGGTTGAGAAGATTCCTTCGACATACTAGAATTGTGATGACATCCAAAGAGGCTGGCCTTGTCTACTGTGATAGTACGTCTAGCTATGTCAAGGACCCCAAGTATCATGGGAAGACCAAACATATACAGTTGAGATATCACTTTGTTAGAGACATTACACCAAGGAAGAAAGTTGTACTTAAGCACATATCTACTAGTCAGATGATAGCTGACCCTCTTACCAAACCTATAGCCAAGGATGTTTTTATTTCTCATGTAAAATCCTTGGGCTTGCGTAGATTGTGACTTTTTTTTGTAATGAGCCTTTCTTCTTATTGAGTAATATGAGTTCATTCCAGCATATATTTTATTCACTTTCTGTGTGATTGTGTTCTTCTAGCATAAAACAAAATATGTCAATAGGCAAGAGAATGGCTCACTCACACGAGCATTCACCTCTGGCGCCTTGGAGGCGAGCAAAGATGAGATGGATTGTGAATGACTTTGTGTAGGTCAATTCATAATCATGATGTTGCCTTGATTTGGAATCAATATGAGTTTCTCTATTGTGAAGAGAATCGACATGAATGTTCCCACTATTCATGTTGCCTATAAGAGCCAGTGCGAGTACTTTATGTGGCGCTAGGGTGGCGACAATAAAGAAACTCGGGTTAGGCGCGAGAGGTTGCCACTAGACTAAGACCTGTATGGTGTTGAGATGGACATACGTTCTATTATATACAGAATGCTCCACCATAGCACGTATATCATACTATGTGTGCTTAGTGATCATTGGAAATGAGAGGATGGATCCCTGTTCCTCTCATTGTGTGAGTCCTGGACCTTATGGTCCATTAGTGTTCTTAGTGACTTTCGACGACATCAAACGAAGGGTTGATGTGGCTACTTTGGGGTGTTACCTGTGAAATCCCCCAGATTTCTACCCATTTAACCCGTGGTTTTAAGACCGAGAACCTGGGCCTTGATTCGGAGACAATTGTGGACCATTCAATTCGAGCCCGAAGGATTGGAAACTAAACAAATGTTGGTAGATGACCCTTATAATGACTCAAAAACTCTCTTAGAGTTTAAGTGAAGAGAGAAGATTAGTCTCGATAGTGTAAAAATGATAATTTTGGAATATTTGTAGATCAGTGATGGAGAATCCGATTGACATAAATAAGATATCAAATCAAAGATCGTCGAAAGACCTTTCCAACGAGCCAAAAATCATCAAAATCGGAGTTCGTTTGGGGGTCCAACCATGAGCCAGAAGTTTGAGCCCTTTAGGTGAACCAACCCCCACCCTATTTTCTATTTAGGGGCAAAATTGGAAATTCGGATTTTAAAACCCTATTTATGTTTTATCTCATCCGTAAACGCATTTTTGGAGGCTAGAAAGAGGCGGAAACTTTGGAGAAAAGGAGAAACGAAAGAGAGGAGCGATTTCCATTCTTCCGAAGGTGTCTGTGATCCGAATCTTTGCAAAATCATTACGAAATGTTAGTTTTCTTTAATGCTTCTCTTACTCACAATTTTGTGAGTATATTTTCTCTCCTTTACTTTTGAGGAATCTTGAAAGGGAAGGTTATTAGGTATCTTGGATGGTTTCCTTTATTATTTTAATGTCCCTTCGTAGTTTGTGGAAGTAATATCTTTTCTCTTCTGTTGAGGGATCTATGAAAGGGAATAATGATAGGTACCCTAGATGCTTATATTTTCTTATATTAGGCTGCGTTTGTTTGTTGGAATAAAAGTGGGGTGGGAAAAAAGGGGTGGGAAAATTCTTGAAAAATGTGTAAATTTCTTACTTTTCCTTTAAATCCTAAAATGGTAGAGTGTTTGGTTGCTTGGGGTGGGAAAGTGGGAGACAAGGTTCCTTGAATCAAGGAACCTTGTTTGTGATGTGGCCAGTTCAACTTTCCCACCCCATGCTATTTTAAAACCCCACATATTTGGTGGGATTTTGTGGGAAAGTTGGGAAAAGTAAAAAGTGGGACCCACCCCATCACTTTTCCACAAAACCCTTTCCTTTCCTTTTCTTCTCCCTCACCCCACTATATGTGGGACCCACATGTTTTTTTTTCCCACCCCTTTTTTCCCACCCCACCTTTGCAAACAAACGCAGCCTTAATGTTTCCCTTGAGTTTGGGAGTAATGCTTTATCCTCTTGCAAAAGATTTTAGAATTTGACTCTCCGGGTCACCCACGGGTGATTTATGAGAGTCAAATTTGGGGCTTTTTGAAATGGGTCAAATTTAATAAAATTGAAGGTACCCGTAGGATCCTTTTGTTTCCAATTAGATTTTCCCAAAGTTTTGCTTCATTATAAACTTCGAGTTGGTGGCGAATTAAAGATCATTCATTAGTGAGGTTCAGAACTACCCTTTTTAACCTAGTTTTCATATTTGGGTCTTCGTGGGAAGATTTTAGGATATCATTTGAAACCCAAATTGGCTCTAATTTGTGATAATTATTTCTTTTGCATAAATAGGTTAATATATCTTTAATCACTAATTTGTGGGAGTGGATTCTTGGATTTGGAGGAAGAATAAAGTAAAAGGTGAGGATATACTTAACTTTATATTACATGTGTAATGATGTTAGTTACTTTTCATTATTGATATCTTATATTGCTTTAGTATTATCTTGTGGTTATTTTCTGTCTTGTGTTAAATATGAATTGCTATAATTTATATTTTTATTACTTCTGATGTTGCTCCTTGCTTTGAAATCTATTATTGTTGTTATGAAATGGAATGTGATTGTATGAGAGGAAAAATATTATTATTTCTTGTACCTTGTATTTTCTATTAGGGTCGTGGGTTCACCCATTGCCCTAGTGACATTATATGATTGCTTATATTGTGGTTGGGAATGGGGAATGCCCTTTTGGCATTTCTGCCATAGGATACCAAAGGAGGCGGTATGGGACGCATTCCTATGGTGCCCTTGGCTCTTTCCCCGATTACCGATTTACATATTTAGGGCATGTCTAGAAGTGTTTGGTTAGGTGACCTCATGAGTACTACTACCCTTTCGGCGGGGGTATTGAAGCCGGTTAACCCGTGATGTTAGTGGTCGGGTCCTGTATGTCAAGCAGGCCCACTATCATCATAGAGAGGTAGGGTTGCATATAATAAATAAGGGCTCATGGACGCTCAAGACCGGTGAAATGACCCGTGAGAGAACATGGAGATCATCCTATCCATTATATGTAGATGACCACTGGGTTAATGAATGGGGTCCAACAGATGCCTCCATTGAGGATTCCATTCATAGGTGGGAAGGTATTGAACCAATAGAGCACTAGGCGTGAGGGGAGATATCCGGACCATATGTAGTACGAGACCTTATGACTTTGCATTGGGCTTAGAGTAATCCTTGACACGCGCCAAATCTTATACCAATGGTGATGTGAGAGAGTGGTGACCTAATCCCCAACCATGGCTTGACAGGACTTTACACAACAACCGCGGAGAACCCAACAGACATGCATCAGAGCTGTGAGGGAAGAGTGATGAGACCGCCCAAAGAAGACTGGTGTATGACTTAATGCGTGTCTACCATAGAGACTTCATGATAGAGTTAGGAGCATAATCATTCACATATCATATCATTGTCATTAATTACATTATTGATATTCGTGTTATATGTGTGGTGTGGAATCTTGAGAATGAATGTGTGATATGATGTTGAGTTGACCTCACTGAGTTCTGTTGAACTCATTCATTTTATATGTTTTTTTTTCCTTTTAGATTATGTTGCAGGTTATGAGGACTTCTTCCAAATGGAGGATGCGTTACCAACATATCTTCTTGAAGGAGTGATTGAAAAAGAAGGACGCACATGGAGTTTCATGCCAGTATCAAGACTATTCTTTTGGGTGGGATTCCATTAGAGAACTAGTTTAGTTTAGTTTTCCACTGCGTTAAAAATTACTCTCTTTTCTTTTCAAAACTCTGATATTATATTTCTTATGTTGAAGTAATGGAGGATTGTAACCATTATTTCGGTTTTGATAACTTAGTATGATAAACTTGATTTATTCTTGTCCATTTAATTATGCTATATCATGTTTTGTATGGATTTGTCACTGAACCTAGATCTTGCGGTGTATCACCCCCACGGGCATTCGGGTATGACCGGATCCGACTGGGTGGGGTGTGACATTACCTATGGTCATGATTGATTCGACCTAAAGGGGCACTACCGAGAAAGGAGTCAATCCTAAGTGTAGTGATGGTCTGGGGCGAAAGGAAAGGTTTGATTCAACTACACCCTAAAAGTTTTTGCTGGCGCCAATTATATGTGTTATAGTAGTGAACATTTTAAGGACAAGAAGGTGATCTCTCAGAGAGATCGAGATACCTTTAGTTTGATGAGTTTGAATAAACCTAGGACACTGTGGTATACTAATACTTATTTGATATGTTTCTTTGAGTAATGTGCCATTCTGGCCTTCTGGGAAGGTGTCTAGTTTGGGGCTCACGCGTGCAGGTATATCACTGGTCGCACAACCCATTTTGCTAGTATGACTTGTGGATGTTAGTGTCTGGGACACAAGTGATCTATGTATCTGGGATACAGAGCGAAGAGATCAATATATATGTATATCTGGGATATACATGGGTGTTCGAGACACGAGAGGTCTATGTATCTGAGATACATAGCAGAGAGATTGAATGTGTATATCTGGGATATACATGTGTGTCCGGGACACATTGAGAGATTAACACTTGCCCTTGTGCAAGTGGGAGATGTTGGAATAATTAATAAATTAGATGCCCAAGGGCAAATCCTGAAACTCACAATTAGGGCAGTTACAGAATATAGGATATATATTTGTAACCACCGCATCACTTGAGAGTACACGATAGAAGAGTATGATTCATTCGTACGAGGCGGCTCCCATCTCTCTCTCCCTTTCTCCAAGAAACATAGGAAGGAGAAACTCATTAGAGGTTTCCTTTGCTTTAGATCATGCTTCCATCCTTTCCACATGGCATTTGGGTTGTGGAAATAATTCCCTTTCCTAGTGATTGTGGAATCTCCCCGGTAGATCTTTGGTGGTGGAACAAGAACGTGGATCCAGATTTACTTCCGCTACGTATACTTCATATTTGGGAGAGCGAATCCAGGTAAGGATCTTTCCCTTGTCAATTAATTGAATTGATATACTTGGAGTATTACCAACAGTAACCATTATTTCGATTTTGATAATTTATTACTTGAACTCGATTTATTCTTGTCCATTTAATTATGCTATATCATGTTTTGTATGGATTTGTCACTGAACCTAGATCTTGTGGTGTATCACCCCCAAGGGCATTCGGGTATGACCGGATCCGACTGGGTGGGGTGTGGCATGTGAGTTCGAGAAAAAGGATAGTTGGTTATGCTTCCTCCACGCGTTGAATCGTGCCCTTTCTTTGGGTAATACAAAATTGGGCCTCACATTCATTTTGGATCGGCAGAAGGTATAATCATATTAGCATTCACTACAAGTACTTAAAAGATTTGTTAATTAATTAATGTTATATGTTGATTTGAAGCGTGCGAAGAGGAAGGCTACTTCAAACAGCCAACAAGGACAGTCTTCACAACATTGAACTACATCACAGGGCCTTGACAACACTTGGATTACTATTTAACAAGAAATGAATATAGGGTAATGGCATGAATGCATATGAACAAATCTATATATGCATCACAAATGAGTGATTCATTCAATCTCTACATATACTTCAAGCAAATACTTGGTTATATGTAGATCTCATATTCTAATCTTTCCTATCAATTTTTGGTTTACTTTTTTTCTTTTTGTTTTTTTTTTTTTTTTTTTTTGGGGGGGGGGGGGGTAAGGGATACTCACAAATGCAAATGTACCCACAATTCAGTCCAGTCCAAACCTTGGGAGATGCTTGTCTTCTTCCACTTCATGCAGAAGAACTAGAAGAACCAACACAACATATCTAATGATGAAGAAGAACCAAAACAACCAACTAATTTGTTGTAAAAGAACTAGTGGAACCAAGGATTTTGTGTTTAGTTTGCTGCAAATCTATAAAATAACCAGTGGAACCACAGAACTATTTTTTAGTTTGCTCAAAATTATTTTGTATTCAGAAGTACCAGAAGAATAAAGGTTATTTTGCTGTAAAAGAACTAGTGGAACCAAGGAATATGTGTTTAATTTTCTCCAAGTTATTTTGTATTTTGAAGAACCAGAAGAACCAAGGTTATTTTTCTATAAAAGAACCAGTGGATCAGAGAAATTTTTATTTTGCTGTAAATGTTGTATGTATCAGATTATAATTAACAGAAGAGGCTAGTGATTCACTGCATCAATGAATGAGTAAAGAATACATTGCATTTACATGTACAAGTGGATTATGCTAGTAACAATAATAAACTGACAGTCTTTAATTTTTTTTGAGTTAAATCCATAAGTAACCTTTTGATTAAAGGTTTTAAATCAAATTCAAATTTTGATTGAAGGAGTTCAATTTTAGATCTTCTTGTATGTTGTTCAGTCATAGTATAATTATGTAATAACTAGGAATCTAAACTTTTTAGTGTCTTCAGTCATCTCAATAATTTGAAGGCTTATGATGTACAGCTTTCAAGAATATGCAACTTCTGATCTTGATTGAAGATGTTTAGTTTCAGATGGTCATCTTTTAACAGCCAAATAATCATATTTTATCAAACTCAAACTGAGTTTGTATTATAAGAAAGGAAATCTCTCAGATATTTACTCTCAACGTGCTTAATTATATTATTCACCTATATCCAGCTTTTTCAAATTGTAGTGGGATTAGTATTGAAAGTGGTGACCTCTACTGCATAATGTGATGTAAAACTCATCATGAAAAGGTTTAATCATTACTCATCAAATTGTTTACTTATTACCAACAAACATCTATCTACAATGAACCAACTACAATAATACATCCATTACAAATACTTCCTCTGATTCGAAAACCCAAGATCCAAAACCCAAACCCCAACACAACATCGCCACATAGTTAGAACCAGAAGACCAAAGGCACAGTACAGACAGGTCAATTACAGAATCAAGAAGAAACAAATATATAATATATTCTTTATGTCAGAATCACTTACCCGATTGTAATAGAATGAGCGAAAGGAAAACCAGCACGAACTTTCACAGAGTGAGTTGAGGTGTACGAACCATACTTTTCCTTAAGGTATTTGAACGCCCCCTTTATGCTGCTGGGTTTGACCTTGACGTTCTTACAGTGCCCCATGGCTTGGTTTGACTAGGGTCTACGGACCACTACCGCAACCACACCCGACTTGGTCCAGCTCGTTGCATGCGCGTGATCCACGCATAGCTCTCTACGAGCATTCACCCCACTTATGAGCTATATATGATTATATAATCATATAATCATTAGTTCCATCCGATGTGGGACTAAACACATATGGTTATCTAAATCACCTAATATACATCCAGAAGAGTCCTATAGAAACAAGAGTCCTAAAACAAAACTAGGGAGATAGAGTTTTAATGATTTTGAAACTTATCTAAATAGTATATTATATTATATTATATATTTTTAAAACAAAATCCAACAACTAAACCTACACCTATAACTTCAGTATGGTTTGGTCATTCTTGATTGAAGGTTGGTAATTCTTCATTAATAGTGCCCATTCTCTAGCTGCTTGACTCTTCTCTTTAATAGCTTATATTTATCTTCCTTGTCTCCTCCAGTAGTGGGAACAACAACACTTGGTGTGCTAGTTTTCCCAATGCAATAACACCACTTAAAAAACCCACAACCATGAGGAAAGCTTTCATATGCTTGATATAGCATATCAGGATGATCAGCTGACTCTGAAATTCTCACAGCTGCTTTCCTCCTACATTTGCAATATATGTTCTTAAACTTCATATCAATACTCATGCAATCATTGATGCTGGAAGTTGACATCCTATACAATGTATATAAGAAATAACAAATTAGTCAAGGATTCAGTGGTGGTGCAAGAGCTTGTTGCTGGGTGCTGGGTGCTGGGTGCTGGGGTACACGTGTTGGGTGCTAGGTGCTTTCCGAATGCTAGGTTGGGGTGCTTGGGGGCCTGGTGGGTTGTGGTGACCTCAAAAAGCAGAGGTTCTTCATGGATTAATAAGCCCACATCCAATCCACAATCATGTCTAGTAATGGAAAATGAAATAATTTCTTGGAAAGGAGATGCATGAATTAATAAGGCCAGTTGGCTCTTGATCTCTTCATGGTTTAATAAGGCCACTTGGCTCTTGAGCTCTTCATGGATTAATAAGGCCACTTGGCTCTTGAGCTCTTCATGGATTAATAAGGCAATGGACTAACCATTATGCATCACTTGTCTCTCTAAGGTCCATTATGCATCACTTGTCTCTCTAAGGTGTATGAGTCTCATTCTAAATCATTTTGAATAGTACATGGAAATTAAACCAAAGATCATATATTGATCTTGACTTGGGTGTTGATCTCTTCATGGATTAATAAGGCAATGGACTAACCATTATACATCACTTGTCTCTTGAAGGTATATGACTCTCATTCTGAATCATTTTGAACAGTACATTAATTGGCAGAATAAGATGGAGATATGAATCATTTTGAATGGTAGGTGTTGGACTGGGGGCATTGGGGCCTGGTGCTAGGGGTTGGGTAGTTGGGCGCGCACAGGGGGTTGAGGGGCTGGTGATGAGGGTTGGGCACCTGGGGCACGCTCAAGGTCAGGTAATTGGGTAGCTGGCCTTGCGTGGGGGCCCTAAGGGTGTGGTCAATGGCATACGAGATGCTCACTTGGGCAAATCGTCGAGCACCCTGTTTGCACCACAAACTGCAAGCTTCAAATAACCAAAATGAAAACTATGCAGAAACCAATGGTGTGTGTGTGAGATTGGGTGTGCCAAATGACCCTTACCATACCTGATTTCTTCGACAAAAGCCCCTGTTGGAGACGACGAGTGTTGATGGGACAAGTTGCAGACGGCGGATTGCAGACGTCGCTGACAACAAGTGTTGTGTGAGTTAGGTTCGTAGCTGTTGGTGTCAGGGTTAGTGCTGGTACTACTTGGGAGGACAGTGGGGGTTCACCGAAGTCATCGGAGTTGTGGGAGTCATCGGAGACATGTGAGTCGTTGGAGAAGGAAGAGGCAATGAACTAGGTAACCTCGCGATGAAGCTTCTTCGTGAAGCCAGGGGTAAAAGGAGGTAAACTCAATTTTACAGAGAGGCATTTGGGTCTTTACTTACGCTAAGGGGTAATATGGTCATTTCAAACCCTCACTTGACGGTCAAAAGGCTTGACTATCAAGAGGGGTAACTTGATATTTTGAATTATGGCCTGGAAGACGCTGTGATATAAAATGTATATAAAGGGGCTGTCAAGAATTTATCCCCCATTATCAGGGCGCCCTGAAAAAAACTCAAAAATCTACTAAGGACATATCATTATTTTTATGACCAAAATACCCTTACATCCTTTCTACCGTTCAACTTACACCACATTATCATTATTCTTTCCAAGGCTAGAAATAAAAAGGTTAAATACATATTTAAATCCGTACTTTTATATTTACATTCAAAAGTTCAATATTTATAAATTTACCAAAGAAATCCCTTGGTTTTACCTGACTCTATTTGTTGTTAGCTGTGTGAGAGAGCAAGTATCAATATATACATCACGGTAATAGGTATTGAGAATATTTAAAAATGAAAACTCTAATATTTAGCAAGGGAAGCAGAGTCAAATGTAAGAAGTAGATACAATAGTTGTGATCATTAAATCTAGGTCTTGCCATATATTGTCTTCTGAGACCCATAGAGAAGATATTGGCGTGCAAGGACAGAGTTAGGATTTGACTTTTTTTCACTTTAATTTTTTTTGGTAGAAGCTATGATTTAACCATAGGGGGGCTGAACAATGAAACTACATAGAAAGAGGGTCCATTGCTAGTATTTTACGAATTGAAAGAGGGGCAGAGGGGTCACTTTAGCCAGATTTCAAAAAATTGTTTTGGGGGAGGGCGGCAGATGGAGGACTCAATGCTGGTGTTTTATACATGGAAAGAGGACTAAAGAAGTCTTTATAGGCAAATTTCAGAAAATCAAGGGAGAGCAGAGGAGCCATGGCCCCCCTGGGCCCTAAAGATTTTAGAAGTTAAAAAAATTATGACAGTTGGTATACTCATCTAACTAAGGTGAGCACCTTAATTGCCTATGAGATCCTTCATAATTTCTTTAGTAGCTTCATCTTGTGATGATCATCCACAACATTCATCTTGCATATTTGTTTGCTTTATTTACAAGATCAACCATTTTGTTCTATTTCACAGAGGGGCATTTGGGGCTTTACTTTACACTGAGGGGTAATATGGTCATTTCCAATCCTCACTTAACAGTCAAAAGGCTTGACTGTCAAGAGGGGTAACTTGATATTTTGAATTATAGCCTCGAGGGGCGCTGTGATGTAAAATGCATATAAGGGGTCATTCAAGAATTTAGCCCCATTTAAAGGGGTGCCCCTATAGAAAAAAAATAAATAAATAAATAAAAAAAATAAAAACTCTTGATTTTTTGGATACTACAAAGGAGGCAAATGCAATATGTTATTTTATTTGGACTAAAATTGACTTGGACCAAATCTCATGAGTCCAGATGAAAATTATCCCTAGACTTTTATTATGAGTTAGGTATCAATTCATAATAAGTGAGAATATTTTCAAATGGATATAGAATTTATTTTTTTTTGGGGGGGGTAAAAAATGGATATAGATGTGGATAAGCATTAAATGTTGTCTAATCATTGGCATCTTGACATAGGAAGATTAATTATTTCTAGATTTGAACCCTAATGAGGAGCTTCGATGCTCTTCCAAGTTAGACATTTCTTTTTAGAAATTGGTCGCTTTATATTAGGGGGATGAGGGATTATTACGTATATCATCAGGGATGATCGAACTCATGACATCTTCTTCTTTTTTGATTGGTAATGGTCTCAGAACTGATCCAACCATTAGTCAAATGGAAACTAAATCGCACCAAACCAGAACCATTGGTATGCAAATGGTTGTTTAGGCTTGGTATTTTCAGTCCAAAACAAAAATCACACCAAACTGAACCATTGACAGCCCTGTGCGTGAGCAATCCTTTTTGCGTACCAAATTAGACATTTATCAAGTATGAGCTTGAGGTGCATGTCAAAATTGTGATTAATTTTTTTTTTTTTTTTTTCTTTCACAAAATAAGCATTAAACTGATTTATTTAAAATGAGATTACCTACAAGGGCACCAATATTATCATTTCTCTATCATGGAGTTTTATAGATACAAGCCAGCAATCAGGCATTGGAGGAAACTAAAGGTAAAACATATTGAGTTACTAATCTTTAATTTTTTTTGTTTTTTGTGAGAACTAACTCTTAACTATATACCATACAATTTGTTGATTAAATTCAATCGTATTAATTATATTGTATTTCTATATCAATTGAATTAGACATTTACTATGGATAAGGTTGATGTGCATATTTAGATTATGATAAATTTATATCACAAAATAAATATTTTCAAAACTTATTTACTATGAGATTACCTATAAATATCAACCTTTGTTAACCTTAGATTAGAGATAAAAATCAAAAGAAAATTTGATAGTTTCTTTGATTCATGTATATTATACTATTATATAAATGTATGTATGTAAATCTTTCTCTTGACTGCTATATTCTTTTTTTTATTTAAAATGTATCTATTTTTGTTGCATACCATATAATTACCTATTATTCTAAAATATTCTTGACATTTTAATTAGTATTTTTTTTCACGTAATCTTGTTAATTTAATTACTTTTGAAAAAATATATTCTCCAAAGTTTTGCTGTATTTCTGCAATTTCATTTTATTTTAATTTTAGAGTTTTTATATGTCACCAGTTATAGTTGGGGTGAAACTAGTAGTTCTCCACTATAGTGGTAAATATTAAATGTCACCCATTTTCAATATCCAAGTTACCCATAGTTTTTTTGACTCAGATTCTATTACATCAAAAATCAAATGATCATAATGCATTTTGGGTAGTAACATTATTTAAGGGTAATTTTCATCTGGACCCCCTGAGGTTTGGTCTTTGTCATTTTTAGTCTAAAAAAATTGAGACATTGCACCTGCCTCCCCTGTACTATAGAATAAGTCAATTTAAGGACAAATTATCACTTTTATGACCAATTTGCCCTTATTCTTTTTTTAATTTAAAATTTTAACATACACTCTCACCTGCCACTAAAATTTATAACCTACCTAAAAATTTGACTCTACTGCGAAATGCTCTGATGCGAGATCCATTAGAAGCTCCAGCTAGTCCGTCGTGGTAGCTGCTCCGACGAGTTATAATGACAAGAATACAAGCAATGAAGCCAAGCTTACTTTCCATGATTTTCTCGGCATGAGTTGTCCTTCCGATTCCCATCTTCTTGTGGTGCCAAAAACCTCTGCTATTGCTGGAGATATGCGTCCAACAGAACCGTCTACGTCAGCTTCGGCCTCTGTCGGAGCTTCTTCAAGTGCTTCGGCCTCTGTCGGATCTTTTGCAGGAGTATCAGGAATGATAAGGTTGCTTAAACGGGATTCAATTTCGTTAAGCATTTCAGATTGGCTTAATTGTTTTGTATTGATTTTGGGGATTTTATAGGGCTTAAACGTAGGAGTGTTTAAGGATTGTTTGGTTCAGAAACAGATTTGGGAGTTTCTTTTGCTTTTTGCTAGACAAGGTTTTCAACTCTAGTTAATTGTTCACCTATTGTTTGAAGATTTGAGTTGGCAAAATTTAGTTGTTCAACAGTTTTAAGACTCCCACCTTTAAGACCTTCTTTGTTTTTAAAAGGGGCAACTAAAACATCTTCACCTTCAATGTTTAATTTGATTTGGTCCATTGGAGGATGGACAGAGGTTATTGTTTCTTTGGTTCTGTTGACGAGCCATTTTTTGAAGGATTCACATCCTCTGTAATTCCCTTTCCTATAATTCCCTGCAATTCCCTCGTAGGATTGTGCCATGTGGCATTTAAGTAATCCAAAGGTTACCCAACAAACTAGAGTTTAAATAAAATTCAAATTTATGGGTGGGTTTAATTAAAATTCAAATTTATTTTAAATTAGATAACCTTTGGATTACTTGAATGCCACATGGCACAATCTTATGAGGGAATTACAGGAAATTGTAGGGAATGGAATTACAGAGGATGTGAATCCTTTTTTGAATGGGTTAATTGTTTGATTTATTGTTCCATTGTTCCATAGATAATCTATCTGATGTTCCTCATCATAAGAGGCGAACTAGACAAAGAATCTCATGTTAATTTTGTATTGTTCCATATCATGATACCAAGCATCACGAATTTGAATTTTTTCAGGAAGATTAAATTTCTCGTTAAACCAATCTTTCCTAAGGGCATTGTCAAGGCTGCTAAAGTCTTGCCGGAGCAACACTTTATCAATCGAGAAAGGAATCATCATTAATGATGAATTCCTTGAGGGAACTTCCATAGCCGAAGGAGTCGGTGATTCCGGGTCAGCTTGGCTTTCCTCAGATTGTTCATATTGGTCTTCCTTGGTGTAAACACCATGGGCAATTTGGTTATTGGTAATAAGCTTACTAAGTCTGATAGTAGGTTTTGACATTAGACTACTAGAGTCAGAGGGAATACTTGAGCAAGAAGCTCTTGATGGTTGGTGGTATCTGTCGGAGAGGTTCATCCTGTCAAAAGACATTGTTACCAATCCAAATTGGTCCTGGGTTATTGATGCAATGGTAGAGGCAGGTCTGACTTGAGGCTGCACAGCCTAAAAGGTCCATTGTGCGGGAAAACTAACCTCTTCCCAATGAACGTACTTGGGTTGAATTGTTCTTGATTGGCAATCAAAGCCTTCAAAGAACTCCGTTCATCCTCTGATGGATTTTTTTTAAGGGCCTTAGGGACTACAATTTTCATAACCAACATGCTTTTAACATTACATGAGTTTTTAACACAATGCCATGCTTAGACAACAAGTTCTAACACAATCTTGCACTTTTTCATTGCTTTCGCAACTGAAAATGCCAAACTTTAGAAAAACTTCGATTCTCACAAACCCCTTAGAGTTTTCGAACGAAATCAAATGCTACATGCTTGAAATGATAATGTGGATGTGCACATGTAGTTTGATTCAATCAATTTCAGAAATTTCAAAAATTCCATTTTGACCTAATTTGCAAAAATCCCCATTTTTCCTTCTTGTTGAATTTTTTACTTTAGACCAAGATTTCGACGGATTTTCTTCAAATAAAATATGTTAACATGTTATTCCAAGTATTATGCACATGCTAGTATGTTCAATTTGCATTTTCTCCAAATTTGAAATTTTCAAAAAATTACGAATATGCCCTTCTAGCTGAAATTTTGAAACAACACTGACAAGCAATGTCCTTTGTCTTTTTCACAGACATTCACACCATGCAGAAAGGAGCACGAGGACAAGGCCGAGGTCGTCTAGTGGATGCTCAAAGAGGTAGAGGTCGGGTTCCATCTCAGCCGAGAGAGGAGGTTCTACGGCTTGACGGGTTTGATACTCCGCAGCCAGAGTTCCTGTATGAGGCGTTTTTTGAGTACTATCGCATTGAGTTCGGGCGACTACTACACTTACGATAGCTTAGGGTGTTCAAGATCTGAAAAAGGTTTGACACTTTGGAGTGGACCCATCTTTTCACGGCGGACTTGCCCGTATACCCAAAGCTGGTGAGGTTGTTCTTCAGTAACCTAACAACTATTGAGGAGGCCAGAGGTTAGGGCCATCCTTTCCGACTGATCATTGAGAGCAGGGTTATGGAGACACAGATTAGGTTCTCCACGAGGACACTGGCACAGATTCTTCAGGTGCCTCATTATCCACGACAGTGTGTTTGGATACCCTCAAGAGCTAAGGTGGACAGCTACCTATTGCCCTATGAGCTTCACGAGATATGTTCCACTCTTTGGAACAACCGAGAGTGTTACGCTCCATGTAACAACGGACAAATGATGGATTCGGCTCAGATTATCGGTCGCATTGTGGGCCGAAACATCATACCAAAGGCCGAACATCATCATCGGGTCACAGTGATGGAGGCCCTACTCATATATCGCATCTACTTGGGATTTCAAATCGACTTGTCCTACATAATCCAGAATGTCATGATAGATCTGGTGGCGCATCCGAGTACGAGGAACCTTTGTTTTGGGAGATTACTGACATTAGTCTTCCAACACTTTGGGGTGAGTCTAGAGGATACAGATGTAGTCACTGGAGCACTGGGGTATGAGATCGGGACGTGGACCATTCAACAGATGTGGCTCACCTAGACTGTGAGATCTGATGGTGAAGATGATGATGACTCAAAGGAGGATGACGAATCAGATGGTTGAGGAGAGGATGTCGGTCCAGATAGTGATGATCAGGCCGGAGGTGATACAGAGAAGCAAGAGGCTGATCTGGAGCATCACGAGATCCCCACATCATCGCATTTTGAGGTAGGAGGTCTATCACACACAGTTCCAAAGACTTCAAATCTGGGTGCACAGATGAGATCTATGACTTCCATGCTAGAGAGGATGGAGGTCAGATAGGAGCAGATGTACAGTACTATGGAGTCACGACAGGAGCAGATAGAGTTGAAACAGGGACGGATAGAGTCTTAGCTTACTCAGATTGCTGAGGTTCAGAGTAATCAAAGTAGATCACCTAGATAGACTGTACTTAGGATTTTCTCTTTTATGTTGTATCAGATGTAATTGTTGCAAACCTTTCTTAAAATTAATGAAGTTCACTTTGTTTCACTTTATTATTGTGTATTATGCACTTTCCTTTTATTGCTTTATGTGACATTTGTTAAATCATAATTATTGTGTATTTTTCAAGTCACCAATTATACTTCATTAATTAAGTTTCTAATCCAAGTGTTCTATTATTCACTTCAAAGAATAATTGAGTCATTTTTGGATATATGACTCAAGAATGTTCCGTTATTGTTTTCTGTGGTTAGAATTTTCCTTGGACTTTGGGCTCTGATACCACTCAGTCACATCCACCAAGCCGGTACCCTATCTGGCATACCCGAGTGTGTGATCCACAGTCCCGAAGAACAAGTATCGAGGAAATCATCCTCCCACATATGCAATAACATAATCATGAACAAATTATAATCAATATGTAATAATATAAACAAGAGATCCAAATAAGGATAGAAATGACAATGTAATGAGAGTGCGAAAATGATACTAAATGTAGATATAATCAAAAAGGAGTAGAGTGAGGCGGAATCTCACTCCACAGTTACAACGGAATGTAGCTCATAAATTAAAGAGAAATACTACTGTTCTCAAAGGAAAGTAAGGAAATGATAATCAAACTAAACTAAATGTTTTCTACTTTCTAAAGAACATCTTCATAAACATAAACTTCATCAACCACGCACAGACGTTCCCACTCCACAGAAGAGCTAATCATGGTACGTAACATGATCACACGAGGAATCATCAACGTGATCTTCATAGTTGCCAGCACCTTGTGTGAAATCCAGCCCAAACATAGCCAGGACACCTTATTTATTTTGGGATAAAGAAAGACTCGTTTGATGTTAGACCTTAAAGTTGGACCTTGATTTCAGTGTTATTATCTTTGAAAGCCTTAGGAAGTCATGCCAGACCTTTCCCTTAGGGTAGATTTGTAATATCCAGCCTTATCCTAACCTTGACCCGGCCCGAAATCTATTATGTTTGTAGGTCCGAAGACCCGAAGTGGGGGAAAAAGAAACTTTTGGACCCTTTTGGTTGATCATGAATTGGTGTCGGAGCCCAAGCCCATGGACATTAAAGATGATGCCCCTCACTTGAGAGCATTGTCAGTGTTAGTTTTGAATCTGCGCACCGAAGAGGGGTGAATTAGTTGAAATACCTAATGAACTCTTGTGTTCAATCCAAAGTTATTTCTGGAAACTAGACTTGTTGATTGACTCATAGGAGAAAACCCCACTCAATTTGTCCCCGTATAGCCCTCTGAATCCCTACCGAAGTTGCTGAACTATGTTTGGCAAATCCTGCTTGTGCATCGAAGAGGGATGAGTTAGTTGAAGTACCTAATGAACTCCCATGCTTGATCCTTAGGTATTTCTAGAAACTAGACTTCTTGATTGACTTTTAAAAGAAAACAGCACTCAATTTGACCATGTATAACCCTCTGAATCCCTGTCCGAAGTTGCTAAACTATTTCTGGATTTTCTGCTGAAACTTGTCTTGGTTGATCCTCTTTGGTCGATGCCATCAACCAAAGGCATCGACCAAACAAGCTCAGATTCGAGAAAAAAAGATGCATTTTGGATATTCTTTCTTCTTTTTAAGTGAAACCTCGAACCTAGAACCATATTTTACTCATTTCAACATCTGAGAACGTGGAAAGGCTCTTCTTAGGCTCCTCCTTGGCTTGGGTGATGATCTTCTACAAGAATCATTGTCTCTCTTCTCTAATCTCTTCTCTGAGGTATGTAATCTCTCACTATCTCTAATCTACTTCTACCTCATCTTGTTCTTGCTACTGAATTCGTGAAGAAGGTGCTGCAACCTTGCAACCACCTCTTCTACAAGTTCTTTTGCTTTGATTAAACCTCTATTCATCCTTTCCATGCTATGATTCTCATACATGATGTTCTTACTTTCTTATTTTGATTTTTCTCTTCTTTACAACATGAATTCATCTCTTAATCTGATTTTCTCTTTCAATTAGGTCTGATTATATGTTAGTAATTGTCTATATTCTGTTGTTCATCATTCTATTGATTAAATTCCTAGGTTCTCTTGAAGTTGCAATGATTTTCATTGAAGACTATGGTTCTAGCATATAGAACATAGGATTTCAAATTTGGGGTTTTCAATTTGACCATTGGATCATGTTAATTCTTGCTACGTAGTCTCCTGCTACTATTCCTAGCATCCCCTCCAAGTTTCGGATCTATCCAAGCCCCGGAAGACCGATTTCAGACCAAAATCCCCAAAATCCAATATGCAGCCCAAGACTGTTTTGGTCGATCCTCCTTGGTCGATACCATCGACCAAGAGCATCGACCAAATATGTTGCTGACTGCAACTTCACCCAGTTTTGACCCGTTCGACCTCCGATTTTTCCGATTTCTTCTCTAATCTTTCGTTTATGTTTGTCTAGGGTCTTAATACCATCATTGGATCATTCTTTTGAGATTATTGGATTATCATCATCACGACTTAAGGTAAGGACGGTTGTTACCATAATCACATAGATTATGTTCTTGCTTCTATGTTAGAGACTTAGTAGATTTACCTTCTTTATCGTATTTCCTACATTATATGACTGTAATAAGTACTTCAAGTATAGTAGTGCCATGTTTACATATTCTTTTGTTGTCATGATTATGTATTCTTAATAAATTCATATGTAATTGATCATGTTATGGTATGTATCTTTCTATATGATGAAATGTCATTTATGTATAATTTGATGGGATTGAGAATGTGATTGAATAGGTATGATTTGGGATTGGGGAATGTCCTATTGACATTTCTGTCCTTGGACATCGGAGGGAATAGTATGGGATGTTCTCCGAAGATGCCCATCGACGCTTTTTCGAATTATTGAATGACATACATAGAACTTGTCTAGATGTATGGCTAGGATGTCCACTGTCGTATCGGACCCGAATCGAAGGGCATTGAGACCGAACGACCCTTGGTAGTAGTGTGGATTTGTGGGTGCTCAAGACCGGTAACCATCCCGTGAGAGGACATAATTCGCATTGCGAGATACTCGAAAGGGGCCATTCATTGGTAGGGTTGCAAATAGCTAGATTTGGGCTCACGGGCGCTCGACGATCGGTGAGTCATATTCATGAGAGGACGTGAGAGCTTCCCGTCTAGTATTTCTGGATGACCAATAGGGTTGGTGAGTCCGGTGAGTAATATCCATGACTCTAGTGTGAAGGATACCGAAAGGATCGCCCGGGGCAAGGAATGGACGTATCTGGATCTGACATGATATGACTAAGTAGATGACTTGCATTGGGCTAGGCTTTACCGTGACATGCGCCAATACTTATACCAATGATGATGTGAGAGAGCGGTGACCTAAACCCAAGCCATGGACTGTCCGAGAGGGATGCAGGACCCAAGTACCACCGGAGAACCCAAGATACCGAGATGGTTGAGGGAAGAGTGATTTGAGACCTACCCAAAGAAGTATGGTGCTATGACTTAAAGCATGTCTACCATAGAGACTAGCATACATAGAGTTAGTTTCATACTTGCATTGTTTGTCTCATATCATATTGAATCATGTTATGTTTTGTATTATGTATCTGTGTTATTATGGAATAACTGCCTTGTTGAGTTCTTTTGAACTCACTCCTTTTTGCAATATCTTCTGTTAGACGTTTCTGCAGGTACTACTATTGTTGACTGTGATGGTCAACACTTTGAAGACCAAGTTGGTGACTCATACAATACTGATTACGGTGACTACGTTGGTGAAGACCAACAGTTTGGGATTGTTTCTTATCTCGAGCAGTTCGGTTTTGCACTTGTGTGCTAGGGATGGGATATTGTCTCATTCTCTTTTTAACCTTTTATTTGATTCGTTGAGTCCGTAGTTTAGTTTGTTCCCTTGTCACTTTGGGAACCGGTTGTAACCTTTATTTTTTTGTCGATCTACCTTCCGCTATTATTATAGGATGGGTTTCCCCTCCTTTTCACACTTTGACTATTTATCCTTTTTGTATCATTTATGCACTTTGATGTTCTTTTGTGATCCTCCTAAGGTCCTTTATTGACTTTTATTATTAAAGTAATTGAATACAAAGATTTGTTCTTGCTTTTGATTATGTTATTGTGTTAAGTGGCTATGATCGTTCCTAAACTTGATTGGCGGGACCGTGAATCACTCTCCCGGGTAATCCAGATAGGGAACCCCTTGGTGGATTTAGGGCGGGATGTGACACCTTGCATATAGTACGATTCTTCAGCTTGTGCTTCCTCATATTGTCCTTCATAGTATTCAGTACCTGTAGAGTAATCTAACAAAAATATTGCACAAAAAGGAGTGAGTTCAAAAGAACTCAGCAAGGCAAGTTAATCCACAACAACATAAATAACATGATTGCAGAACATAACATGATGCAATGCGATATGAAACAGACAATGAATGTATGAATCTAACTCTAGGTATGCTGGTCTCTATAGGCAGACATGATTTAAGTCATAACACCATACTTATTTAGGAAGGTCTCAATCACACAACGTCGTTTGGTAGTGGGTCCAGCATCCCTCAATACAATCCATGGCTGGGGTATAAGTCACCGCTCTCTCACATCACCATTGGTCTAAGTACTGGCGCATGTCAAGGTAAAACCTAGCCAATTGCAAGTCATCTACTTAGTCATATCAACTCAGATCTAGATATGTCCATTCCTCGCCCCTGGCGATCCTTTTCGGTATCCTTCACACTAGAGTCAGCATAGTCCCTGACTACGAACTCATCAACCCTACTAGTCATCCACAAATAACAGACGGGAAGCTCTCATGTCCCCTCACGGATTGGTTACCGGTCTTGAGTGCCCATGAGCCCAAGTCTACTATTTGCAACCCTACCAATAAATGGCCTCTCATGAGTAACCACAATGTGATTCATGTCCTCATGAATTGGTTACCGATCTTGAGCGCCCATGAATCCCCATTGCTACCACGGGTTGTTCGGTCTCAATACCCTTCCGAATCGGGTCTGATATAAAGGAGACATCATAGCCAAACACTGCTAGACAAGCCCTAGGTATGACAATCAATAATTCGGGAAAGTGTCAAAGGGAACCATTAGAAACATCCCATACTATTCCCACTAATGTCCAAGGACATAAATGTCGGAAGGACACTTCCTAATCCCAAATCATACCTATTCAATCACATTCTCAAATCAGTCACAACATACATAACCGATATCTCATCATATAGCAAGATATGCATAAACATGATCAATCGCATATGTAACTGATAAGAATAAGTATTCATAATCAAAAGAATACATGAACATGATACTACTGTAGTCAAAGTACTTGCATCAGTAATAGAATAATAAGAAAATTCATTTATGGTAGTGAATCTAAGAGAATCCAAAAATAGAAACTAAGATTCACGCAATCTATGTAATTATGGAAATAACTATCCTTACCTTAAATAGCTTTGATGAGTATCCAAAAATCAAAGAGAGAGGTTCCAAACTTAGCAAATAAACCCTAAACAATCAAAGATACATCATTAGGAAAGAGGCCTAAAAGATCAAAGATCAAACAAATCAAATTGAGCGAAAAACAGAGCTACTAACTTGCTTGGTCGATTGGGTGGTAGCTTGGTCCATTCGACCAAGCAATCGACCACCTGAAACAGTGCGAAGCAAAAATGTGATTTTTTATCTGAAACTCAATGAAACTTGGAAGAACCTCTAGAACAGTAATCTAACACTAAATTAGTATAGATTAGCCACTAACAATGATCAAAAACACTACTTACTAATTTGGAATCATGACTTTCTAGTTTGGTAAAATCCCTAGTTTTCGATGAAAACATGCCATGAATCCAAAGGAAAACTAAAGATGATCAGATCTCATTCTAGTAGATGATAAGCAAGAGATCATACATGAAAACATCATGCAAAACAGATCTAATATGCTTAAGAAATCGAATCTAGAGAATGATCATAGTTTCATGAGGGTTTTACAAGGATCACGGCGAAGATCAATGTAAATGTCATAAAACCTTAATAATGGAAGGAGATTATAGAAGAGATGGTTGCAATGATGCAGCATCTTCTTCATAGTCTCAATCATAAAGAAGAAACACAAAAGGAGTAGATCAATACAACATAAGAGAGATTACTAACCTTAGGTTGAAGAATCGAAGATAAGAAGCTTGAGATCTTGCAAAGTTCTTCAAAATCACCAAGGAGAGGCTTTTTGAGAGTCTTCCCACGTTCTTTTTGAGGGTTTTAGAAACAAAGGAGGCTATGAAACTCGTACTCCTATTAAATAGAGCATCAACAGACCTAAACACAAGATTCTGCCAAATTCCAACTCTATTGGTCGATTGGTTGGTCGATTGGCCCAATCAACCACCCAGTTGACCAAGCCAGTCAGCAAGGCCAAGACAGGGAAATGAAGGCCCAACACAAATCCAAACATAATGAGCTTCTCCAACACAACATATGGCTTACCTAGTATAGAGAGATGCCTTCGAATCATGTCTAACTATACTTCAAGTCCATCAACTAGACTCATCTTCAACAAAGTGCAGTTTCCTATCTTGATCTGAACAAGCTTCCAAGTATGGAACACCATCATCAACTTTCATGGATCCTGGGTCAAACACCATGTCTTCCACTGAGATGGCCAATAGTTGGCTTCTTCCTTTATTTCGAGCTTCAGACCTACAAACAACAAGGTTTCCGGGTCAAGGTTAGGGTTAGGATAGGGCTGGATTTCACAGAATCCCATAAATTTCCTAAGGATACCCAACATTCCAGGGCACAAAAGTCGTAAGGGCATTGAAAGGAAGTAATGCAAAGCAAAGCCAACAAGTAACCAAGGAGCAAGTTTTTGGAGGGAAAAAGAAGGATAAAATAATATAAATGAGAAAATATAAACACCAATGCTTATTGAAATCCAAAAACAAAAGTGGATTAGAGGAACTTACTAATTTGAAGTGGAGTATTGACGCCTTCGAATAAGAGAATGGTACTAGAAATGGAACCACAATGACAAAACACAAAAAGTCACTTGAAAAAGAGCAACAACAGAGAAGACAACTGGATGTTTGGTGTGTGAAAATGAAGCAGGAATGGAGAAGGACCCTATCTAAATGAAGGAAAATATGTTAGATCGACAGTCCTCTAGAGTTGGGATGAATGGCCAGGATTTCGCACCCGTTTGACGCACCTGTTCGCATCAAATCCCTAATCAATGGCCTAGACAGACTTGCAATCAACAATCTAGATGACACGATGATTCAAATTGTCAAAGGTCATAATAACCCTAGGTCTAGGGGGCAAGTGATGAGTAACACTTATGCCAATTGAACCAACCGAATGAGCCGCCAGGTATACAAACTAACCCAGTCCGGTCACAATGCAGTTGAACCAAACCGTATCACCCATAGGATGTGGCATGCACAGCAAGGAAATTGAGTAAGGAAGGAACTCTAATCCCAAAGGACTCTAGAAGTAATCAAGGGAAGTGGGATTCATGAAATCCCCAAATCCTAGACTAGCATAAACCCTAAGATCTAACGAACAGCAAAAAGGCCAACCCGCTTAATCCAATGTTGCAAAGTAAGAGGTAATATCTATATAACCCTAGTCATGCCACACGGTGAAGGTATCAAATTCTTCTTCCACCTTTGATTTCTCAGTTTAAGTTCTACGACTTGCCAGATCTCATTAAAGAGGTGCATGTACTGACTTGACCGTCGAGGGCTTCTTGACCACGGAGTTGGCTCGCGTCTAATAGCTTCTTTGTATGTGGATTACGGTCGAGCCAAATCCAAACGCATCAATGACAAATTCTATTTATAAAAAAATAAATAAAAGAAGCAACGACAACATGTCTATCACAAATTTACCAATTACGTTCCATGGCTCAAGAGGATATATGCCTCTAATGTTGTTGCTTCCTCACATAGTCCTTATCTACTTTCTTTTCTTTCTTTCTTTCTTTCTTTCTTTCTTTCTTTTTTTTTTTTTTTTTTTTTTTTGGGGGGGGGGGGAAGTAAAAACCAAGGATGGATTTTTCTACGATATTTTGTCGTTTCTAAAGGAGGCAACAGGAAATATACCGAGACATGACATATACCATATGTCGGCGAGAAATCACCAATTCTTATATTTCTTGTCGATTTTTGGGCGACTTTTCGTCTTTTTAGTTTTTGTTTGTCAAACAATTTTTTAAGCAATTTTTTGTCATTTATATACTAAATTAGGGCAAAAGGTAAAGTTGATCGACCAAAACACATAGTAAGATAAGGTTGATTGAAAAATTGAAATGTACAATTAGAAACCAATAAGATTGCTTGAAATTATAATTGAAAACCAAACTGTAAAGGTACCGTTGATTGAAATTATAATTGGAAACAAAGACATAAATGAAATTATAAAGTAAGGTTGATTAAATCTATAAATGTATAATAAGAAATCATATTATAAGATAATATTTGTATCTCTTTCTAATATAAGTATTGTTTATAAAAAATAAATAAATAAACACTTCGCCAAAACTTCAAAATCATAAGGTTTTGCCAGCCAGCGAAACCCCAATTCTAGCCGAGAAATAACGCCATGGGTAAAACACATAATCCTTATCAATATCAGTAAAATGTTATAAAATAGAAAATATATTAAAGACAAAAAATAAAATTAGGACAAGATTAATCAAATTCTTCTATTAAATTTGCGCATTACATATTTATAGTAAAAGTAACATCTTTTTTTACATGAAAATATCAGAGTCTACAAGGAAATACAATATATGATTTTTGCACAGAATAAAATGATCTTGATATGGCAGAATGCATTGTTGTAATCTTCAGTTAATATGAGAACGTGAATCTCTAAGATTGCACGATGAGGTGGTTGATATTTTCATTTAGAAATATCTTTTAGTATGATCTCTTTGGGGGGTGATGGACATCCATAATTAATATTATTTATAACACTCCCCTTAGATATCCATCAATAGATAATGTATCTCGTTAAAACCTTACTAAGAAAAAATCCTATGAGAAAAAACTTCGTAAATAAAAAATAGTATACATATCTAAATAATATGTCTTACTAGCTGCCTCATTAAAAACCTTATCACGAAAATCTAACGGGACAAAACTTTGGTGAAAGGAAAATAGTGCAACACGTATTTTACTTTTCCTGATAATACATCATTAAATATTTTCGAGTACGCACATCCCAATCTTATATACTATCTTTTCAAAATTTGAAATATGCATGTCTCAGTAAATAAATCTGTCAAATTACACTTGAACGAATTCAATGAATATCGATTTCACCGTTTTGTTGAAAATCATGAGTAAAGAAGAATTTAGGTGAACTATGTTTTGTTCTATCTCCTTTGATGTTTCCTCCCTTCAATTGAGCTATGCATGCAGCATTATCTTCATATAATATTGCTGAAACCCTATTTTCTAATGGAAGACCGCATGTTTCTTGAATGTATTGGGTCATTGATCTTAACCAAATACGTTCTCAATTTGTTTCATGACTCATCATTATCTCTGCATGACTTGAAGAAATAGTAATATTGTTGAATGCCATAAAGTAGTTATACTTCCACTTGTGAATAAATAGCTTTTTTGAGATCTAGCTTTCTATGAATCTAATAAATATCCTACATCTGCATAACAATAAGTTGATTCCACATTTATTTGAATAAAATAACCCTCTGTCAATGGTACCTCGAAGGTATCGAAATATATGTTTCATATCATTTCAGTTTTTTGTTTTGAAGAATAACTAAATCTTGCTAATATACTTACAAAAAATGTTATATCCAGTTGTGTACCATTAGTAAGATACATTAATGCCCCATTGACATTGAAATATAGTGCTTCAAGACCAAGAAGTTCTACATTGTTTTCATAGAGTCGAAATGAATCTTTCTTTATGTCGAGCAATCTCATAACTATCGCAGTACTCAACGGACGTGTTTTATTAATCTAAAATTGCTTCAAAACTTTTCCTATAAAAATTGATTGATGAACGAATATTCCATTCGTCAAATAATCAATTTGCAAACTTAGATAAGATTTTGTCTTTCTAACATCTTTCATTTCAACTTTCTTTAAATAATCTATTTCTTTTGGAAGCTCTTCAAGAGTTTCGATGATATCAATATATATATTTATTATAACAAAGTTATATTCATATCATTTAATAAAGGCATAATAATAAATTGAATCATTTTTATATTTTTCATTTAGTGAATATTCACTAAGGCGGTTAAACATTATACGCCCTGATTGTTTTAATTAATATAATGATTTTTAAAGCCTTATTGAACAAATTTCTCGGGAATTTTATGTGCTTCAAGCGTTTGAATCTTTCAGGGATTTTTATATAAATTTCACATTTGAGTGAACCATATAAATAGGCTATAATAATATCCATTAGACGCATGTCAAGTTTTTCATGTATTGTTAAACTAATAAGATATCTGAATGTGATTGTATCCACCATAAGAGAACATATTTCCACATAATCAATATCAGGCATTTGTAAAAATTCTTATGCCATATAATTCATGCTTTATTTATCACAATTTCATTCTTCTTCTCATTTAATTTTTGCACGAAAACTCGTTTGTACCCCCCACTAGCTTTATACCTTCAGATGTTTTGATTATAGGTCTAAAAACTTTATTTTTTTTAGCGAATTCAATTATGCTTAATTACGTTTTTGCCATTTTAACTAATCATTTTCTTCATTTACATTAATTAATAGATTTAGGTTCAAGATCCTCGTCATGTTTCATTATTCAATAATAACATTATATACAGAAATGTTGTCGACAACTATATCTTTTCAGTGCCATCTCTTTCCTGTAGTTACATAACTAATTGAGATCTCTTCATTATTTTCAAGTACATAAACATCTATTAGGGTTTATGGAAAAGTTATGTCTTCAGAATTTTTATGATCAATTATTTCCATATTTTGACCATCTTGATCATTTTCTCTCTCTCTCTCTCTCTCTCTCTCTCTCTCTCTCTCTCTCTCTCTCTCTCTCTCTCTCTCTCTCTCTCTCTCTCTCTCTTCTAGGATTTTATCCTTGGAACCGATTGATCTTCTACGTTTTAAATATGATTTAGTTTCACTTGCACTAATAGATTGTCCTGCTGGGACATCAACCCGAATTTGAGCATTTGCAGCTGGAATAAGAGATTTAGCAATTCTTGGCAAGTCAATAAATCTGGCAGTTGATTAACAATACTTTGTAAATACATTATCTTTTGAACTTCAAGAGCACATTATTCAATGCAATGAGATAATGATAATGCATTACAATCAATCTATTTTTTTTCAACTATTTATTCTCTCCCCCCTCATTGTTAGAAAAACTAATTCAAAATGATAATCAACAAGTTTTGATTAAATAAATCTCCAATCATTGGCAAAATATTAAATTATAGAAAGATATTCATATCCAACATATATTCCCAACTTTCTTTAGAGATTCATCTTTGTGCGTTGTGGTGGAGCAATTGGAACATAAACCGTACATTCAAAAATTCTAAGATTGAGAAATATTTGGCTCCTAACCATGAGCCAAAACTAATTGGGAGAATTTATGATAACTTATTGGCTTGGTCCGTACAAGTAATGACGCATATAAAATAACATATTCCCATACAATAGGGATTTTATTCTCATAGACAATGGTTTAACTATTAATTAGAGACATTTATTAAATGATTTTACTAAATCATTTAAGGATAAACATAAGCAACAGACTATTCAACTGAGATTTCAGTTATAATACAAAATCATAAGACTTAAAATATAAATTCACTAGCATTTGTCAAGACAAATTGTCTTATAATCTAGAAATTTGCTCTTAATCTAATTACTTGAGCAAGCAATTTCGCAAGTACCAAATTGCAAGTTCATAATGAACATACATGTAACTATTTTATAGATGCATTTATTAAAATCATATATTATATGAATGGTCATCATGAGGTAGGGGTGTCAACGGTGCGGTTTGAAGCGGTTTTGAGCTGAAAAACCCCAAGCCCAAACCAGCCCATTTAAAAAATAACGGTTTCGGTGCAGTTTCGGTTTGGTGCGTTTTGGGTTCGGGTTGACTAACGATTTGGCCTAATGATTTGGATTCAGTTTGGGGCTTGGACTAAATTAAAAATCAATATTGAAATTTATTTTTTATTTTTTATTTTTTTTAACTGGTGCTTTTTTTTTATTTTAATATTGGAAATGTAATGCCATCTGCAAGGGTCAAACCTAAGACCTCCCCACTGATAAGCATGGATCTTTACCACTCAACCAACCTGCATTGGCAAAATATTTCATGAAAAAACTACAAAAAATAGAGGATGAATACTCAAAGTAGATCCAACAATAAGTGATGGCATTAGCTTGATCCAAACCACCCTCCACCCTCAAAAAAATAAAGAATTTATATTTTCTATCATGTGTAGACCAACCTCACAATTTTCACCCAATGAAATTGAATTTGTAAGAGTTAAGAGTTATCAATTAAGACTTTTAAATTTTAAAATAATAAAACTAAATGAAATTGAAAATTAAAAAGTTAACGATTAAGATTAAGACTTAAGAGTTAAGAGTTATCAATTAAGAATTTTAAATTTTAAAATAATAAAACTAAATGAAATTTGAAAATTAAAAAGTTAAAACTTAAAACTTAAACCGTTAAACGTGTTAACACTCAACTACTCAAATTCGAGTCTCAAACACCGAAATTCATGGATCATTAATTACATTTAAACAATACAAAAAAAAATAAAAATAAAAATCTAATTACATTTAATATTTTAATTTTATTTATGTAAAAGACTAAGGGGCTGACGGGCCACACACGGGCTGGGCCGGGCCAGCCCGAAACCTTTCGGGCTGAGGACCCTCAGCCCAATTATGGCCCATTAAGGATCGGTTCGGGCCGGTTCGGGCTATAACAAGCGGGTTAAATCAGATTTTAACGGTTCGGGTTGAAAATTGACACCCCTATCATGAGGGGTGAGTGGGTCCAGTTTTAGCTGGTATTTGTCTAAAAATAGATTTTCCTTAAAAACAAACATTACAAGAAAATTAATTGAATTGAAGAATATGTTTCTTCAATAGATAATTATATGAATTTTTAATAATTTTTCGCATCATATTCGATCCAGGATGATCCAACCAGTCAATGCCAAATAATAAAGCTATTAAAATCAATATTCTTTTGATTTACTAAAGCATGTATTTCAACCATTCGAATATTCGTGTAATACAAATTGAGGGGAAAAAATCTAACACTTATGTTATAATGTATAGATATTCACTTTTACCATTATTTGTAGTCTCAATATGATAACGATTTTGACAAATATCTTTGAATTTTAATAAGTTTTTTTTTAGACTTACTACAAAATAATGCATTATTTATAGTCAATTTAGTGTCTCAGATAATAATAAATTAGTTCTTCCAGAGCCCTAAATCAATGTTGTACTACCAATTATTATATGAAAATTGACTTTTGCATCATCAAATAAGAGAAATATTTTTTCTCTCTCAGTATAATATATGTCATAACACATTAAAGAATATTCATATTCTTCATCATAACGAAATAAAATACATCAAAAGATATGTAGAAAGTTAAATACATTTGAGATAAGCAAACTAACATAATATCAATTTTATTTTATTTGAACTTTAATGACATAACTAAATCTTCAATTATTGTTCTCAAAGAAGTCTGCAGTATCTAGATGTGTAGTATATGTAAAGCCATCAAAATCATCATCTTTACAAGCAAAATTTATATCAATATCATTATTTTGAAAAGTCAAATTTTTCTCTTTGCTATTTTCATTCTTTTAATTAAACCTTGACAAAGCTTAACAAAATATTGTGTAGTACGACAAATGCATGCCTAATGATATTTCATACAACATCCATAATAAATATTATCTTTACTCCTTGAAAAGTTACATTGAGAGTCATTATTATTCTCTTATTTATTTTCATCATTATAAATGTAATTATTCCGTATTTCCCTCATCCACGCTCATAGTCACGGCCACGATTATAATTATTTTTTTCATACTTACCATAAATTATTACATTCACTTAAGATATAGAACAAAACCAATAAGACAATCTTCATGATTTTTCATTACTAATTCATTATTTTGCTCAACCACAAGGAGGCATGAGATCAATTCAAAATATATTTAAAACTTTTTTCATGATATTGCTGTTGTAATGACACATTTGAGATATAAAAAAAATAAAAAATAAAATCAGTAAGTTATCATCAATAATATTTTCTCTATATAATTTTAATTGAAAACTAATTTTAAAAACTACAAAACCGTACTCATTTACAGGTTCAAAATCTTGCAACTTCATATGCATTTGTGAAACTGTACTCATTTACAATTTCAAATATTGCAACTTTAGTAGTGGCAAAGCCACATTAAGGCCGAGGGGCCATGCCCCCCCCCCCCCCCCGATTTTTTTAAAAATTTGAGTACTCTTATATGTTTTTCCTTATTTCTTTCACTTTACATGTGAAATACCACTATTTGTCCCCCCTCCCCCCCCAAAAAAAAAATTTAAAAATAAAAATTTAAGGTAAAGATGATAGATATAGATGTCTTCTTAATCATTATCTAATGATTAAAATCTACTCAAGTTCCATGAATTTCTCCCTATTTATTCTCTCATATTTCCATTCCTATTTATTCTTTTCTAAATCTCCTATTTTATTCCCTATTTTTTCTTTTTTTTTTTTTTTTTTTCTCACTCGTCTCACAAAACATTGGAGTAGTTAGGAGATATTGGATTTTTCCTAAATCTTCTCCACAATTATCAAGTATTCACTCTCTCTCTCTCTCTCTCTCTCTCTCTCTCTCTCTCTCTCTCTCTCTCTCTCTCTCTCTCTCTCTCTCTCACGATTTTTATAATATTCTTTTCAGAAAGCATAATTGATTTTTTTTTTTTTTTTTTTAATTCCATTGTTCTTTCTTTCTCAATTTATTGGTTTTTTTCCGATTTTTTTGTTGTATTGTTTGTTTTTATGAGTTTTGTTTTTTCTCTTTCTTTTTTCTTTTTGGACTTTTTTTAACCTTAGTATTGTTTTTTTTTTTCTTTTCATTTCTTTGTATTGATTTTTTGTTAGTATTTTTCTAATTATCTTTATTTATTTGTTTTTCTCTCTGTTTCTTGGTTTTTATGTATTGCTGTTGTTTTTTTCTCTTTTTCTATTTATTTATTTTTTTCGTTATTGTTTTTAAAAAACAATGACCTAATTGAAATTTTTTGGCTTTTTCTAACATTGTATATTAGTATATTTGTATATTATTGAACTAATTGATAGAGTATGACTCTTTTTCTATTTTGAATCATATAATAGCTAATAGTTAAACAAATTTTGTGGTAATTGGAATACAAAGTTGAGTTGAATCATAGAGTATGACTCTTTTTCTATTTTGAATGACGAAGTTTAAGGTATTTAGAATTTTCTACTATGGCTACTGACAACACTGAAGTAGTCAACACGACTGTTGGAAAAGAGACCAACATGAAGGACTCTGCAAACGTAAGTACACATGAGAAAGTCACTGAGAACAGCACTCCTCTTCCATCTCTACAAGCTTCACAACCACCAACCGAAAAGTCAGATTTTGACAAAATCGAGCAGTTCAAAGGAGAGAACTTTAAACGTTGGAAGCAAATGCTATATTTTGCACTTATGGAAGCTAGGATAGCATTTGTGCTGAGTGAACCCCAACCTGATAAGTTAGGTGATCCTACCTTCGATCAGAAAATGATCGAATGGTTCACTGCAGATTTCAAATGTAAGAATCGCATTCTAAATGTGTTGTCAAATGAGTTATACAATGTGTATAGCTCTTTTGAATTTGCTTATGAAATCTGGGAGGCATTAGTCAAGAAGTATACTCTTGAGGATGCCGGTAACTTAAGGTTTGTGGTTGAAACCTTTCTGGAGTTTACGATGGTCAATGGGATTAGCATCTCTGACCAAGTAAACAAGTATCAAGTGTTGGTGGGGAATCTAGCAAAAGAGAATATCATTCTGCCAGATGCCTTTGTGACCCGTGCCTTGATACATAAGCTTCCTTCCTCTTGGAGTGCCTTTAAGGTCTCAATGAAACAGAAGAGGAAGGATTGGGCCTTTGACAGTGTTGTGGTTCAGATCAGAATAGAAGAGAGGAACTGACTTAGGAACGAATCTAATAGTTCCAATAAGCCTAAGGCCAACCTGGTAGAGACTGAACAGAAAAAGAAATTTAATAAGTCTCTGAAACCCAATCAAGATTCTACCTTCAAAAAGAAGAAGAGAGCATGCTTCAAGTGTGGCAAACCTGGGCATTTCATTAAGGATTGCAGGGTAAAGAAGAAAGGAGGATCAGAGAAAGCAAGGGCTAATCTGATTGATTCTGAGATCTACACTACAATGATAACAGAGGCTTTTGTAGTTGAAAAGTCAACATCCTGGGTGATAGATACAGGTGCTACTAGGCACATTTATGGAGATAGGAGCTTCTTCTCCAAGTACTCTGATGCTGCTGACAAGATCTTCATGGGAAATTCTCAACCAGCCAATGTAATCGAAAAAGGACAAATCACCCTGAAGCTAACCTCTGGAAAAATTCTGAAGTTGGAGAATGTTCTCTATGTACCAGATATAAGGCGAAATCTGATCTCTGGTCCGCTCCTGAATAAAGCTAGGTTCAAACTGTCCTTTGAAGCAGACAAAGCAGTTCTCTTGAAAAATGATGTATTTATTGGAAAAGGTTATCTAAGTGATGGCCTCTTTGTATTGAGTATTACTGAATTAATAAATACTTCTGATTCTGCTTATGTTTTTGATTTTTTTGATTTATGGCATGGTAGACTAGGTCACAGTAGTGCACCTTATATATCTCAATTATGTAAGTTGGGCATTATACATAGTGTTAAACCACCACTGACTAAATGTCAAATTTGTGTTGAGGCTAAATTTACAAAGAAACCTCATAAGTCAGTGGATAGGAAAACGAATTTGCTAGAACTAGTGCATAGTGATTTATGTGATTTCAAATCACAAAAATCAAGAGGTGGTAATAAGTATGTTATCACCTTTATAGATGACTGTTCTAAATACACTATGATATATCTACTGAAATCTAAGAATGAAGCATGCAATGCCTTTCTGTCTTATAAAGCAGAAGTAGATAATCAACTTGGAAGAAAGATAAAAAGGCTAAGGACTGACGAGGGGTCGAATATTTCAGCCTTAGTAAATTCTTTGAAGAGAATGGCATTATTCATGAAACCACCGCCCCATATCAACCGGAATCTAATGGGATAGCGAGAAAGGAAAAATCGTTCATTAAAAGAGATGATGAATGCAATGTTAATCAGTTCTGGCTTACCACTTGACTTGTGGGGGGATGCAATATTAACTTCATGTTATGTTTTAAACAGAATTCCCCACAGGAAAACTGGAATGATACCATATGAAAAATGGTATTTAAGGAAACCAAGTGTAAAACACTTGAGAACATGGGGTTGTTTGGTCAAAGTGGCCATTCCAGAACCTAAGAAGCAAAAAGTTGGTCCTAAAACCATTGACTGTGTGTTTTTAGGATATGCAGTACATAGTTACGCAATACCCGTTGCATGGTTATAAGAACCATTGAAGAAATTTGTGAGGAAAATTCAATAATTGAGACAAGGGATGCTGAATTCTTTGAAAGAATATTTCCTTTTAAATTTAATAGACTTGATAGTGAGTCTGGAAGTAGTAGTATAAATCATGGAAATGATTTGGCTACAACCGCTGATTTATCTCATGAATTGACACAAGACAGTGGAAATGAGATAATATTGACTCCAAGTGGAAATAAGAATCCTATACGGAAAAGAAAAAGACAAAGAAAAGCTAAATTTTCATCTGATGAGTGGATAGTCTATCTTATAGACAATGACCCTCTCACTTATAGTGAAGCAGTGACTTCTCTGGATGCTGTCTTTTGGAAGGAAGCTATAAAGAGTGACTAGATTCCATCATAGCTAATCACACTTGGGAATTGGTAAATCTTCCTCAAGGTTCAAAGGTGTTAGAAACCAAGTGGATATTTCGAAAGAAATTGAAATCTGATGGTTCCTTAGATAAGTTTAAAGCCAGACTTGTAGTCAAAGGTTTTAGGCAAAAGAAAGACATAGATTACTTTGACACCTTTGCACCTATAGCAAGAATAACTACAGTGAGAGTTCTCATGGCTATTGCATCTATCTACAATTTGGTGATACACCAAATGGATGTAAAGACAGCATTCCTAAATGGGGAATTGGAGGAAGAGATCTACATAAGACAACCAGAAGGTTATGTATCTCTTGGTCAACCTAATAAGGTTTGTAAATTAGTCAAGTCATTGTATGGGTTGAAGCAAGCACCCAAGCAATGGCATGAGAAATTTGATACTGCTCTCATTTCAAAGGGTTTTAGTGTCAATGATTCTGAAAGGTGCTTATATAGTAAGTTTCATCAAGGGAAGGGTGTTTTTATTCTACTTTATGTAGATGACATGTTGATCATGGGAACAAGCCTAGAAATAGTTAATCAAACTAAGAAACTGCTAGTGTCTTTATTTGACACCAAAGATTTGGGCACTGCTGATGTAATTCTTGGAATTAGAATCATCAGAAAAGAAAGAGAAATTATACTCTCTCAAGCTCATTATGTGGAAAATATGCTTAAGAAGTTTGGTTTTTATGATTCTAGTTCGTTCAAAACTCCTTTAACTATGGAAAGTAATTTTCAGAAAAATATTGGAGAACCAGTAAATCGGGAAGAGATACTCACAGATTATTGGATCTGTAAATTATCTGATGAACTGTACTAGGCCAGATATTGCTCTAACAGTTGGAAAATTGAGCCAGCATACTCATAATCCTAGTAAAGAGCATTGGCTTGGAATTGAACGATTACTTCGGTATCTTAAGGGTACTATGCATTATGGACTTCACTATAGTGGAAATCCCTTTGTCTTGGATGGACACTGTGATGCTAATTGGATCTCAGATTCAAGAGAAACACTAGCTACAAGTGGATATGTGTTTATGCTAGGTGGAGGAACAATCTCATGGAAGTCGGTTAAGCAATCATGTGGAACATCTTCTACAATGGAAGCAGAATTTGTAGCTTTGGAAAAGGCTGGAAGTGAAGCTGAATGGCTTAGAAACATGATTGCAGATATACCTCTATGGCCCAAACCAATGCCACCTATATAGCTGCATTGTGACAGTAAAGCAGCTATAGGAAGAGCCAATAATCGGGTATATAATGGCAAAAGAAGACACATACGTCTTCGACATAATCTTGTAAGGCAATATATTGATGAAGGAACAATTGCAATTGATTACGTGAAATCAGAGGAGAATTTAGCTGATATGTTCACTAAAGCTATGCCTACAAGAGCTTTTAATGAAGCACTTATGGGAATGGGATCAAGACCTGTGACATAGGTCATGTGACGGACACCCAACCTATGTGAAGAGGTTAAATCCTGAATTAGGTTCAAAGGGTAAGCAACGAAGTCACTAGATGACCTGTTTGTACTACTATACCCATTCTGAATAATTATAGTAAAGTAGTACCACCATATTGTTGATAGGATGAGTAACTGACTCTTAATCAAGCATAGCTCACGAAATGTGGGGGTGTGTCGAATGTGGTGCACACTTAATGCTGACCTAAACAGATATAGAGGGTGAGGCCGCCTTCAGTTGGAAATATTACACAGGTAAAGTTCCTTAAATATCTGTGAGACCAAGATTCGAGACAAGGCCGATAAAAATGTCTATTTTTCTTTATAAAGGGGTTGTTAAGAAGGTCGACCAATTGGATATGAATGGTTAAGTAGCCAGCTACACTGAAGAGGATAGGTTCAAGAAGTCAGACTTCACCGGTACTCTGTAGCGTGCTTTATCAGATCTAGTGTAGATTCAAGTTCGAAAGACATCTACAACGAAGTGTCCTATTGTGTCTAATGTGTTCACTGCTACTTGAGTCTTCAGCCTTTGTATTTGAAGTTTTAACCATTATGGGGGATTGTTGTAATTATGTTTAAAACTTTATATAAATATTTTATTTATTTTAATTGTGTCTTTTATCCATGGTTTTGTTTAGTCCCACCATCGGGTTGAGAGGATTTGATTATATGGTTTATATATAGTAAGAGCCCAGGTATTATTAATTTGCCTGAACCCTATAGTGACCTTGCCATGATTTTATATATATATATATATATATATATATATATATATATATATATATATATATATATATATATATATATATATATATATATATATATATATATATATATATATATATATATATATATATATATAACTAGTAAAAGTGTGCACGTGCAAATGCACGTCACTTAATGTGTTGTATATATAATTTTAGGTCTTTTCTTTTTTATGCTTAATTTCATAGGTCTTATTCAGGAAGCCCGAAGACTTTAATGGGTCTACTTAGATTTGTATATCTAGACCTCTTTCATCGAGCATGACTACTTATTACTTTTTAAACATTTTATGATTTGTGTACAAGGAGGTCGAGATATGAGATGTTTATATTTTTCTTTACTCCCCCCGAGCATGATAGGTCAAGTCTTTGTTGAGTTGTTATGCTTCATCCAGCAAAGAACTTTTGCTTGTATGTAGAACTCCTTTCTCTCGATCATGTATGGTCGATTATATCTCGAGCTTCCATACTTGTAAGACACGTGCAAATACACGTGGCCATATGAGAGAGAAACGATATCGAGTCAAAAAAACAGAGAGAAAATTTTTATATTAAGAAAGAAGACAATTGAAATAAACAATCAAGTTTTGGGGTGAGGGAATAATCAGTGAAATAAACAAGCAAGCTCTGTGGTGCTCTTCTACGTGTAGATCTCCATTGAATTTGTTAAAGAGAAACAATGACATTTTTCTGCTCAGTAATGAACTCGGTTTCTCTCTGCTGCATATAATGTTCTCCCCTTTAGAAAGAAAAAGTTGCATCTCAATTTTCTATACATATTGCCTAATTTTGGGGAGATTAATATCAACTATTGCAATAAGCTTGTTGAATTGCCCCAATGGGATTTGCGAACTTGTCTGCCTACAGAAGCTCAACCTATTTGAATGGTTTTTTCCACCAACTTATATTGCACTTTTTAACCAATAACCAAAAAATAAATAAAAAATTATTTATGCTAAACAGACAAAAAAAATTTGATTAAAATAGTGTACTAAAATAAAGATTTACATTGGAAGAAAATGAAAGTAAATCTTAGTATTTAATATATATGAAACAAATTAAACTTCTCATATCTAACATTTCTCTATTTTGATTTTTTTACATTTAACATTTTCATATTTGTCTAAATCAACTACTTCCTTCAGCTTATCATCTTCATTTTCTATGGCATCTGCAACGATACCCTTTTTTGATCTTAAATTGTATCGGTTTCTGCTATCGCATTTGAAATAGAATGAATGTGTCCGTCCTTCACGATTAATCAATTTGCATTTATGCTGTAAAATTCAAAAACAATAATATTAAACTTATAATTGAGTCATCTAAATTAATATTATAAATATATAATTTTATAAAACTAATTAAATATAAATAGAAATTATATTTACCTTTTCTGGTGATGCTGCATATTCAGTTGCTTTGAACAATCAACAATACTTTTGATTGCATCAAATACTGTAATTGTTATTGTTCCGGTAGAATCTGTCACTTTAAATCTTTCCATAAACCTGCAGATGAACAATTTATTATTAATTAATAAATTACAATATAATTTTTTATTAGTAGAAATTAAAGTTTAGAATCTCACTGTGGTGTGTATTCCGCATTGTTGTTTCCACATTTTTCACAAGTTGCTTCTTTTTCTTTAAAATGTATCTTTTTTTTGCAAGAGTTGCAGGCATGGTACCATGGTTATGGGTTTTCGATTGTTTGTATTATACCTTTAATATACAAATAACATCCCTCCTGTAAAAGTACATATTTTAGTGGTATTAAAAAAATATAAAGATGTAAATTATAATATAATATTATAATAAATTTTACGACTAAAATAAATTGAAAAAATAAATTTGATATCTATAAATTTACCTTAAAAGAATCTATTGAGTCTCCAAATGCATTTTCCACTGTTATATGTTTTGCATCCTTATATGTTTGTTCAGTTGGTTTGTCATTGTAAACTTTCGTTAGACCAGCATCTGATTGTAACCTGTAACATAAAAGCTTTGTAAGAAATGTTATTAATATCTTAGAAATGTTATTAAACAAGTTAAAATATAATTAAAATACTTACCATTTTCTTAGTTTTTCAACTTCATGGATTTTTGGATTGATATTTATCATTGTAGATGCCATTGTACTTAATGAAAATCCTGAAAAAAAAATATATATATATATAAATATTATTATATTCTAAGTTTTTAATAAAAAATTTTAAAAGTCATAAATTATTTTTACCTTTATAAGAAGATGCTATTACAGAGGAGAAAGCCACAATTGGAAATTCCGATGTGGTCTCTAGTAGTTCACTTCCTTCTTTTGTAGCATATTCACCCCACAACGTTAACATTATAGGTTCAGACCTATTAATAAACAATAACAATAAATAAGGTTATTATTAATTATTATAAATAATTGTATAAAATAATTAATATAATGAAGAAAAACTTACTTCATGCTCATAATTTGAATTTCTCTTTTTTTTCTTTTCTGCATTGTTTGTGTTGTGATTATTGTAGCCAAAGGTTTAACATCGACTACAATACCAATGACGTCTGAAAAATTAAAAGAAAAAAAAATAACAATTGTTAGTGAATTTATTTAATAGTTGAATAATAAAAAATATTTAAAATTAAAGATAAGGTATAAGTATTTACCAAACACTTGTTTCTCTTTGATATCAATTGTGGTCTTTAAATCAGCAAGATCAATGAAGTTGTAAATATTTATCCTGGTTTCTTCATCTTGTTCCTGAACTTCTTCTATAACCGAAGTATTGTTTAACAGGATTTCATAGAGGTTATTGACATTACTGAAAGCTGGATTTATCGGTTTTACCATTCCAGAACTTATACAATATGATTTTCCAGGAATAAGTTTTTCATCAAACTTATCAACAATGTCGTTAAACATTACTGCTTGAATTTTGGTACCCAGAAAAAAAAAATTAATTATTTGAGTAAACATTTTATCATAAAAAATAATTTTGCCTTTTAACTATTACATACCTCATCGTCGATCAAAACCATCTTTTGTACTTTTCCAGTCCCTCTACTGTTTTCATAATGTTTAGCCGGACTTTTTTGCAATAATACAATCTTTATTTTCCAGTTAGTCTCATAACGTGTCAAATTATTTATTTTAACAATGTCTGCCATATATCCTACAAAAAAAAAATAGTAAGTAAAATTATTATTCTTTTAATTAAAAAGCAAATAAATCATTACATGGAAAACAAATATGAACAAGAGCTCAGGATATATCACCTATAAATAAGAAAATAATTTTGATGAAGATTAATATATATTTGGATTATTTTGAAACTTTCTAGACTCTATTCTAGTTGGATTTGTTTTAGGTAATTACTTTCTAGACTCTATTCTAGTTGGATTTGTTTTAGCTAATTTGTTAGCCTTAAAATATCTTCAACTGTATAAAGTATGATGAAAGGTTAGTAATTGAAAAGATGAGAGGGAGATCAACTTCATAGAAGACAAAATCTAATAAAAAAGTAACAAAAATAAAATAAAGTTAATTACATATTTTATTTAAGCAATTCGATCCTAACCATTCATAAAACTAAGGACTAATACAGCCACCAAGCAAAGAAAAGAAAAGAAAAAACACCAGCTCTGAGATGAACATCAAACATCGAACACGAAAGTCACCAAAATTTTCACGTAACAAAGAAACTAACCAGAGAAAAACTGATTTCTCTGATTAACAATAATAGCACTCTATTCAACTTTAAAGCACTCCTTTGCCATGATCTTGGCTTAATACCTCTATGTATATAATCCATCACGGTTGCTATTTGGGTGTTTTTCTTCCTTTTTTTGGGGTTTTGGGGGGGGGGGGGGGGGTTGGAACTTCTGACTTAATCGGACATTTTCGCATACAATCAGACATGGGGAAAAACAACAGACACACAAGTCTTCTTAGAGAGGAAAAGACAAGCATCCTTGGGCATCAATCAAGAAACAGCATTCTCATCAACTGCTGTAGCATCTTCATGCTTGGCAAGTTGGCTGAAATCACCCTTTGCCTTGAAAAGCTGAGAATGATGATGCTTACAGTAGAGTTTGTGTTCATGGGCGACATAGTTTGATGGGCTGATTACGCAGCCTCCATGGGAGCACTTGAAACATGCTTTATGGTATGAAGTACCATCAACTGCTACCTGGGATAAGTGGTGTGTGGAACAGGGCAACAGAGTTAGAAAATATGACTTATCATCAATGAACTAATTGAAGTTAGGGCTAAAATAGAGGGGAGCCATTTGTTAATGCTGAGTGTGTTTCTACAGACATTGTGAGGTTATATCAATCAATTGCCTAATGCATGGAAAATATGGTGACACTAAGAAAGACTATGACTCATAGAAATGTTTGCTGTAATTTTGTATCACTCATTGACTGTAAGTCAGTAGCTTCCTGAACGGACATTTTTTCTTTCATGGATTGTACAGGAAGTAACCGAGACAGAGAGCAGAAACAAATTCAATATCTTGGAAGAAAGAAGATCTATCGGTGTGCTACAGGAAGTAACCGAGAGAGAGAGTGGAGAGACAAGTCCTGGAAGCATAGTTCATACAGTTGAAGATATTGGGTTTGTACAATCCGATTCTTTTCCCTCTTTTTATCTCCGTGTTTTCTTAAAAGTAATCTCAGTTCAATGGAGTGATTAGACATAGTAAAAGTAAATAAAACAAAATAACTTTTAAAGAATATAACAATGACAACCAAGTAAGATTAACTAAATTTCAACATGAGAATTGCAAATTGTACGAATGCTTAAGGTGGAACGAATGGATTCATACCTTAATCCGAAAATCCCTTTGGTCTTTAAATTTCCGTCTTCAAATTTGTCAGAGCTTAAACTCTACTCTAGAAATAAAATACTGTTCTTCTTACATGGTCATAGCTTTCTTATATAATACTATTGTTTGAGTTTTACTATGAGTTGTGTTCATATTAGGAATCCTCAACCCAAGTTCTATTATGAGTTGTGTTCATATTTGGAATCCTCAACCCGTTGTGTTCTTTATTAGACTCTGTTTATTTTTTTTTATATAATACTACTGTTTGAGTTGTATTATGAGTTTTGTTCATATTAGGATTCCTTAAGCCAAGTTCTATTATGAGTTGTGTTCATGTTAGAAATCCTCAACCCATTGTGTTTATTTATTAGACTTTATTTTTTTTATTTTTTTTCTTTTCTTTATTAGACTCTGTTTTCTTTTCTTATATAATACTACTATTTGAGTTGTATTATGAGTTTTGTTCGAGTTTTGTTCATATTAGGATTCCTTAAGCCAAGTTCTATTATGAGTTGTGTTCATATTAGAAATCCTCAACCCATTGTGTTTATTTATTAGACTTTGTTTTTTTTTTTCTTTATTAGACTCTGTATTTTTTTCTTTTCTTATATAATACTACTATTTGAGTTGTATTATGAGTTTTGTTCGAGTTTTGTTCATATTAGGATTCCTTAAGCTAAGTTCTATTATGAGTTGTGTTCATATTAGAAATCCTCAACCCATTGTGTTTATTTATTAGACTTTGTTTTTTTTTTCTTTTTTCTTTCAAGATATTCTTGTAGGACAGGATTAAGAAGAATCTGTTTCTCTCCATTATAGATATTTACATGTTTTTAATTAAAAAATAAAAAATATTTTACTTATTAGTATTGAATATTGGAAATTAAGGTATATACCGATGTTGTACTCTAGTGGTTCAAAAGCTCAATTTAGGTTGGAACTTAAAATTGCAAAATTTTGTTACCTTATCAGTAGTTTATTATTTATCAAAGGACATCGTCATCCATAAGTTAAGCACCAACATGCCTATGCAAGACATTAAGGCAGGGTTTTATTTTTAATATGTTTTCATTTATATGTTAACTTAAACACAAGGAATTTAATGGTGGTTCACAATACACTTTCTCATAGCGCCAATTTATTTTCCTCCACTTCAAAGTATTAATTCCATATAAAATTGATTTATATTGTCTGCAGTATAGTCTCATGTGGCATCATGTGAAAAAATTATTATAATCAGACGATTAGAATTCTTTTAGAATCGTCTATCATGGAACCATTAATGGAGATCTAGCTACTATTAAAAAGATCAATGGAGATGTCTCTAAAGAAATCAATTTACTCTCCAAGATCAACCATATCAATATTATCAGGCTTTCGGGTGTGTGTTTCAGGGAGGGGCATTGGTATTTTGTTTATGAGTATGCCATGAATGGACTTCTAACTAATTGGATCCGAGTCAACATGAACAACACAGGTTTTAAGCTGTGGTTTTTAAGCTGTGGTTCTGAGGGTAAATGTCATTTGATTGGTTCTTAAAATATTTTGAATGTTTTGTACAAGTACATGATGGAGACTGATTCTTCATAAAAATCACAACAAATAGTTTATTGTCCACCCATTTCTTCTCAAAGAGAACTATCACAGTTAATGACCACCCATTGAAAAGCCGGATTGGGCCACATGAAAAATGGACCCACAAGAAGATAATAAAAGAGGCAGCCGGTCATAATGTGATTTGGACAAACAGTTTCTATGGAGGTTCTCAAGTGGCAATCAAACCAGACCAAGAGAAGCTGGACACACGCCGCATGAATGCTCAAACAGTTGCTCTTATATGAATTCCCATTTACATGTCAATTTACAAAACAACATTTTTTAATAAAGAGAGCCAGAAGAGATTGATGGAGGGTGAGATTTTACATAGAGAACGTCATGTAATGTGACAATTACCGTTTGTAATTTTTATGTTTTTTTTGGTCAACAGCCCGTTTGTGATTGAATATTTAAGAAAGTTCACTCTTTGTCTAGACAAAATTGAGGTGCAAAATAAGGGTTGAGATCCCTACCGGGAGATGCTTATGTGAACATTCTCGGCGGTCTAATGGATGTGTGAAGGAGAGCTGCTATGATCTCCCCACCAAAGAATTCTCAAGTCAATGTTGGATTGACTGGAATTGAGAGGACGATTCGCTGGTCTAATTGCTTACTTTTGGAACTGTGAACTAAAGACCCTGAGTTCAAATCATGTGCTAGTACAAAGGACATCAACGATGTTCCAGAATGAAAAACATGAAATATATCATGAGATTTACAGACCATAGTGATTCCAGATTTCATTTCCATTAAAATAGATTCCACATTATTGGTAGCTGCAAGCTAGCGCCTGTAACAAACATTTCTACCACCGATTCTCACCCTTTCCTTTTTTGCCTTTCTCCTGCCGCCTGGAGGGCATGGCATCATCATCCTTGGGGCCTGAAATATCATTCAGCATTGTTCCCATATGCCTCCACTCATCATTAGCCTCCTTTTTCATCCCTTCACTTTGTTGTCTTCCCAGACTACTTTTTTCTTGTCGGAGCTAAGCTCATCCACTTGAATACCGGACACTTGCATTAATACTTCCTCAGGCTTATACAGTAACAAAGCCATCACTAAAAATCAGCCACTGCGAAACCACCAGAGAACTAATGTTACTGCTATTTTGATTGATTCTATCATATAATTAGTGGTTAGAACCCAAGTCAAACTGGCCTATCAACAAAACTTAACTTTTGAAAGCGGAGATTACCTGCACGTGATTCCAACGTGGAGTAGGTGGCCTAGCCCTCTTGTCTTGCAATGCTTTCTAGCGACTCTCATAAAAACCAAAGTCATCCAATATTGACATCATCTGTGAATGGTTCTTACATGTATATGCTCAACATTTCAATGCCTTGAGAAAATTTAACCTGAGTAGACAGAAGAATTAATGCAACCACAAAGAACAAAAGTATTAGATAAAAGTGTACCCATGGTTCAAGTTCAATTCATTCTGTACCAAATTATATATATTTTTGCTCACCTCTTCTCTCCCCCCCCCCCCTCCCAACCACTCATCCTCTTTTTATTATCATAATATTAAAGTACCCCCCCCAACAATTTTACATTTTTTTTTACCCCCCCCCCCCCCCCCACAAAACAACACACCACCTCTCCCCCCCCAAAACCCCATTTTTTTTTTAGCCCCCCCCCCCCCCCATCCCACCCCCCCCCCCCCCCCCCCCACCCCCCCCTTACCCACAACCAAAAGAGAAAAAAAAAAAAAAAAATAATAAATCAAAAAAAAAAGGAAAAACAAAAAAGAGGAGGAAGAAGCAGCTTCTGCATCCCATTAACATAATGCATACCAAGAAGAAAAGGAAGACTGGACACTTGCTGCCTGATGAGGAAAGAATAAGTAAGTTTAAAACCAGTCCGGTTTAAGCCCAAACCGACCTATATCAAAATCAGATTGGTTTGAACCGAACTCGACCAGCTCGGATCAAGCTAAACCGACCAAGCAAAGGTCGGTAGAAGAAATACCAAGGCTGAATAACAAGGTAGGTCTGGATAAGATTCTAGCCAAAGTAATAGTATTCAGCTACGACTCAACTACTTGTATTTGAGTAGGACTCAATGACTAAGAGTCAGATCACAACCTAATTAGGGTTTGAGTCTCACTCGAACTCGTACATGGAAAATCTATAAAAAGGTAAAGGAGCACAGGAGAAAGGTACGCTGAATAGAATTATCACTATTCGTATTATTATTGTTCATTACTTTCTTGCCTTCCTTAGTCGGATTTCTAACTAGATCGTCGGAGGTGAAAACTCGACCTCCACGGTCGAGCTCATCTGTGCAGGTTTAACCGGCTGAAGGGACGAACAAGATTGTGCAGCAACAATTGGCGCCGTCTGTGGGAACTTGATCAAAAGGCTATTATGAAGACGAGATCAAGTTTGGTAATCGAAGAGTTGTCTGGTGGAGAAAAGGAGGTCGACCAGGGTGGGATGGAAAAAATTCCCGAACTCCAGATTCAGCAAGATTCTCCAATTCTCCCAGACACACCAGCAAATCCATATGCGACAACACATCAAATTGTCGAAGTTCAAAAGGAACAAGTTGAGATGAGAAAAGAAATCTCATCCTTAGGCGAGTTGATCAGGATGGCCATACAACACATAGTTGCTCCGAGAGGCGATTCTCGGGGAAAAAACAAAAAAGTCTCGAGGGGAGCAGGCGTGACCGACCACCAGTGATCGACCAGATCCCTCAACAATCTCAAAAAGAGCTCGCGAAATCTCGAGCATCGAAGGAGGATAATCCTCCAGTCAACAACGATGAAGATCGAGGAAGCAGTACAGATCTAGCAAAGGCCTCAAAGGGCAAAGAAGATCATAATGGTTCAAAGAAGCGTGATGACGAGATGAATAAGAAAATTGCCGACATTGACGAAACAGTCAAAAAGGCGTTAAAACTCGGCAAGGAAGAGTTATACGTCGTCTTAAAGGAGGACCCTTTCATAAAAAGCGTCTCGGAGGCGGAGATGCCAAAAGGCTTCAAATGTCCGACCTTCAAGGCGTACGATGGATCGAAGTGTCCTAAGCACCACATCACCCATTATAAGTCTGTCATGTCTACTCAAAGACATAATGAAGCAGCCATGTGCCGTAGTTTCCCAGCATCATTGACCGGAGCTGCTTTAGATTGGTACCAAGCTCTGCCTCGGGGCACAATAAAAAGTTTCGAACATCTAGGTCGGACTTTCTTATTGCATTTCCAAAGCGAAGTAGAAACCAAAAAGAGAGAAGATACCCTGTTTGCCGTAAAACAGGGGCGAACGGAGTCCATTAGAGATTTCCTTGAGAGATTCAATAAACTGACCATGCAGATTGAGAATCTGGATGAAAAGATAGCCTTTCACGCTTTGTACCAAGGGCTCAGCCATGAAGGCCTACTTGAAAGACTTTTGAATGACATGCCAGAAACATATAACGATCTCCGTGAGCGATGTCACAAGCAAGCTGAGATATCAGAAACAATTGAATCTCGAAAGAAGGAGCATCCAAACATGGAGACACGAACATATAAAGAAAAGTACCAACTGTCGTGAAGGTCGACCATAAACCCGACCGGGGATGGTCGACTGAACAGAAAGGTTACCGACCATGAGGAGATCGGAAATCCTGATGCAGATTAAAGATCGAGGAATCCTCCAACAACCCGAAAAGTTACATTCTCGACCGGGAAATCGGGACAAAAGCAAATATTGCGACTTCCACAAAGATCATGGACAACTGGACGGATGACTGTCGACAACTAAAAGAAGAAATTGACGAATCATCGATCAAGGACGACTCGTAAAATACCTCAAACCTACCCGGCTGATCAAAAGCAAGTAGAAGGGGGTAGAAAGAGGCATAGATCTCCGAGCGAGAGAAGGACGCCAAAACAAGTCCCGACCACGAGAAGGAGGAGATAATCAAAAACGACCACCAATATTTCTTGTATTTGGTGGTCCAACTGAGAGTCTAGTAGGCAAGCCAAAAGAAAAGCACGATATGTGGGGAATGCCGAGCTTGAAAAACCAAGTGAGAAGATCACTTGAGAACCAATCACCTTCTCAACCAAAGATAAGCGGGGGTAAATACTCCCCACGACGATGCCCTTGTCATCAAAGTCACTCGGCGGCGAACAGAGATCCATAGAGTCCTAGTAGATCTTGGGTCATCAGCGGATATCTTGTCATTAGAAGCTTTCCAAAAATTACAGCTAGATGAGAAAATGTTGATCCCTTGTGGGACGCACTTGTACGGTTTCACAAGAACCTCAACCCGAGCAGAGGGCACTATCAGATTGGATCTCGTATTGGTGAACACCCCAAGAGACGGGTCGTCCAAACAAATTTTATGGTCGTTCGAGATCTGTCAGCTTACAATATGATCTTAGGACGACCAACCCTTTGTACCCTGGAGGCGGTAATATCATCCTTACACATGAAGATGAAATTCCCAACAAAAAAGGGAATAGGAGAATGTTCCGCCGACCAAAAGGGAAGCAGGCACAGCTACGCCAATTACATGAGAAAGAGAGTAAAAACAAGCTCTACCATGGCGGTTGAAGTCAGAGATGATCGTGATGAAGAAAATATGCAAAGAGCCGAACCGGTAGAAAAATTGGAAAAGATTATGCTGAATTCAAGGGAAGATCAAGTAACTATGATTGGAGCAGAACAAGAAGAAGAATTTAAAAATAGTCTAACCAGCTTTCTATAGAAAAATACTGACGTCTTTGCATGGTCCGCCGAAGACATGCCCGGAATCGACAGAAAAGTAGCCGAGCACAGGTTGAATATTGACCCGCATGCAATTCCAATAATACAAAAAAGAAGAAATTTTTCTTTGGAAAAGCATGAGGCAATCCGAACGAGGCTCGAAAGTTGAAGCGATCCGGATTCATTAAACCCATCGACCACCCAACTTGGTTGGCCAATGTGGTGATGGTAAAAAGACCAACGGAAAATGGAGAATGTGCACAGACTATACCGACCTCAATAAAGCCTGTCCAAAGGATTGTTATCCTCTACCAAGGATAGACTTGCTCATCGATGCAACCGCCGGGCACGAGATGCTCAGTTTCATGGACGCTTATTCAGGATACAACCAAATCTTGATGAACCTAGACGACCGAAAACACACGGCATTCATGACGACGAGGGATAGTTATTATTATAAAGTAATGTCCTTTGGTCTAAAAAATCTTTGGGGCAACCTACCAATGAGCGGTCAACAAAATTTTCGAACAATGAGATAGGCGGAATATGGAGGTATACGTTGATGACATGCTGATAAAGAGCACATATCAAATCAACCATCCGAAGGACTTAGCGAAGTCTTTGAGGTACTCCGAGCATACAAAATGAAGCTCAACCCGAGAGAAATGCGCTTTTGGAGTATCTTCGGGAAAATTTCTGGGGTTCATGGTATCCCAAAGAGGAATAGAAGCTAATCCGGAGAAGATAAAAGCCATACAAGAGATGAAACCGACCAAAAAGCATCAAGGAAATACAAAGTCTCACTTTGGTCGGGTAGCAGCCTTAAACAGATTCATAGCCCGGTCGGGAGAGAGATGTTCACCTTTCTTCCAAGCCTTGAAAAACTTATCCAAAAAGGGAGTACCAGAATGGAGCGAGGAGTGTCAACAAGCTTTCGAACACCTAAAAGAAAAGCTAACTACTCCACCTCTGCTCGTACGACCAACCACGAGAAAGGAACCGATCGTCTACTTGGCAACTTCACCCCTGGCTGTTAGTGCGGTATTAGTGCAAGAGGAAGGAAAACAGCAAAACCCGGTTTACTATGTGAGCCATGTGCTCCTTGATGTTGAAACAAGATATCCAGAAGTGGACAAGCAAGCTCTGGCCTTGGTCATAGCAGCCAGAAAACTGAGACCATATTTTCAGTCACATCCTATTGCAGTACTGACAAATTTTCCCTTGAAGAAAATACTGCACCGACCCGGACTTGGCCGGAAGATTGGTATCTGGGCGGTCGAGCTAAGTGAGCATCAAATAGAATTCCGACCAAGGCCAGCTATTAAAGCTCAAGTCCTAGCTGATTTCATCCTTGAAACTTCTGAGCCAGAGCATGAACAAGAGGAAGAGGCCACTCCCGAAAACATCAAGAGATGGATACTTTCAGTGGATGGTTCCAGCAACGCACAGGGGAGTGGAGCGGGATTGCTCCTAATCAGCCCAGGAGGATTCCACATCCGGTATGCCCTACGTTTCCAGTTCAAGGCCTCAAATAATGAAGCGAGAATATGAAGCACCGATAGCCGGTCTTCGCATAGCAAAAGCCCTCGACATTCGAATATTGAAGTTAGAAGCGATTCACAACTAATTGTGAATCAAGTGAACGGGCTATATGAAGCAAAAGAAAAAAGGATGACTAAATATCTGACCATGGTCAACCAATACAGACAATTCTTCAAAAACATCCAAATCCAACAAGTCCCTAGAGCAGAAAATGAACAGGCAGATGCCTTATCTAGGTTGGCTACGGATGAAATAGAAGCAGACCCGGTTGTATATATGGAAGAGCTACAATTTCCGAGCATCAATCTGACCGACCAGGATGCACATTCAGTCCGAGCACGGTTGGATGACTCCAATAATCAATTATCTTGAAGGTGATTTACTACCAGAAGATCCAAAAGAAGCTCGAACTGTAAAGCAGAGAGCAGTTAGATACACTGTCAGAAATGACAAGTTGTACAAAAAGTCTCTCACCCGACCATTATTACAATGTGTGGGGGCTCCAGAAGCAGCCGTCATCCTAAAAGAAATTCATGAAGGAAATTGCGGAGGTCATATAGGAGCCAGAGCCTTAGCAGATAAGGTAATAAGGCAAGGATATTATTGGCCCACACTACAACAAGATTCGAAGGCTCACGTCCGCAAATGTGACAAGTTCCAGGCACACGCCAACATACCTCATGCTCCCGCAATGCCTCTAACATCAACTCTCTCTCCGATTCCATTCGCTAGATGGGGGATAGACTTGGTAGGAAAACTACCAAAGGCCACAAGAAGCAGAGAGTACTTGGTGGTGGCGGTCGATTACTTTACTAAATGGGTGGAAGCTGAAGCACTGGCATCCATAAATACCGATCAGATGTAAAAATTCGTCACGCATAATATCATGTATCGGTATGGCATCCCAAAAATCATAGTCACCGACCACGGTAAACAGTTCGAAAATGCTGAATTCGAACGATTCTGTAAAGAGCAAGGCATAGAGCACCGTTGGTCTTCTGTAGCATATCCACAGAGCAATGGTCAAGTGGAAGTGACTAATAGATCAATGTTGGAAGGATTAAAGAAAAGATTGGACCAGTCTAAAGGCAGATGGGTAGAGGAACTACCTAAAGTTCTGTGGTCTTACCGAACTACTGCCAGGACGACCACCGGCGAATCTCCATTCCGACTAGCTTATGGAGTCGAAGCACGGATTCCCGTAGAGGTTAAGGTCGGATCTATCAGAGAAGAAGAATTCAATGAAGAAGCTAACATCGAAGGGATGAGGGCCAACATAGACTTCATTGAGGAAATCAGAGATAAAGCACAATATCGATTGGAGGAATACCATAGACGCATTGCAACACATTACAATGCAAGGGTAAAAATGTGACAGTATCTTCCTGGAGATCTGGTCCTCCGCAAATCATCTGCCTCTGATCCTACAAATCAAGGAAAGCTTGCTCCTAACTGGGAAGGACCGTACATCATAGTACAACAAGTTGCCCCAGGAGCATACAAGCTGCGCGATCCAGAGACCGGCCAACTTATACCTCGGACCTGGAATTCAAACAACTTGAGGAAGTACTATCAATAGTATAAAAGCCTCAACAAATTTTGGAATTTTCTTTCAGTTTTCGTCTTTAAATTGTTTAGATACTCACTACAATTGGTGATTCAGACATTTTGATTTGAATAAAGTTTTCGAAATTTCTACATATCATTACAGCTTAAGCTATAGTACTTAGCTAAGATGATCATGGGGGTATTGACAAACAACTGAAATTCATCAACCGACCTACTAAGGTCGGAAAACAAAAGCCCTAAGTCACTTAGGCACTAAAAGCCCTAAGTCACTTAGGCATAAAAAGCCCTAAGTCTCTGAGGCCACCGACCTACTAAGGTCAGAAAACAAAAGCCCTAAGTCACTTAGGCACAAAAAGCCCTAAGTCACTTAGGCATAAAAAGCCCTAAGTCACTTAGGCACAAAAAGCCCTAAGTCACTTAGGCATCAAAAGCCCTAAGTCTCTTAGGCCACCGACCTACTAAGGTCGGAAAACTTAAAGCCCTAAGTCACTTAGGCATAAAAAGCCCTAAGTCACTTAGGCATAAAAAGCCCTAAGTCACTTAGGCATCAAAAGCCCTAAGTCTCTTAGGCCACCGACCTACTAAGGTCAGAAAACTTAAAGCCCTAAGTCACTTAAGCATAAAAAGCCCTAAGTCACTTAGGCATCAAAAGCCCTAAGTCTCTTAGGCCACCGACCTACTAAGGTCGGAAAACCAAAAGCCCTAAGTCACTTAGGCACCAAACGCCCTAAGTCACTTAGGCACAAAAAGCAACTTAGACATACAAAGATTTAAACTTGGGTGTTCGAAAGAAAGGAGTAAACATCTGTCATCGATTAAAAAAGTCTTTCTATTTCGAACACAGAAAGGTTACATCAAGCCTCAAAAAGAGGGCCGTACATCAACAAAAGATATTTCAAGGCAATACAAAAACAAAAAAAAAAAGAAAGGAAAAGAATCTCTAAAGTTTTTCTTTAGGTTTTTGAGCTGCTGAAGATGAGGTGCCCGAACTACCAGCCCCAGGCAGGGGATCCCAGTCATCCAGAAAAATCTGTCACTTCAACTTCTTGAGGCTTGGGAAACCTTGGTCGGCCAACACACCACTCAGGTCGGGGAATATTGAGGTCGTCATAAATTCCAGGATCAATCAGGTTTTGAAAACTAGATAGATCCAAATCCTTAAAAGCTGCAATAAGACCCTGATAGGTATGACGCCGAGCATATATATAACCAGGTGCAGCCACCTTGGTCATAAATTTCCTGCAACCTGCTGTTTTCACCCACCTCTTTATCACCTCAGCACGAAGCTTGGGGGAGATATCCTCGAAAACACAGGGGGCTTTCTCCTCAATGAGCTTCATCAACTTAGCAACCTGGTGGTCGGAGCTTTCTAACTTAGCTCGGAGACTAGATATCTCAGCTTCCTTACCGACCAAAGAGCCTTGGGTTTCCTCCAAGGATGTCTGAAGAGCAGCTTTCTCAAGCTCCACAGCTTCATTCTTACCTTTCACTGCAGCCACTTCACTGAGAAGCTCGGCCTCCCGAGCAATCAAGGCACTGTTCTTGGACTTCAAAGCAGTCAGTTCCTCTTCCAGACTTTTGTTGCGCTGAGTGGCATCCCGAAGATCAAAAAAGTCCCGCCGAGCAGAGTCAATGCTTTGACCCAGGGATTGGACCAATGCACAAGCCATTCTACACACAAAAAGACAAAGAGTTTACAAACATTGTATAGAAAAATAACTTTCAATACAAGTAGAAAATATCTATACCTCACAGTAATACTGTGTGCTTGAAGACGACCAAAACTTTGAAGATATTCAAAGTCCGAAGGAAGAATGACTCCACCCAGCCATTCATTGGCAACACTGGACATGGAGGGAGACTCACCCCTGAACACCGAAGAGTTCCCATCCAGCGACCAGTCTGGTCGGAGAACATTGGCAGAGCCCGAAGACCCTGAAGCCTTGAACTGAGTAGGAAGCTCTTGACCAGAAACATCCTCACCCAAGGAAGGGTGAGGATCATTTTCCAAGCCCTTTTTGCTGGCCACCTTCTTTGTTGGTCGGGGAGGAATGTCAGAGGAGTAATCTTTCCGAACACGAGAAGATTTATCTTTGGCAAAAGACTTCTTATCCTTAGATGGAGAAGCCCGATCAACCTTCCCTTTGTCTGGCTTGGTCGGATGTTTTGCTTCCACCTCTAGCATGGAGTCTACAACATCGGCCAAATCATCCTCACCGAGCAACACTGCATCACCTCCCGAGTAAGTGAACTTGGCAAAATAAAGATGATTCAAAGCAAAAAAACAAAAGCACACATCTTACCGGTCAAAAAACCCCAATGATGAAGAATAGTGGGGTATTCCGGACAAAATCCATTTACAGCAAGCAAGTTCCGATCTTCAGTAGGAATCATCCGAATACGATCCCTTGCTTCCTGTTCGGATAATGAAAGGGGAGGAGGGGTATTCGAACTTTCCCTAGGACTTTTTGGCCAGGAGGTCGGAAATTCAGAAGGAGAAAGAGGGCGAACAAAAAAATATCTGGACCTCCAACCCTTGGTATTTGAGGGAAGAGTTCCTGTTCCAACAAAGTTGCCCTCCCAACTAGACTGCAGAGCAGTTCGTTTGGAAAGATAGAACCAACGTTCTTGCTCCTGTTTCTTATACATAAAAAACTGAAGGAACAAGTTTAAGGTCGGAATCACACCGACCTCCTTTTGTTTACAAAAGCCCCAAAAATAGATTATGTTACGCCAACTATTTGGCGCTAACATTCCTGGGCACATTCCGAAATGATTGAGAGTTTCAACAAAAACTGGGTGTACGGGAAGCCTAAAACCACTAACAAAGGCATCCTGATACACAGCATATTCACCCAGAGGGGGCAAGTGAGCACGTTCATGAAAAGCTGGGACCCTGATCACAAAACTATCAGGGATAGCATACTTAGCTCGGACAAGTTCCAGATCACTCTCAGTGAGCTCGGAAGGATAGAAGCTGGGACCAGAACTGCTAGGATCAAAATCCACATGTTCGGAAGTCCCAGGTCGGGTTCTCTCAAAATCAAGCTCGGAGGGAGAAAGTTTGTTTAACCATCTGGTTCTATTGGTGCTAAACCGAGCTCGAATACTTAAAGACCTAAACTCATCATCACTAAGGAAGTTCGGACGGGTACCAGGAGACAAGCTCGGATCAACAGAGGTACCACTCTCAGTATCACTATACCCAGAGGAACAAACGTCATCATCTCCTGGGTCGAACAGTTTCTTGCTCGAGAGATGAACGACTAGAAGAAGGCTTAGAAGGTCTAACAGCTTTCGTTTTAACACCCATCACTAAGCTATGGTTACAGTGGCATAAAAATAGAAAAAACGACAAGCAGAGACCAGAGAAAAAAGGAAAAAGGAAATACGCTCAGAATATAGCACAAAACAGAAAACAAATACCATAAGAAGATTTGTGGAAAGAAAGGGAACTCACTTGCAAAAGGAATCAAAGAACAGAGCCTTCGTGAAGTCTGAAATGGAGTTCTAAAAATCCAGCAACCTTCGTCTTCTCCACAAACGCAAGCACAGTGAAAGGTGAAATGGAAGAGGGAAGGACAGAGTTATATACTTCCTAAAAACATTCAAATCTAATGGATGCAAAAGGAGAATATAAAAAGTCCTGAATCTAATGGTTTGAAGACTATCTAGATCTAACGATCTTATACAAGGACTATTCATGAAGATTCTAATCCAGCGTTGAAGACCTAGATATGAAAACGGTTGAGTTTCTTAGATTTTTTGAAAACAGAAAAGGTCATTATTAAAGGGAACACGTGTCAAAAAAGAGGGACATGCCAAAAGTCGTGCGCAGTCATTACGGCGCAGCAGTTTGTCAGGTGACGTCAGCTCCATAACACCCCACAAATCACCTCCCAGAAGACTACAAGTCAAGCTAGTCGGAAATACGTAGACTTTCGACCAATAAAATCTCTAAAGCACGAACAAGAGAATGTTCGGACTACAGAGATTGGGGGGCTTATGATGAGGAAAGAATAAGTAAGTTTAAAACCAGTCCGGTTTAAGCCCAAACCGACCTATATCAAAATCAGATTGGTTTGAACCGAACTCGACCAGCTCGGATCAAGCTAAACCGACCAAGCAAAGGTCGGTAGAAGAAATACCAAGGCTGAATAACAAGGTAGGTCTGGATAAGATTCTAGCCAAAGTAATAGTATTCAGCTACGACTCAACTACTTGTATTTGAGTAGGACTCAATGACTAAGAGTCAGATCACAACCTAATTAGGGTTTGAGTCTCACTCGAACTCGTACATGGAAAATCTATAAAAAGGTAAAGGAGCACAGGAGAAAGGTACGCTGAATAGAATTATCACTATTCGTATTATTATTGTTCATTACTTTCTTGCCTTCCTTAGTCGGATTTCTAACTAGACGGCGGGGGGGAAACCCCCACCCCCCCCCCACCCCCCCCCTACCTGCAGCTATAAAACCCAAGAAGGAACCAACAAAAAAAAACCACCACCCCCCCCCCCCTCCCCTCCTCTTTCCCCCCCCTCAAAAACACCACCACCCCCCCCTCTTTTTTCCTTTTTGCGCCCCCCCCCCATATCTTACTCGCTGCTCTACTGACCACCCCCTCCCCAAGAATATTTAAAAAAAAAAAAAACAACATCATATTTATTGGGGGGGAAAAGAAGGGGTGTTTTCTCCCCCCCCCTCCACCCCCCCGTTTGTGGGTGACCCCCCACTCCCCCCCCCGGAAACAAAAAACCAAGCAGGTAAACTTCACGCCGGGGTTGTTGGGAGATGTTTGGGGGGGGGGGGGGGGGGGGGTGCCCCCCCCCCTCCCCCCGCCGGGGGGGGCCCCCCCCCCCCCCCCCCGCGCCCCAGCACCCTCCAATCAAAGCTCCTTTGGCATTGGTTGTTCTAGGACCACGGTTTTGTTTGTTCAGTAAATCAAAATCACATTCTGCAAAACAAATTTATCTATTAATTATACATTATACAACAAATATAAATGTAAAGTATTTTGGATATATAACTATCACATGTTCTAAATATATTTATGATTTTGTTGCAGTAGTTTGTAATCATACCTATTTGGTAATAGAACTTCTTTGTAGACCACATTTTTTGTGTAAGAACCACCTCTTTCAACGATATTATCGTTCTTTACTAAAACCTTCGTTGTTTTCATTGATACACCCCTTGATAATGCTACGTACAATTGCCCATGTGAAAACACAGGTTCTGGAAGATACACTCCAACATGTGGTATTGTTTGTCCTTGGGACTTATTTATCGTCATTGCAAAACTCAACCTGATAGGGAATTGCTCTCTCTTTAAATGAAATGGATACCCTTCATTTTCTGCTGGAGAAAGTGGTATTCTTGGAATAGGAACAAGAGTACCTTTAAATTGACCCACTGCAATCTCTGCTAAGATAACATTTTTTTGCAATTGACGACATACCAAACGTGTACCATTGCATTCTCCATGAGAAGGATTTAAATTTCGTAACAACATTATTGGACAATTCTTCTTCAAAACTAACTTATGTGGTGGAAGTCCATTTGGAGCCAATGCGTTGAGGAACTCATCTGGATATTGAGTATTTGCATCATCAGTTGCTGAATCAAAGCTATAATATGTAACAGCTTCGCCAGGAAATTGCAAAATAAGTTTTTCATTTAACTTGTCAACAATATCATTCTTGGTTGCTAGGATTGCTCTGTTCGTAACATATTCAGCTGAATCTACACATTGTTGTAATGAAGGAAATACTGCATTGATTAGTTCATCTTCAGAAGTTTCTTCATTCATGTATTTAATCACCATTTCATCTGGGATTCGAATAAAATCTCCTGATTCTGTTTGTTCTTCTCCATTCCCAATCCGTAATAGGAATTCACTGAAATATGAATCAGTTATTGCCCTCATGTTAGTTTGCAATTGCAACTTTTTCATTTTTGGCCATAAGTATGACATTACCAAACTTGCATCCACAGTCTCATTTCTAGTAGCTCGAGGAACCACTGGTAGTACCCGTCTAAAATCTCCTCCAAAAACTACGATTTTTCCTCCAAAACAATCTTTGTTGCCCATTATATCTTGCAATGTTCTATCGACCGCTTCAATTGCTTGTCTTTTTGCCATTGGAGCCTCATCTCATATTATAAGTTTTGCTTCTCTTATTAATTTAGCTATTGCACTTTGCTTTGAGAAATTACAAACGCTTGAATCAGTGATATTGATTGGGATTTTAAATCTTGAATGTGCTGTACGACCTCCTGGCATTATTGCAGCTTGCTACTCCCGAAGTTGCCGTTGCCAAAGCAATATGATTATTTGATCTTATCTTTGCTAAAAGAGCACAATATAAATATGTTTTTCCTGTACCTCCAGGCCCATCAATAAAAAAAATGCTACACAAATTATCCTTCACATGTTCCAAAATTAGATTGTACGCACTCAATTGTTGTGGATTCAAGTTATTACTTGCATTTAAATCTTCAGAAGGAATTTCGATATCATACTCTTCTGCAACTTCTCTTAGATGCTTCTCATGCAAATGATTGGGATTTTCTTTCATTTGTGGTAAATCATAATCTTTTGTACTTTTCCCCATTTTTTGCAAGAAGTCATTGATACTTCTAATTGTTTCTGTGGTTTGATATTCAAAATCTGCACCAGTTCTTTGAATGTCTTCTGACAGTGCTTCATAATGATCATTCCATAATTTTCTAACATCTCCCGGTTCGCAATAAACAAGCATCATCGCAAAAAGTTTACGAACTATTATGGGCATTTGAAAAGAAGCCAATTCTTGTAAACACTCCGAAATTGCATTATCAGTTTTGAAAAGTCCTCGATGTTGAGCAGCCTCTTTGAAAGAAGAGTATTGAATACCTTCCAGAGACATTAAATCTTCAAAGGAAGTGGGTCCTCTTACATGATTCAGCAACAATCTTAAGTAGAACCTTTCTCCTTCAGAAGGCTTTGTTGAATTAACACGGCCTATTGATTCTTTAATCTTCCTTTTAGTCCAGCATTTCCCTTGTTGTTGCCATACGTAATGCTCTGGAAATTCTCTATAAAGATATTTTGTAGCATCTATAGATTGAATATTCATTCTAAAGAATTCTGTCAGCATTGTTTTATGTGTATTGTCAGAATGAATAACGTTCTTCAAGTTTTGTTTCTCCCAATACCATACCATATGTTGGTCTGGCAGATGCAATTGTAAATTTATGACATACGGGAACATTTCGTTCAAGTTGAACTCAAAAATTCGCCACATTGCTTCTTGCGCAGATACCCATCTTGCATCTCGAAATTGCTTAATCTCATCTATCATATATGCTCCATTGTCATGTGATAAAGCAACTGCTACACGATCATGCCCTTTGTAAACATACTTATATAGGTACTTCACTGCCTTTAATCCAGAACAAATCTCAACATTGATGTGACAATCATATCTTGTTAAAAGGTAGGGATTATAGGGAACAACCCACCTATTATCCAAATAATGTCTCCGCACTTTAACTTGTATTCCGTTATTTCTTCTTCTGTAAAGAGGATAAGAATCTTTGCCTTGCATGGTATCTTGATTATATAAACGTGGATATTGATTCTTACATACTCCATCCCTCATACATGCATTCTTTCTATTTAAATCTCCACACGGCCCGTGCATCATATGCTTGACTACTTTTTCATGTAAAGTTGGATATTTGTTTGGATCAGGTATTTCTGCACAAACATATCTATCAAAATGATCAGCATTTGTTATCTTATAATCTTTATGTAAAACTATCAAGATGTGTGCATGTGGAAGGCCCCGTTTTTGAAATTCTACAACATGCACATGTGCCGCCACCATACCAAAAATGTTCTTTTTGAACAGCTGATCCTTCAAATCATGTAGTTTTGCTCGAAATATCCTTGCAGTAAGATCTGGTCTATCTTGCGGGATCTGACCTTGTTTCAATTCTTCTTTAATCTCCACCCATTCAGGATTGCATGTCATAGTGATAAAAAGATCTGGTTTTCCAAATTTTTGTACTAAAGATATAGCATCAAGATACCTTCTACGCATATCTCTTGGTCCTCCAATAAAAGATGCAGGTAACACAAATCTTCTTCCAACTTGGTCACCTCGCGTTTCTCCAGCTACAACACTATCAACTATTCCCTGATATAATTCTGCACGAATATTAGACTGCCTTGATCGGAAAAAATCCAACCTCGTTGCTTCAATTTTAATATACATATCAACAACAAATTGATGAAGCAATCGACCAGCATGTAAAAGAATTGAAGAACCATTTTCTTTTATTTGAAGCTTTTGGCAATAATATGCTCTTGGAGATATTCTGTTCTTCTTACTCTCATCAAATCCTACATTAAATAATATCGCACATTATTATTATTATATTATATATATTATTTAGTATTGAGTATTTTGGAAAAAATTAAAATTAAAATTGTAACATTACCTTCAACATCTTCTTCTCTATTAAGTATTGACTCCTCACTTTGAATATCTTGTATAACTGTACATGGCTGACCTTTTTTCTTAATATTCCTGTGCCAACCAACTTCTCCGTTTGGGAACAGAAGTGGATATTGTAATGCATCATAACAACCATAATAATGTTTCACTCGATGTCTTGTACCGGAATGCCCTTCAATTACTATATCGCATCTCTGCTTCTTGTTTGGATTATTTCCTTCAACCCAAATAGCAGCTACTTGATCTACTGATGGTGCATTATAAACCCTTTGATCAAGGAGTACATCACTTTTAATGATTATTTCATTATTCTCCAACGAAGATAAATCTTTGAGGCTTCTAAAGAACCGTGCATACGGATTATTCGATAGAATTTTCATCAGTTTCAAAACTATGGGTTCTCTGGAGTTTAGAATCATTTAATACCTTCATCCTATTTTGAAGTTCATTATCCGTATCATAAAAATATAGCTGTAAATAACATGGCTTATCCTCTTCTGGAATGATGGAAGGTAGTTCATGATATACTTGGCCTTGAGCTCTAAAAGTGTATATACCATCTCTTCCATTTGCTAGTTCTCTATCTACATGAACTCCAAACGATGTGAATGAAAATATCCCATTGTAAGCTCGTATGAATCTCCGAAATTCAATTGCCTCAGATGATTGGGAGATGAATAAATCATGTAATTCATTTGGAATTATTGGAGATACCAAAATAACACTTCCATTAGAGCAACAAAAAGAAGGTGTTTCGTATTCATATTTCTTTGCTCCACAATGTTTGCATGGAGGAACCTTTCTAAGCTCATGTATCTTTGAAATTTCTGATTCTAATAATACTCCTGTATTATAAAATCAAATTAGTATATAATAGCTAGATATATAAATTTAAACATAATGAAGAGTTGTATAGTATTTTAATTGATACTAACCTTCCATTTCGAATGATTCATCCTCTGAAGATTTTGGATTTCTGGTTGAACCATTCGAAACTGTAAGTTGAGCTTTAAGTAAAAAACTATTTTTCCTTCTTTTGTTTGCATTTGTGTGGTCTTTTATGATTCTTCTTTTCTCATTATATCTTTGACGTTGATTTTCAGACAGTTTTGTTGTTGCCATTGTACTCTAAAGAGATAAATAAATAAATGAATGGATTTAAAAAATAAACTGAAATAAAGATAGTTCGCAACAATGACATGAATGAATGGATTCAAAAATCTAGCCCCATACCCTTCATGCAAGATTTTCAAGCTAGTATTAACAAAAATACTGCATAAAACAAAACGGTTTCAATAGTACCTGCATATATCATGAGTGCATGTGCCGTATAATTAAGGTTACGCTTTGCTCAAGGAATCATACGAACTGCGAGGAACTGAAACAATAATATGATAAAAAGGAAAAATCAAATGAAAGGGAAAGAGAGGCAACGAAATAAGAGCAAAACAAACAAAGAAATCTATTAAGCAAGAGAAACAAAGTTCAATATCTCAAACAGTGAGACCATAACCCTAGATCCTAAGAACCACAACTCTAAAACTATAACACGCTATTCCTAGATCCCTAATCATTAAATCCTTGTTTATTCGTTGTTGATCATCTAAAGATGTTGGAAGAACTGACCCTCATTCACTTGAGGCTACATCACTGCCTCCCTAAACATATTAAAACCAACCTGAAAGTATAAATCTCCAACAACATACCTCTCCCAAGTCCCATTTGAACCCTTGAACCTCAGTATTAAACCCATAATTTACTTTCCAGTTCTGGAACTTCAATACAGCAACCGAACCTTAGTAACATTCTGTTATTCCCGAACCTAAGCAAGAGAAACAACACATTCATCCCAAGCCTCAAAATAAAACCCCTAGAACTTAATAAACTTACTACCTAAAATATAAGTTACAAGCTTCAAAACTAAATTTCATGTGGTTATAAGTCCGGCCAAACCCCTTTAGAGTAATGCCTTATCACCTTGAACCCTAAATTAGCTGTTGTCTTGTTAAATTTCAACCAAAACCCTAGGTGTAAAATTCTAGGAGTCCTGGGCTGCTGCTGAAAACTAACCTAAAATCCTTAAGACTGGCCCAATATTCCTGCATCACACCACCTACTGACCTTCCATTCCAATTTCAGCCCTATCAGACCAACCAAACCCTAGGGATGCGTTGCCTAAATGCTGAAAATGCTACTTCTACCCTTCTGCAAAGCAGCAGAAGTAGAACAAAAAATAAATCTCCCATAGAGGAGTTACAATTGAATAATCACATACAAAAAAACACGGGGAGATAAACCCTAAGATTGCCAGGGGATGTCTGTTAATCAGAGAACTCACAAACAAAAAAAAAACAAAAGTTGCTTTCAAGTACAGGCATGGTGTAACTACTGTAAAGGAAAGATTATAAAGACAAAGCTTCAGTTTAAAAGAAAATTGCAGAGTTTTTTATTTTCTTGGGTAGAAACAACAAAGTCCAGATCACATGCAGAACAAATTATAGATATATAAAGTGACCATTGCCTGAAGCTTGACTTGATTGGACAGATTGATTACCTGATATTCTGCAAAACTGATGCCCAGCCATGCGTTTTTGTTCATGTTTAGGAGAGTATCTGAAGGAAAATCAGAAAGAAAACAAAAGAAGAGATGAGCATTGTTAACCATGATGAATACCCAATTTCACATTTAGTTGTCACAATTATTAAAATCCTACCATCATGGAAGGTCAGAAGGCCTGTATGCATTCTCTCTCATGTTTCTCTCTCTTAAAACCCAAAACTACCATTTACAAAAAAAAAAGAAAAAAAAAAGAAGAAGAAGTCCTAAAACTACCCAAGTGTCTCTAAAATCCTTAACCACCCAAGCACTCACGTTTCTCTCTTGTAAATCCTAAAATTCTAAAACCACTCAAACACATCACCTTATATATACATACCCACAACCGTAGCCTAAAGAAAAGGGATATAATTCAAGAAAAAACAGAAGGAAAGAGGAAGAAGAGAAGAACAGTTTTGCAAAGATTCTTACTCCTATCGATTCCGAAAAGGAACAAATAAAATTCATAATCCTAATATTCCACAGACTCTGATAGAACAGTAAATGGAATGAGGAGGGATTAAGTTGATAGACATAGACAATATATCTCGTTTTGGCAGGTTGTAGAGGGAGCAAGACTTGGTGGAGCTGCTAAAATTATTGGTGTGGATTTGAATCGAAACAAGTTTGAGATTGGTAAATGTGGACCAAATTATAGATATATAAAGTGATCATTGCCTGAAGCTTGACTTGATTGGACAGATTGATTACCTGATATTCTGCAAAACTGATGCCCAGCCATGCGTTTTTGTTCATGTTTAGGAGAGTATCTGAAGGAAAATCAGAAAGAAAACAAAAGAAGAGATGAGCATTGTTAACCATGATGAATACCCAATTTCACATTTAGTTGTCACAATTATTAAAATCCTACCATCATGGAAGGTCAGAAGGCCTGTATGCATTCTCTCTCATGTTTCTCTCTCTTAAAACCCAAAACTACCATTTACAAAAAAAAAAAGAAAAAAAAAAAAGAAGAAGAAGTCCTAAAACTACCCAAGTGTCTCTAAAATCCTTAACCACCCAAGCACTCACGTTTCTCTCTTGTAAATCCTAAAATTCTAAAACCACTCAAACACATCACCTTATATATACATATCCACAACCGTAGCCTAAAGAAAAGGGATATAATTCAAGAAAAAACAGAAGGAAAGAGGAAGAAGAGAAGAACAGTTTTGCAAAGATTCTTACTCCTATCGATTCCGAAAAGGAACAAATAAAATTCATAATCCTAATATTCCACAGACTCTGATAGAACAGTAAATGGAATGAGGAGGGATTAAGTTGATAGACATAGACAATATATCTCGTTTTGGCAGGTTGTAGAGGGAGCAAGACTTGGTGGAGCTGATTTGGTTTACCAAAAGAAGAAAAACATAGTTGTTGTTTATCCAAATACCCAACCAGAGAAAAGAAATACAGGGGAAAAACTTAAACTAATCATAAAGATTTGAGCAATTAAAGAAGAACCTGATTTGGTTTGGATGTTCTTTATCCAAATACCCAACCAGAGAAAAGAAATACAGGGGAAAAACTTCATGAATCGGAAAGATTTGAGCAATTAAAGAAGAAATTGAAAATAGAGACGGTCCATTTTCAAAAGCAATTCCGAAAGCCCCAAATAAATTTGGATGAACAGCGATGAAAGAACACCATATATTAAGTAGAAATCACTCACAGTGTTTCGAGATTCTTCACGAGATATCCAGTTAATGACGAATCCTCAAATTTCATATCCACAACCATTCATCTTCATCGTCTATGACCCAACCGCTCCGAAGACGAATCCCTACAACGCCATTAGCTAATAATGCAACTTTCAAACCTCACGCAGAACACAATAGGGTTCTCTTTAACACAGAGAGATCGAGCGACTGAGATTCAGAGACTGAAATTGTGAGACGCCATTAGCTAATAATGCAACTTTCAAACCTCACGCAGAACACAATAGGGTTCTCTTTAACACAGAGAGATCGAGCGACTGAGATTCAGAGACTGAGATTGTGAGAGTGAGAGGTGTTAAAGAGATACTCGTGATTTAATAGGGTTATCTTTAACACAGAGAGATCGAGCGACTGAGATTCAGAGACTGAGATTGTGAGAGTGAGAGGTGTTAAAGAGATACTCGTGATTTAAAGAGAGATTCAAAGAGTTCGAGAAGGAGAATGAGAGGATAAAGAGATAGAGTTTGAGAGAGATTCAAAGAAGTAAAGAGAGAAATCGAGAATACATTAATGATAAATTCATATATAATAATTCATAAGACAATGTCCAAATTATCCTTATAAAAATAATTAAAGCAATAACAAATAGTACAACATTATTGGTATTTAGAAAAATTATAAGGACAAAACAGGACAGAAAAAGTTTTGCGAAAAAAGTAGAGTACATGCTTTTATTATAGTAGTATGATATATATATATATATATATATATATATATATATATATATATATATACTTAATATTAATATATCTATATGACTTGGGACTTGGGACTTGGGCTTTAATCCGGAAGGCCCAGTTTGTCATGGGCCCTATTCCCTCTCTCTCTCTCTCTCTCTCTCTCTCTCTCTCTCTCTCTCTCTCTCTCTCTCTCTCTCTCTCCCTGTTATTCTGTTAAGCAGTGAACACAACCTGATTATACCTTGAGTAAACCTTTCTGGGGTGCAACCTTAAAGGTTTGGGCTAACTGATCTTGGGGTGAAGACACTTTTAGAACCCGTATTGCACAATTCGGGGTGTCTAAATACCTTAAAGAAAGTACTTCATGTACGTTTCAGCTCTAAAGAAGTACTGTGATTACAACAATAGTTCTGGTGTGCGTGCAGATCCCTCAATCGTTTACAACAGTTTAGTTTAATATTTATTCGAGTTTTTAAATTTAACAATCAATCAAATTGAATGGATATAAGTGAGACTTTGGGAGAACAAACTGCTATTATTGTTTGACCATATTAACCTATTCTTCAAGAGTATCTGAGATTTAGACCATCAAGTCATCCTCGACGTCTTCATGGTTCAAGATTTATCCTTCTTAGTTAGAGTATTCTCCTTCAAAAGACGCAGTATTTTGTTTGCCATGTTTTCTCTTCAATAAGCCTGGAGCAAACTCGGGATAGAGATCATTCACTCTTGACGGATTTAAAAATTAGAAGAAAGTGAGTGAAAGATTCTGTGTTTTAATAAATCATACGAGAAAGGAAATCAACTCATGTCATGAAGTTGCTGAAAATGATTGTGCAAATTTGATGAAGCAGCATTTACGCATTGATCTAATGCTTGAAAAGCATCTCAATAAATTGAAAATAATCAGTTACTTTTGAAAGCCTCAAATTGATATAATCAGATTGCTTGCGTCTCAAGATTATGCTTTTAGAGGTCATGATGAAAGCAAATATTCAACCAATAAAAATAATTTTATTGAATTCTTAAAATTGATAGCTTTTTACAATGATAAGTTGAAGTAATTGTGTTGAATAATGCTCATCAAAATGCATCGTATACATCACTTCAGAAACAACAGGAGATTTTACATACTATAGCAAATAGAGTGACGAGGAAAATTTGCAAAGAGATTAGTGATGCAAAGTTCTGCCTAACAGTTGATGAATCTCATGATAAATCTAAAAGAAGGCTGATGGCTATTGTTTTAAAGTTTGTCGATAAAAAAGTATGTGTACAATAACGTTTTTTTGATCTTGTTCATGTTTCAGATATAAAGGCCTTGATTTTGAAGATTACTGTTTATTCTATTCTTTTTCATATGGGCTTAACATTCACAACATTCGAGGTCAAGAATACGATGGAGCAAGTAATATGCAAAGTGAGTGTAATGGATTACAAGCCTTAGTAGTTATTGATTATATCTAATTCCTATTATATTCATCATTTTGCTCATTGTTTGCAATTAGTATTAGTTGCAACATCTAGAAGTGTTGACCTAGTTGAGAAGTTCTTCTCCAAATTAATGTCTATTATTAATCTTGTTAGTACATCTAGTAAACGAAATGACCAGTTAAAAATTGCTCATACTTCTGAAATTGCTTACTTGATCTTCATCGATGAACTTGAGACTGAAAGTGAACTTAATCAGATTGGAGCTTTATAACAGTCTAGAGATACTCAATGAAGTTCTCACTTGAGATTTATTTCAAGTTTGATAAATATGTATGTTGCTACATATAAGGTTTTAATCAACATGATTGATAAGGGGACTACTTCATCACAGAGAGTTGAAGCAAAATCGGCCTATGATACATTGACCTCCTTTGATTTTGTTTTGATTCTGCGTTTAATGAAAGAAATTATGGACATCACTAATGAACTTTGTCAAGCTTTGAAATGAAAGTCTAAAGACATTTTAAATGCTATTTGTTTTGTGTCTTCTACAAAAAAGAATTATCCAATAAATGAGAAATTTTGGGTGGGAGGGGCTTTTGGCTAAGGTCGTTGCTTTTTGTCAAAAGCTAGACATTGATATCTTTTAACATGAGTATTCAGTTTGTTGGAAGGAAAAGTCAAGCTCGCTATCAACAAGATGATTTTACATTTAACAACACTATCGAGAAAATAATTTTTATGAGTTGAATGAGCTAAATAGTAGATTCAATGAGCATGCTATGGAGTTGTTTACTCTTAGTTATTCTTTGAATCCTAAAAGTGGTTGTGTGAATTTTCAAATTGATTACATATTCAACCTTGTGGCTAAATATTATCCCCAATATTTTACTGAGCATGAGAGAGAGCACTTGAAAGCATAACTGCAATACTATGAGATTGATGTAGTCAAAGGTTATAGATTATCAAAATATGTCAATCATCAGCAATTTGTGTCAGTGGTTGGTGAAGACAACAAGATCTGACATTTTTTTTTTTTTTTTTTTTGTTTGTTGGTGTTTTGGGTCCCCCCCCCCCCCCCCCCCCCCCCCCCCCCCCCCCCCCCCCCGGGCGCGGCCCCCCCCCCCCCCCCCCCCCCCCCCGCCCCGGGGGGGCCCCCCCCGAGGAAGGTTTTTTCCCCCCCCCAGCCCCCCCCTATCTTACTTATGGATTAGGGTAAACACCCTGATGATGGCAGACTCAAACTGACGGCTGCGGATAATCATTATCAAAGGGATAACTATCGCATAACCTAATGGTTATCTCAGGAGTCCTCTACTAGCCCAAACTAGTAGAAGTCCATTGCTCAACGGATCTAACTGATGAGATCCAACGACTACCCGAAGAAGGCTCAAGTGCATCCAACGAAGGAGATTCGAAGGTACACTCTATATAAACCTCACTACCATACAAGGTGAGGGACGGATCAATCGATCAATAAGAATACGATCCGAGACTCAGTTCAGATACATACCGATAGACCTAAACTATCGGCGATCTCGCTATCTAGATCACCTTTCCCGTTTCTTCATTCATTAGCTCGTGCTTCTAGCAGAGCCGTTTGCGATTAAGTTCATCAACCGACTTAGCCTTCGGAGGTGGACTCCCGACCCCAGCCGGTCGGGCCACATCCGACGCTTTCGTTTTGCAGACATCACGTGGAGATCCAAGGGCCGAGCAGATTTTGGACGCATCATTTGGCGCCGTCTCGTGGGAAACGACTTGAAAAGCCATGGTGACTAGATCAGCAGCAGCAGCCGCCGCACAACGCAATTCCGGTGTTCGGATACCTGGGGTGAATAATCCGGATATTCCCCAGGAAAGCCAAAATCCTATCTAAGTGGATGATGGCCAGGGAGGACGTAATCCTCCTCCCCGATACAATCCAAGATCAATTGGATCAGGTAAAGATTCAACTCTTGGAGGTGAGCCAAGCACTCCGCATGCTCACCGCACGAGTGGTTTTACCACAAGAGCCTGATCAACGCGATTCAGGGAGACGTGCATCGCCACGTGACCAGAGAATGGCTGAAGACCGGAATGTTGATCAGAATTTCCGTGAAGGAGAACGAGGACTTTGGAGGATCGATGATCAACCGAGGCGAGGCGATCGGTTCGAGCACCGCAAGAGAGTACAACCGATTCAAATACAAGGTTGGATACAGGGGTAAGAACTCACTCACCCACCGTCGAAGAACCGTTCGTGATGATCGAGCAGCCAGTGACGAGAGGAATGCTCGGGAAGGACGGGCTGTTCGTGATGATCGAGTAGCACGTGATGATCGTGTTAATCGAGGTCGTGATCATATTGTCGAAGATCACCCGACCCAGATTGGTCAAGAATTGGCCAACATCAATGAGAAGTTAGGGCAGTTGGCTAAGGGAAGAATAATCGAGGATATTTACTCACTCATTCGGAAGACTCCTTTTGCTGAGCCAATTGCGGGATATCGGTTTCCCCATAACTTCCGTTTGCCTACCTTCTCAACATTCGATGGCTCCGGAGATCCAACAGCTCACATCGGCTATTACCAACGGACCATGGCGCTTTCAGGTAATTCGATGAAATTTTATGTGGTTTTTTGGTTCATCTCTAACTGAGCAAGCACAAAAGTGGTTTTCTAACCTCCTCCTCGAAGGATCGTAGAACTTTGACGAATTGGCGCGCCAATTCATAGGGCGATTCCAGAGTGGGATACAGTCAAGAAAACGGAAGAAACCTTGTTTATCGTCAAACAAGGAAAGAACGAATCGATCGTAGAGTTTCCAAAAAGATTCAACAAAGTGACGATGGAGATAGAAAACTTGGATGAACAAGTAGCCGTAACCGCTCTATTCACAGGACTCACTAATCGGAAACTCCCGGAGTTATTACTACAGGATATACCCACGACTTATGCCGAGTTGGTACAGAGATGCCGAAAGCAAGCTGAAGTCATGGAGATTCTAGATGCGCGCCAAGGAGATAATAAAGTCTCCAATAAGGAACAAAAGGCTCCCGAGCGGTAAGGCGTAAGCCAAAGAAGAATGTTCGTGATCGGGTTGGAAAATCCCAGCCTTGGCGCCAAAGATCCCCCGGTAGAAGTGAGTACACTCCATTGAATGCTCCTCGGGCTGATATTTTGAATATCCTCAAAAGAAAAAATATTTTGAAGTGGCCGCCTAAAATTCTTTTGAAACCCGGAGAGCAGCAGGATCGGGAAAAGTATTGCCGATTCCACAAGGACTATGGTCATTATACTAATGACTGTCGTCATCTGAAGGCAGATATTGAGAGATTGATATCTCAGGGACATCTGTCCAGTTTTGTTAGCAGGAGAAGGGAGGAGCCACGTGGGCCACGTGCGGCTGCTCCAAAGAGGGATCGTTCGGTTAGTTCAGAACGATCGAGGGAGGCCCCGAAGTCTAAAAAAGGCAAGGAGGTGATTGAAGCTGCTACTCGGTCACCGATCCTTACCATCTTCGGGGGACCAGAGCCCGAATCATTCCGGAGTCTGAAAACAAAATCCAAATTTGTTGGAGCCGGAGAGGCGCAGAAGCGGAAGAAGCTGAATGGTGAAGATTCTATCACCTTTAGCGAAGAAGACGAAAGAGACGTTTGTTTACCTCATGATGATGCTATAGTCATCAAGGTAGAGATTGCACGGCGGGAAGTGCATAGAGTTTTGATTGATACAGGGTCTGCAGCTGACCTAATTTCCTACGTAAGTGTATCAAAAATTGAAGGTGGATCAGACTTGATGAAACCTTCATCTACACACCTATATGGCTTTGCAGGTCATCTCTCAGAGCGGAAGGATCGGTTCAGTTGGATTTATCCATTGGAAGTTTTCCTAAGGAAACAACTGTCCGAATCAATTTTTTGGTGGTTCGAGAACTACCAGCCTATAATATGATTCTCGGGCGACCATCTTTATCCAAGATAGGTGCTATTGTTTCGACAAAACACCTGAAGATAAAATTCCCGACTGATATGGGAATTGGTCAAGTCTCCTCCGACTCAAAGATCTCTCGGCAATGTTATGTTGCCTATTTAAAAGACAAGGAGGGTCCGAGGAAGGTTACCGCCCTCCCCATAGAAGTTCGAGATGATCGGGAAGAGACAGAGATGCAAAGGCCCGAACCAAAGGAGAAATCGGAGCAAATCCAGCTGTGTACCGAAGATGAGAAAAAGATTACTTATATCGGGTCCGAACAAATGAAGAGTTTAAAGATGAGTTGAAGTTATTTCTTCAACGGAATAAAGATGTATTCGCATGGTCTCGCCGAGGACATGCTCGGGATCGATCGGGCCATTGCAGAGCACAAACTCGGATAGACCCTAAGGCGAAACCAAAGGATACGTAAAAGAAGAAATTTCTCTATTGAAAAGTATGAAGCCGTTCGGAGCGAAGTTGAAAAACTTAAGAATTCTGGTTTCATAGAACCAATCGAGTGCCCAACTTGGTTGGCCAACGTGGTGATGGTGAAAAAGGCGAATGGGAAGTGGAGGATGTGTACAGACTACACGGATCTAAACAAAGCTTGCCCAAAAGATTGCTACCCGCTGCCTCGGATTGACCTCTTGATAGATGCGATCACAGGATATGAAACTTTAAGTTTCATGGATGCCTACTCAGTGGTATAATCAGATCCTTATGAATAAGGAGGATGAGAAGTATACGGCTTTCATGACTGATCGTGAGAGCTATTATTACAAGGTCATGCCTTTTGGCCTCAAGAATGCAGGAGCAACATATCGAGGGCCGTCAACAAGATTTTCAAAGAGCCGATAGGAAAGAATGTTGAAGCGTATGTTGACGATATGCTAGTGAAAAGCTTTACAAAAGCAAATCACATTGCAGATTTGATCGAGGTTTTCTCAAGATCGAGGAAGCATCAAATGAAGTTAAACCCAAAAAATGTGCCTTTGGAGTCTCCTCGGGCAAATTTTTGGGTTTCATGGTATCACAGAGGGGAATTGAGGCTAATCCCGCCAAAATACAAGCTCGATTGATATGGAGGCTCCCAAAACCGTTCGGGATGTACAATGTTTGACAGGAGAGTTGTCGCTTTAAATCGATTTATCTCCAAGTCCTGGAGAAAAATGTTTGCCTTTTTTCAAGGCACTTAAAGACCCGAAGGGCAAGTAAGGAAGCAAAGTGGATCGAAGAGTGCCGTAAAGCTTTTGAGGAATTAAAAGAAGCACTTGGACAACCACCGATCCCGTCCAGGCCGGAGAAGGGGGAAATATTACAGCTATATCTAGCGACATCCCTTTCGGCGGTCGGCAAGAGATTTGTTCGGGAGAAAGATAAGAAACAAGGGCCGATTTACTATGTAAGCCACGTGTTGCTAGATGCGGAGACGAGATATTCGCAGATTGAGAAGCGGAGCTCTGCTCTCATGATGGCCGCCAGAAGCTAAGGCCATATTTTCGTGCTCATCCAATTGAGGTATTTACAACTTTTCCTCTTAGTAAAGTTCTTAACAAACCCGATTTGTCCGGAAGGATGGTATCCCGGTCGGTTGAGCTCAATGAGTTCCAAGTGAGCTTTAAGCCCGTAACCGCAATCAAGGCTCAGGCATTAGCCGACTTTGTAGTAGAAACTACCGCACCAAAGGAGCCCACCATTGAGGATCCCATTATACCAACCACTTGGGAGGTATATGTGGATGGTTCGAGTAATAAAGATGGAGCAGGCGCGCTGGAATTCTATTAAAAAGTCCAAGCAGGATTTATTATTCGATATGCTTTGAGATTCGCATTTGATGCAAGTAATAACGAAGCGGAATATGAGGCCCTGATAGCAGGACTTCGGTTGTCAAAAGCATTAGCTATTGCAGATGTTACTATTTATAGTGACTCTCAGCTTATAGTCAACCAAGTCCAGGGGGAGTATGGCATTAAAGAACCACGCTTGCAAAAATATCGGGAGATAGTGCAGCATTTCAAAACCAATTTCGAATTTGAAGATATCTCGATTTCGAGGAATGAAAATTCAGTGGCAGTATGAGCTATCCCGACTAGCCAATGCCAAGGAAAAGAATCTAGACCCTTCGGTCTACATTGAAGAGATAACTTTTCCAAGTTATCATGAGAAAGAAATTTCTTATATTGAAGCAGTAACGTTGCCGGATGGATCCAATAATCGAATATCTAAGGGATGACAAATTACCCGAGGATCCAAAGAGAGGCAAGGTTGATCAAGATTCGATCAGCTAGATTTGTCATTCAGAATGGGAGACTATACAAAAGATCTTATGCTGGACCCCTTATGAGATGTATAGGCCCCGAAGGAGCAAAATCAGCTTTGGCTGAAGTTCATGAAGGAATTTGTGGAGCTCACATGGGTGGCCGAGCCCCCGGCCCACAAAATTCTAAGACTTGGGTTATATTGGCCTAAGATCCAAGAGGCTGCTATGGACTACGTTCGTCGATGTAGTAACCACAAATTCATGCTACAAAGATCGAGCGCCCGGCGGAAACTATGACTTCAATTCTAAATCCCATTCCCTTTGCAATGTGGGGAATTGATATCATGGGCAAATTCACCAAGGCATCAAAGCGGACGGGAATATCCGATAGTAGCAATTGATTACTTCACAAAATGGGTAGAAGCTGCACCGGCGACAATTACCGAGAAAAAAGTGGAGAAATTTGTGCTTGAATCAATCATATATCGCTTTGGGATTCCAAAGATTATTGTCACCGACCATGGTACTCAGCTCGACCGTCCACAATTTGAGCAATTCTGTGGAACATATATGATCGAGCATCGTATGTCCTCAGTGGCATACCCCCAAAGCAATGGCCAGGTAGAGGTTACTAACCGAACGCCACCGGAAGGAATAAAGAGAAGACTCGAAGCCGACAAAGCTTCTTGGGTCGAAGAACTACATAATGTACTGTGGGCTTATAGAACTACGGTTCGAACACCTACAGGAGAAACTCCATTCAAAGTTGGCATATGGATCCGAAGCATTGGCACCAAGTGGAGATAATGGCGGGGACGTTACGGGATCGTGAGTTCGAGGAAAAAGCAAATGAACAAGGACTGCTTGATAGTCTTGATTTGTTGGACGAAGTTCGGGCAAAGGCAATAGCACGAACTCAACATTATCAAAGAAGGATAGCGTCTCATTATAATACTCGAGTGAAGAATCGTCGGTACTTAGCCGGAGATCTGGTGTTGAGAAACACCCTAGCTTCCGACCCGCGTCACCAAAGAAAGTTGGACCCTTCCCCGGGAAGGACCTTATATGGTTGTGAAACCGGTCGGTTCAGAGCTTACAGTGCTGAAGAACATCGATTCCCGTAAAGAGTTGGATCGTTCGTGGAATGCTAGGCATCTCAAAAAGTTTTATCCTTGAGGATGATTTCAATTTTGTTCGCGATGTAATCATTTTCAACTCAATCAATGCAATTTTTGGCTTTCAACAAACTATCTTTTGATTGGGGGGCATCATACACCACATTCAAGAACAAGATCCAACTATAAGGCATCGGATGAAAATTCGTATGGGTCCTTCAACACTTCAACACTTATGGAAATTTTTCGAACTTTCTTAAGTCGGGGCATCGGATGAAAATCCGAGTGAGTTCCTTTTGCAAGGCGTCGGTTTGAAACCCGAGTGAGTTCCTTCGAGACTTATTGAATTTTTGAATTATCCTTAAGTATAAGGCATCGGTTTAAAACCCGAGTGAGTTCCTTCTCGCACTTATTGTATTTCTCCGGAAATCCTTAAGTATAAGGCATCGGTTTAAAACCCGAGTGAGTTCCTTCTCGTACTTATTGTATTTCTCCGGAAATCCTTAAGTATAAGGCATCGGTTTAAAACCCGAGTGAGTTCCTTCTCGCTTATTGTATTTCTCCGGAAATCCTTAGTATAAGGCTCGGTTTAAAACCCGGTGGTTCCTTCCCTTGTTCTTATATAAGGCATCGGTTTAAAACCCGAGTGAGTTCCTTCTCGTACTTATTGTATTTCTCCGGAAATCCTTAAGTAAAGGCATTGTTTCTGCATAACTAAGACCTAATACAACGGCGATTCAAGTGGCTAGCAAAGTTCAAGATAAAGTAATTTCTTATTTCTTCAAAAGATCCAAAGAGGCCAAGATCAAAACAATTACAAGAGCTGGATACAATCTTCGATCAAAGAAGAAAGTCATTACAGGTGACTCATAACAAGTTATACAAGATCGACGCGACTTTGCTAGAACAAACATATGAGTCAACCATTGGTGGGGATACAAGGAAAAGAAGAGAAGAAATGAGGATTACAAAAATATTTCGGTATGCATAAAATCCTCCGCAATTTCATACTCTTTGTCCAACCTTTGTCCAGGAGAAGAATGGTCCTCGACCAAACTCGCATTCAAGACAAGCTCGTCATAATTGACTTCTTCCAGCGGAGAATAAACAGAGAATCTTCCAGATATTGCATAATATCCGGATCGGAAGGTGGAGGATCAATCTTATCCTTGGTCCAACTGGGAGGAGGAATACCTGTGTCGGTAAATACTTCAGATGGCAAACAAAGACCGTAGGGAGTCGTATCAAAATGAGGATCTTTCCTTAATATTGATTCCCATACTTCGTTCTCACCATCCCGGTACGCCCGCAAGTTATAAGCATTCAAGCATATCAACAAAAGGCTTACCGTGTAAATACTTGAAGACGCAGGCTCGCGAACATCGCTTGGAAGGGATTCGGCAAAGGAACGACAGCTTGCCTTTCGGTAACGTTTCAGCATCCTTTGGCTCCCGACTTTCCAACTGTTCGCTCCAGCCCCGGATCTTCTCCCCGGCATCATCCAAGTCCGACCGAAGACGACCAATCATCGAATTTTTTTCTCCCCGCCACCTCCCAAGCTAGATTCCGAAGGCGAGCAATCTCAACATCTTTAGCTTCAGAGATTTCCCGAAGCCTAGAAACTTCATTGCTCAACCCACCGAGTCTAGTAACCGCTTCCACTTGGTTGTGGAAGTTACCGAAGAAGACTCCCGCAAACAACTTCCGAGTTAGCGAGGAGCAGAAAAGTAATTTTTCAAAATCGAGGATAATGAAGAAAGACTTACATCACCAAAGGACTTCGTAAAGACTTCATCCGGAAGTTTGGAAAGAACCGCGCTCTCGTAAGTCATTCGAGCAGCAAGACACCATTCCAACGCTCACAAACTCGTTTGACACTAATTCAGCGAAGGATGAGAAGGATGAACTACACCAAGCAAAGGATGAGCTTCATCACTTGTCACCCGACGGCGCTTCCTAGTGGCAAAATCCTCCAACTCGAAGGAGAGGAGGAGGATGCCAAACAAGCACTAGAGTTAGAAATAGGAGCAGCACCCGCTGGGACCACACCTTCATCGTACGCCAACATAGTTGCCTCGGATGCCCGAAGAGTCTCCTTCGGGGTGCACCAACAAAGCTCACCAACAAGCTCACCAGCAGAGCGCCGGCAGCACCATCGGCAACGGAGTGATCAAGATCTTCCCGGGAAAGACGAGCGATCACTTCGGGCAAAGGAGGCGCAGGGACGGCATCAATAGAAGCTGCAGGAATCGACTTGAAGATTCACCGCCAGCAGTCGCCTTACGCTTGGAGGATTCACTAGCTGAAACCACCGCACTGGCCCCAACCACCACCGACGGAACGCTTTTCTTGCAAGATTTTGCTCTGATAAAGTTCGGGTTGATCTTGGGAGCCACTATGCAAAACAACAAAAAAACCAGCCGTATCAAGACACAAAACAAACGACAAAGAACAATGGGGAAACCCTAGTTTTCTAAAGCTTTCCGACAAACCAACAAACTAAACCCCAAGTATAACTACCGTGCAGTTTACTCCGGGGGAAGTGGGGAAAGAGATGAGTAATCAAAAAACTCACTTGTTCGTAAATGGATAGAGCTGTCGTTGGAGTACGAGGAATACGGAAGCAGCCGAAGGACGAAAGGTTGCTTTGGCACTTTAGCAAATCTAACTTGCGTAAGTCGGATAGATGGAGAGTACCCACGAAGGCTTTAAATAGCCTAAGGTATAAGACGACGGTTGAAGGCTAAGGACAACCGACGACCCAGATCGAAATGACGCTTCGAAATCCGCAAAAAGCAAGATCAACGGTCGAAGGGATGCCACATGGAAACATGTGGAAGCGAGCACCTGATGCAGAGATACCTCCAATCGTCGCACCGCCATTAAAATAATGGATGTATTTCCGATTCATTGGAAACAAGAATGGTATACAAAAGCAGAAAAACGTTTGAACTTCGCAGAAGGGAAACGTGCGGACTTTGCAATAAATGAAGTAGTGGGGAAGATTAACGCATCTTCCCGAAACGCATCTTCACAATATTTCTACAAGATTATTATTCGGCGAGGAATGAAAAGTTAAGTGATAAGTTTTATCATTAATACTTTGATATTCAAGGCAAGATTTCGGCAGAGACGGGGAAATTTAGAGGCCAACATGAAAAAAGAAATGTCTATTCATTAAATTGAGGGTAAATCTTTACAAAAGAACAACTCCCTAAGCCTTTTCTTCATTGTTGCCCGAGGGACCCCGGGTCGGGAGGACTTTTCTCAGACCATGAGAAGAGCCTTCCTCAAGAGTGGCATCGGCTGAATTCTCTACAACAACAACTTGAGACTCGGCTTGTGATTTCTCCTCCGGAAGTGCCGGCTCGTCATTCGGATATGCCTCATATTGAGGGTCAGCCGGAAAAGGATCATCTTCTCCCCGAGCCCAACCGGGAGATCCATACCAACTTTCCCGAAGACCTCTTGGTGGCATACCTCACGAAAAGGAGCAAGGTCGAAGTCGTGGATCGTTCCAAGGATCTGCTCCCAAACGTCGTTCTCGCCCCCATGCGATAAGCTTGAATGTTGTAGAAACCTAGCAACTCGGAGAAAGGTACGCTGCTCGTGGTATTTCCGAATGCACTCCTTCCGAAGCTCGCTTTATATGCTCAGGCTTGCTAGGGATCGCCAACTTCGTATGTTCTTCGAGCTCCCTACTTTTGATTTCAAGGCTGTCACCAAACAACGTGGCAGCTGCCTTTTGCTTCCCGGCCTCGCGCTCGGCAGCAGAGACACGAATTTTCGAAGCTTCAAGGGCTTCCTTGAGGGAGATCACTTCTTCCTCATGCTTTTTCTCGCAGCTCCACGGTAGCTGCAACACTGGCTCTATTTCGTAATTGGCCTTGGCCAATTTCTCTTCACAAGTTTGCAAAGAAGGAGCTGGTGCGACCAACCCGGCTCAATGCTTCCATGTGTTGATAAAAGCTCAACACAACATTCCCGGGAAGACGGAAGATATCGAAGAAGTCATAAGAAATTATGAAAACATAAGTAAGCAAGAAGACCGGTACCTTGTAGATTGACTAACAAGGGAGGTGTCATCCAGGGCTTCAAACTCCCGGCGATCGAAGGAGCAAGACCGAGGGAGCTCCATTCTCAGCCTTCTCAGATCCCGAGTAACCCCGTCGGTCATCTTCGGGGGTCCACTGGGGGATGAAGACCTCCTCACCATCCGTCGAAGCTTTGGATTTTTTATTGGAGGGAGCATCAATTGTGTCATGCCTCCTCTTGGTTCGGGCGGAGGAAGAGACATTAGCCCTCTCCACCATTGGTTTCTTCCCTTTACCCGAAGCATCAGCCATACAGCCCGATATTCCCGATACCCCCATAAGAGGGGTCGGGAGAGGGAAGAGAAGCCTCTTGATCTACGGTCAAGACCCCCGGGCGATCGTTGCTCGGCTGTCACAACGGCCCTAGCGGCCTTCACCCGCAGCTTTCAGGTTCGTTCTCGGGGAGGCACCGCAAAGAAGAAGGACAAGAATCGAATTCAAAACATATCACTTCACCAAATCAAAGGATGATGGTTAGAAGCTCACAATGAGCCAAGCCCCAAGATCAAGGATGGAGTTATACTCCACTTCATATCCATGTATCTCTTGATACCACGGAATGGATTTGATCTTCCCGATGGCCGCCTCGCCTTCTCCGGATAAGGGAAGGCCCCGGTTACTTTCGGACGAAGAAGTAAACCTCCTCCAGGTGGTTGGGAAGTTAAGATCCGATGGAGGCGCTCGACGTAAAAAAGTATCGTTCGCGCCATCTTTTGTGGTTAGAAGGGCAAGTTCCTTTGACAAGGATGCTGCCCCTCCAATCAAGTTCAGCCTTATTGCGTTTGGAAAGAAAGACCCATCCGGGAGGATGGGAGATAGAAAGAACATGAAAATGTACAAAAAGAGAAAGAGATGGCGTAATGCCAAGCTCAAAACACAAACCCAAGAAGCCGACGATGAGACGCCAGCTATTGGGGAGGAGCATTCCGGGACAAATGTTCCAAAGATTCAAAACTCATGGAGAACAAAGGATTAAAAAAGGGAAAGCGAACCCCGCTTTCCAAAGGCATCTATATACAAAGAAAATTCACCCGAAAGGGATGAATCAACCCTCTCATCGGATGGGGAGCCCTAACCTCGATATGAGGAAGGAAGATCAAAATCTTGGACAGCTGAAAGAAGGGTTTCTCCATTGTAAATGGAAGGAACAGAGCCAGGTCCACCATTGGACCCGGAGGTTTGAGGCTGCCTAGAAGACTCGACAATCTTGGAAGATCCAGACTCGAGAAGGACAGAGAAGTTTCGGTTTTTCTTTCAAAACCTTTTGAGAAACTTCAGCGAACTCCCCGCGAGGACGGTTAGGGTTTTGTTATCACTATCCGACTGTTCGGGAGCAGGAGAAGCAAAAGCATCACCGCTATCACCAACATGGGGTACTAAAGAAGCCCTATCGTCCGCCATTACTCAAGCTTTCAAGAAACTACAAAAAGAAAAGACCAAGAAACTTACCGATTCAATGAGACGGAAGCTTGAGAGCAGGAAGGCGCGAAGGCACAACAAAGGTTCAAATTCCAGACAGGAAGAATGAAACCTACGAAGACAACGAACCGCTTTTTAAAACTCCCGCACGAGTGTTCGGGAATCGAACGATCGAGATTGATTCAAAATCAACGATCAAGATTGAAAGACGTTTTGAAAGTTTGAACTCACGAATCCGAAATAGGCGTTCGGAAACCGTCGCTTGGATGACGTGAGCCACGACAGATCAACTGCAACGAGATATGTGGCCTTACACTCACAACGCCGAGGAAAAGTGACCACCGCATTAAATGTGATATGACATTTAATGAAGCACGCAGAGATCATCACCCGACGACGAACCCAGCTTAAAAACCAAGCCCTCGGGATCGACCGAACGCTTGGTCCGGGGGGCTCGTGGATATGGAGAGTTTATGATCGACCGGGTTCATACCTGGTCCGACCCTCGACCCCGGTCGAGACGGAGAAAACCGAACCGCTCCCGAGCGAACCGGATCCGGAAGATGGCTTGCTCGAAGAAGAAAGCTTATTCGGCTGCAAGCGTGCCCTAATCTTACTTATGGATTAGGGTAACCACCCCGATGATGGCAGACTCAAACCGACGGCTGCGGATAATCATTATCAAAGGGATAACTATCGCATAACCTAAAGGTTATCTCAGAGTCCTCTACTAGCCCAAACTAGTAGAAGTCTATCGCTCAACGGATCTCACCGATGAGATCCAACGACCCCCCAAGAAGGGCGCGGGGGGAAAAAAAGAGGGGGTTTAAGGGGCACTCTATATAAACCTCACTACCATACAAGGTGAGGGACGGATCAATCGATCAATAAGAATACTATCTCGAGACTCATGTTCGATACATACCGATAGACCTAAACTATCGCCGTCTCGCTATCTAG